>NC_073745.1:168724576-169049266 GCF_029784135.1 Toxorhynchites rutilus septentrionalis
GACATTGTGTACCATACTTTTCCCAGAGGCGCAGACAGATTACGTAGATGGATAGTTTCCTGTGGCCAATCCGAGAATTGGAAACCGCAGAAGAACCAAGGCATTTGCTCCCGTCATTTCGATAGAAACAGCTACGGTGAACAGTATAAAAAAAGCCACCAACTTATTGGCACTAGGAAATGTAGGATGTTACTTCCTGATGGTAAACATTTTTCCTCTGAATTGTGTGATATATGTAAAAAGTTTTATTTACATTGTTTTAGCTATTCTCACGATGCAACTTTCGAACTTGTTGACTGAAACCACTGCATCTTTCCCAAATAATATGAACATTGAAGATGAAAAAAATTCGCTGCCTGAACCTTGTAAGTATCTCGCGACTACAAAAGCATTAGCTATACCCTACACGAGCGTTCGAATATGTCGTTGATTTTCCAGACGAGAATAGTCCAGACGGTATGATTCAGGAATAGCATTAGATAATTGGGAATTCAAACAGGATTCGTTACAGTATCAATGAACCTATCAATTAATATTTGGTTTTAAATGCTGAAATTGACGTATTTGGTATGATGGTTTTTGGCTACCAATCCAGCACGTCCATTGAGTAATTGATGATTTTAAGCGCTATTTGGAAAAAAAATCGCGTGTCTCGGATCTGTAGTGACTGTGTGACGCATAGACGTTTACATTTAAAATCAAGATTATTAATGACGAAGCACATATGTGTAGAAAACACGAAAACATGTGACTTTTTTGGTCCAGTATTTGATTATCAACTACAGTAGAACCTCGATTATCCGTGAGCGATTGATCAGCGGTGCGGATTATCCGCGAAAGTGAGTTCCCTAGCAATTCTATAAACCTTCCCGAAATTTGTCAGTGAGTGGTAGAGTCTTGCTTTTTTGATCTGGTCATGACTTTCACAATATCTGATCACAAGACCTTACAGATTGATAGTTCAATATTTTCTGTATTGATGAAACATAGTTTTCATGCTGAAATATCTTTTTTTTCGTATTCGTACCGCATTTTCAATCCTATATTGCGTTATCCGCGATTTCCGTTATTCGCGGTGGTCCAACCAGACTATTCCGCGGGTAATCAGGGTTCTACTGTACGCACTGTTTATGAGTATATGACGGTAATCGCTTCAATACTTTTTTTTAGATGTAGTAACATTGATAGCACCGTATTACGTAGTTGGATGTGAAAACTCCAACAGACCAATTTGTATGATGATTTGAGTTTTTGAGTCTATAAGAGATGCACATTCATTCGGCCATAGACTCATTTCTTTATTTTGACGTAGGACTACGTCTCTCATTTCTATACCGGGGTGTAAAACCAAAGTTTCGAGAACGAAAGCGTTACGCTGGAGACCGAGATTTTGAGCGTTAATAGCTCTTAAACAACTGAACGAAATGGTATGATAAATACTTCATTTGAAAGATAAAATGTCTACGCGTCATATACTTGTTACTTTTTCATCCAAAAACTTGTTTCAATAGTCTTAAAATTGCTTTCAAAACAGGCTATTGAAATCACCAATCGGTATATAAGCGAACGCCGCTCGTAAACCCACTCAGTTATGATTGAACAGCGATTGGAGCATGTTGTCGCTGTTGTTGTGGAGCTAATTTCGTTTATCATGAAAACGCTGATGAACGGTGTCACCAAGAGCCTGTTTGTGCACCTAAGGCCAAAAGGGAATCCATCAGGAGGAGAGTGATGCCACGGTTCCGCTTGAAACATCGGAGCAGCCGCCACACACACACATACACGCGCGGAATTCTCGTTGCTATCATCGTTGCTGAAAAATAATCTGTTCCCCTGGGAATTGAAAAATACATTCATGCGAAAGAGTTTATTTTAATGTTTTCTATCCATATAACACTGCAACCAAATACATTTGGTTTTGTTATTTTTCAATCAATCGCAATTAACAGGAAAGCTTCTGAATATTTTTTTTCCCCATCAGTGGAAATTTTCGTATCCAATATTGGATGCATAACATGAAAAACGGAAAATGTTTCACATCGCGAAAATCAAGCCATTTTCGAGCGATTATTTGCTTTCTACTCATATAATGCTGCGACCAAATACATTTCGTTTTGGATTTTTTCAATCAAGTGTGATCAACGTAAGACCACGTCTTTTGGTAATTTATTAGAGGTGCAATGAATCTTTAGGAATTCCCGCTCTACGCGCACTGGCAAACAATGTTTACTCAACAATTTCTCAAACGAGAAATGGGTGTTGTGAGAAAGGATTAGCGAACGCGAAAACGACAAACGGCAGAAAGATACGTTTGGAGGTTGAAGGAAAGTGGCAGAAAACTTCTTCATTCTATCATTCAAATAATGTGATTCATACCACATCGTTTTGCCAGAAAGAGATTATTAATGTTCAAAGGAGGAATCGAGTCCTCCGAGGAAATTACCCAGCGCAAATTAGAGTCGACTATCGATTGCGGCATTCGTACACAAATAATTTTATAATGCAGTTTCACCAAAGTGATTTCTTCGGATATATTCACTACATCATGTCATGTATTTCATATTCTTCAATAAGAAATCCATATCCATGGCACCTATCGGTAACGAATTATTATCGAAACCACGATTTTCGCTAAATGCTCCTTTCAGTTCGGCCTGTAAAAAACTTTTCTGTACTCTAATCCATCAAATTTGGAGCCCTGAAAAGGGCCGTTGATTATATGCTAAGCTAATATAGCACGCTCTCCTCGGATACGATGGGCAAGCTGGATGTCCTTGGGCATGATGTGACGCGTTTTGCATGGATAGCACACAAATTGGTATCTTCGAATAAACCTCCTGCAGCGTCATAACCGCGGAACTTTGGAAGCGCAAGTCGGTTTTGAAGTCCTGAGCAATTCCACGAACCAAATGCTGCAAAGGTAGCTTGCGGATCAGCAATTCGGTCGACTTCTGATAGCGATGAATTTCACGCAAAGTTCCCGGTCGATAGCGATGTGGCTTCTTCACCTATCCTGCGGCTGGTGCGCTTATCCGAGCTGCTTTCGTGTGCCTTACCACTGAAAGACTAACTAGCTATCTGCTTGGTCCCAAACAAACGAGTCGTCACGGTGCGAGAGTAGAGTAAGAAATGAACGAAAGCAAAGGAAGCGTCATTTTATAAACCATAAAAGTATAGAATCTAAATCCCACCCTTATTATATTCGTGAGTATACAGTAAGCTTATATAATAAAGAGGGTTGGGTTTACATTACATTACATTACATTACATTCGATTCTTTTATGTTTTATAAAATGACACTTCCCTTGCTTTCGTTCATTTCTTACTCTACTTTCGCACCGTGAGGACTTGTTTCATCGGGACTAAGCAGACAGCTCGTTAGTCCTTCGGCGGTAAGGCACCACGAAAGCAGCTCGGATAAGCGCACCAGCCGCAGGAAGCGTGAAGAAGCCACATCGCTATCGACCGGGAACTTCGCATGAAATTCGTTGCTATCAGAAGTCGACCGAATTGCTGATCCGCAAGCTACCTTTGCAGCATTTGGTTCGTGGAATTGCTCAGGACTTCAAAACCGACTTGCGCTTCCAAAGTTCCGCGGTTATGACGCTGCAGGAGGCTTATTCGAAGATACCAATTTGTGTGCTATCCATGCAAAACGCGTCACATCATGCCCAAGGACATCCAGCTTGCCCATCGTATCCGAGGATAGCGTGCTATATTAGCTTAGCATATAATCAACAGCACTTTTCAGGGCTCCAAATTTGATGGATTAGAGTTCAGAAAAGTTTTTTACAGGCCGAACTGAAAGGAGCATTTAGCGAAAATCGTGGTGTCGATGATAATTCAATACCGATAGGTGCCATGGATATGGATTTCATTATGAAGAATATGAAATACATGACATGATGTAGTGAATATATCCCCATATCGAAGAAATCACTTTGATGAAACTGTTTACCGTTTGTCGTTTTTAAGTGTTGGGAAAGGGCATTATTTTTGCTGAGTAAATTCCAAGATAAAATCCATTCCTTCTTCAAGCGTGATTCATTCTGCTTTGGATCAACGGAACAGTGATAATCATTTCATACAAAAGATAAAATGTCCAAGAGTTATATGATTGCTATTTATTGAGTCGGAAAATTGTTTCAATAACTTAATGATAGCTTCGAAAACAGGTTATAAAATGACGCTTCCTTTGCTTTCGTTCATTTCTTACTCTACTCTCGCACCGTGACGACTCGTTTGTTTGGGACCAAGCAGATAGCTAGTTAGTCTTTCAGTGGTAAGTCACACGAAAGCAGCTCGGATAAGCGCACCAGCCGCAGGATAGGTGAAGAAGCCACATCGCTATCGACCGGGAACTTTGCGTGAAATTCATCGCTATCGGAAGTCGACCGAATTGCTGATCCGCAAGCTACCTTTGCAGCTTTTGGATCGTGGAATTGCTCAGGACTTCAAAACCGACTTGCGCTTCCAAAGTTCCGCGGTTATGACGCTGCAGGAGGCTTATTCGAAGATACAAATTTGTGTGCTATCCACGTAAAACGCGTCACATCATGCCCAAGGACATTCAGCTGGCCCGTCGAATCCAAGGAGAGGGTGCTATATTAGCTTAGCATATAATCAACGGCCCTTTTCAGGGCTCCAAATTTGATGGATTAGAGTTCAGAAAAGTTTTTTGCAGGCCAAACTGAAACGAGAATTTTCGTTTGGATGCCATACAGCATCGAGAAAATTCCGGAAAGATCTAATCGTTGCTGAAAAATAATCTGCCAGTTCCCTGGGAATTGAAGAATACATCCATGCGAAAGAGTTTATTTTAATGTTTTCTAATTATATGGCGAACACAGCGACCAAATACATTTGATTTCGTAATTTTTCAATCAAGTGTAATTAGCTGTTTATTAGAGATAGGAAATTGCGTTACGAAAGGGGGGGGGGAGGTTCAAAATCCGGATTTTTGCGTTACGTAATTTGTGCATGACGCCTGAGGACATCGACAAGACAACATCGTTACTGAACGAGCTGAACGGCGAGGGATCGAGGTATTCATTACCTGGCTTGACCTGACCTGAAATGCAATCAGTTTGTTTTAACTGTGAGGGAGCGCAGAAAAGCCGATCGATCAGAAGGAGAAGAGAAAGTGACCAAGAGAGTATCAGCATCGAAATACGGTTCCTCGGGAAGACATAGAAGCAGCCGCCACACACACACACATACACGCGCGCAACTCTTTTCGTTTGCTGGTTATCGAGAGGAAACCTGGAAAGAAATGATCGTTGCTGAAAAATAATCTGCCAGTTCCCCTTAGAATTGGAAATTACATTCAAGCGAGTTTATTTTAATGTTTTCTATCCATATAATACTGCGACCACATACATTTGGTTTTGTGATTTGTCAATCAAGTGCAGTTAACAGGAAAGCTTCTGAAGATTATTCTTCAGAACAAGGTTTTTTGTATCCAATATTGGATGCATAAAACCTTGAGTCTTCAAAGTAACACTCTCGTTTTTGAAGTCACCCAAATATTTATTTATTCATTCATTCAGGATGGATTTAGATTCAACTTCAAACAAATGATCTCTAAATCAACGATAGTCCTACGTCACCCTTGCGGTTATACCATAGATATAACCCACTTCCTGTTTTTATATCACATATAAGCTAGTACTTACGATTTGTTTTATATCAGCTCTACAACAAACTAGGTTTGAAGAAAATGGATTGGAGAATTCCAACATGTTTTATTTGGAGCTCAACGAATCTTTCGTTTCCATTGATAAACTTAAAAATACAATCAAGGCGCTGGAAGATTATAAAAAGCAAGCAGATATGAAAATAACCGAACTGACGAGTGCATTACAAAAAGAGCGCCAACTTGTGTACAACAAAGAAGAGCAGATAAAAGTACTCAAAAATAAAAACATGTTTATGTCATCGGAAATGAAAAAAGAACGCAAATCGCTGAATAAGCTTTTAACAGAACTTGAAAAAAAGGATAACATTTGTGAAACAGAGCATATTCCTAGGACTCAAATGATCAACCACATACATGAAATGTTGAGCAGCGTATTAACGAAAAACCAATTGGATGTAATCCTTGGACGGAAGCAGAAGCAACGTTGGAACTCGAACGAGATTTCAACCGCATTCGCTATACGCTACTTGAGCAAGCGCTGCTACACATACATACGGAATGATCTACGCATTCCACTGCCAGGACTTACTACCCTAAATACATACGCTAACCAACTAGATCTACATTGTGGGTTACTGTCGGATGTTTTACGATACATGAATATTGTTGGGCTGGACATGGAAGAAAGACAACTAGCATGTATCATTTCATACGATGAGATGAGCGTGCGTCAACTCATAGAGTATGATAAAAAAAAGGACGAAATTGTTGGACCGTATAAATACGTTCAAGTTGTAATGGTACGTGGTTTGTTTGCCAGCTGGAAACAGATTTTATTTGTTGCGTTCGATCAACCAATGACAACCCAAATTCTTAAAAAAATAATCTGCGAGCTCCACAAAATACGATATATCGTAGTAGGAGTAAATTCGGACAACGGACCTGCCAACACAATATTAAGAAAGAATTTGGGAATAACGATAGAAAAAACATATTTTGAACATCCCGTCTCAAAGGAAAACATTTATGTTTTTGGAGACAGTCCACACAATCTTAAACTTTTGAGGGATTGGTTCATTGGAGAAGGGATAATTTGGAAAAACAAAACAATCAATTCTCGATTAGTGAGAAGCATCATTGAAGATAGATGTTACTGTGAACTAACACCGCTTTTCGCCCTCAACTATGGGCACATCGATCTCTCGACAGTCGAAAAACAAAATGTAGCGAAAGCCGCACAACTTTTGTCACACACAACAGCAACTGTGTTGAAAGAAGGTTTTACGCAAACAAACGAGGAGGAAGAAGCTAATCTTGTCGCTGACTTCATCGAAATATGCAATAACTGGTTTGACGTCTTCAATTCTTATAGTCCTTTCGCTGCAGTAGATATGAAGAGATCCTACACTGCTACTGATAAACAGGTTGAAGCTCTGGATCGAATGCTTCAAATGCTAGAAGATTGTAAGCCAATTAAAAAAAGTGGAACAGTCTGTACGACCTTGACAACGTTCCAGCAATCAATCATTATCTCAATCAAATCACTGAAATGCTTGTTTACAGATATGCAAAGAAAATACGATATAAAATTCATATCAACCTTTAAGGTAAGCTAGGCATTATATGAATCTATGTTTAAACATACAGTCATTCCATGCCAAACCGATATGGTGGTTCTCAGATTTTGATTAAAATTGGTAGTTTCGTTCCTGACCGCAAGATATCAGACCCGTTTTTTTATTTTTTCATTAGGGTGGTCCGAAAGATCATTTTCCCTTTTTTTCCAATTACGGCTTTTTTCAAAAATTCATAACTTTTGAACTATTGCACCGATTCAGACAATCGACATCAAATTGAAGAGAATGAGCTAGGATTTGGTTTTTTATTGTATTTGGTTTTCATGATCTCGGGACCAAGAGCGCTATATCTTTTTATATTTTTTTCTTGAAAGCTGAGGTTTTTTTTCATAACATATCCAAGGATAATAGAGGCGTTATTTTCTGTTCTTTAGTTATAATTTCTCAAAATTAAACGAAGATCCTAAAAATCTTTTTTTTTAAATTTCTGAGCTACTGGACCGATTCAGATGATCGACATATCAAATTATAGCCAATGAGCTAGAATATAACACTTTAAAAAAAATTGTTGTTGTTATTGTTTTTCATAGTTTAAATGATTTTGGGACCAAGAGCTCCATATATATTTTTTTTCTTTAAAGCTAAGTTTTCTTTCACATAACAATACCAAAGAGTTGTTTTATTCGTTTTTGAGTTATGATTTTTCAAAGCCAACACGTTTTCAGTTTTAGTTCAATATTCCTATGCGACAAGACTACTTCTGTGCGACTATAATCTAACACCAGTACGGTATTTTCCCGAAAACTCATTAGCTTCAAATTGATATATCGATCATTTTAATTGGCACAGTAGTTCAAAAGTTATTAGTTTTTTTAAATAATTTTTGGAAAAAAGGGGAACAATTATTTTTTGGATCGGTGATTTTTGAAAAATCATAACTAAAAACAAAAGAAAACGCCTCTCTGAATTTTGTATATGTTATGTAAAAAAGCTTAAATTTTCAACAAAAAATTCAAAAAAAAAAATCAGCGCCCTGGGTTCATAGACCATTAAAACTAAAAAAAAACAAACAATCATTACGATTACGAAAATAAAAACCCTAAAATGAAAAAGGACATCCTAAAAAAATACGAATCTAATTTTGTGATAGGATACAAAACTAACACTAACACATATATATATATATATATATATATATATATATATATATATATATATATATATATATATATATATATATATACATATATATATATATATATATATATATATATATATATATATATATATATATATATATATATATATATATATATATATATATATATATATATATATATATATATATATATATATATATATATATATATATATATATATATATATATCAAAATATATATATATCCTTCAAATCATTTTCATTTTCAGTTAAATCAAGATTTGCTCGAGAATTTGTTCTCACAGATACGCTCGAGAGGAGGCCTCAATGACAGGCCAGCCCCGCTAGATGTTATAAGGCGTCTGCGACTTATAATTCTAGGGAAAACCCCTGGAATAACGCAAAAGAACGACAATACTTACGACCAAAGAAACATTTCACACGTGGAAGATAACTACATCACCACGATGTTATTCCAAAGAGCGGGGATAGATCTGCTTGTTTCGGAGGAAAGTTCGAGTCAGCCATCTGAATGTAATTCAACAGAGATTGAGATATAATAACATTATAAAATAACATATTCTCTAAATTACAGTTTCCGATAACACACGAAAGGAACCGGAAAACACAATTTCGTTGCCATCGATTTCGATTCTAGAAAAAAAATCAAGAAATACATGGTTTTTTATATCTTCTTGGCTGGGTCGCATACAAACTGAAAAAAACCCACCCAGATCTCGGAGATAAAACGGCCAACCTGTCCAGTAGTCAGGTACCGTCTTTCTTGGCAAATTTGTCATATGGTGGATTAACTGCACCCTGTGCCACGTTTCATGTAGTAGGGTTAGAAATGGAAAAAATATTTGTTTCTAGTCTAGGTAGCGAGGGGTTTAAATTTAAAAACAATGTAGTATCGACTATTGTCGAACAAATTCTTAAAGCATATCCGAATTTTGATGTAACCGTTGTTAAAACCTATATCAAAATAAGAACGATCGCTAGGATGCGTTATTTAAATCTCCAACTACAAGGATTTATATCCGTAAATAGAAAACGAAGAAGTGAAATTGAAATTAGGAGAGTAACCAAAAAATACAAAAAGATGAGTTCAAGTTAAAATAGACATGTATATTCCAAATAAAAAATATTGAACGTCGAATACAAAAATTATTCTGTTTAATTAGCATACATCCAGCTCCTTGCAGATTCTAATACTAAGTACATTATCATTAGAACCATTATTTGTTTCTCTAAATGCGCTACACATACAACGTCCCGTCACCGTGAAGTCAACGTAAATGAAATGTCAAATATTCTCCCATGGACGACAGGCGAACTGTAAAGTTTGAAGCCTCTTAAAACAAAGAATCGGATCTCTCATGGAAATCGTATGGTAGCATTCACATACACAATCACCGACAACTTTGATGTCGGCAAAATAAGTCTAAGAGAATAGTTGACGGGACGGTGACGGAGACGCTGTATGTGTAGCGCACTTTATATGCGTCAACTAATCAATAATTATCAGATGCTCACATGAACATATATAACGCGATTTTCAACTATTACATCCATCATTTACACTATTTGTTTGACTAATTCCTCTACAATGGCGCTAACGTTCCTGAGAAACTTCACCGTTTGAACCTAGACTTTTACTTGTGTGTTTTTCAATAGTACTAGTTGAGATTCATTTTTCCATATAACAGGCCTTGAAAGAATTCTGAATGACATGCTCTAAAATACGTGTGTCGGGAGAAATTTCGTTGGCGAAAAGTCCATCGACCAGAACGGGAATCGAATCCGAACCCCCGGCTGTGTAACGCTAACCACTTAGCCACGGAAGCTCATGTTGCTGTATGAGCCATGCAAAATGTGTTTTAAAGATTTATCCACTCGAAGTAGAGGCGGAGTTACCTCAAAGTAATTCTCATCAGTGAGGAGTTGAACAGTATAATATAAGAAATAAAAATAAATAAATCCATAATTAAAATAACTACGATACACAAGTGGACAGCTACTCTCGGAACTCATATCTATTTGACCATTATTTGTTATGTTCTGCGACACGTTCCAGTTAATGGGATAATTCTACATAATTTCGTTGTACATATCAATCCTTTATATGTACAACGGGATATCACATTTTTAGGGTTTCTTTACAGAGAGATTATTTCCTTTCCATACCAACAGTTTCATGTTCCTTAGAAATGATAATTTGTCCGACATAGTCTAATATGCTTGTGATTCGACTTTTGCATTTTCAAATTGCACGTATACACAATCATTCACAATTATATACAAGGGTGTTCACAGAACTTCTATCTAAGTTATTAAGCATAGTATTGTAAAACTAGGAACGCTCCAGATTTCCTTTATTGGATATGTCCAATATAACTAGTTGCAATCTTGAATTTATTGCCTGGTATTCATTGCTTTGAATGCTTTTTAGCCACTAGATAACTTGAGTAATACTTTCAACCTCTTGGCTCATGTTCTTGTTATTCTCCAGTGCTACATAATGCGGCAGCAGCGGTCTTTGACGATTCCGTATGTTATGTATATGTAGCATGAGCCCCCGTTGCATTCTCCGTGCAAATGAGATGCAGTTGAACATGGATTTTATGTAGATATTATTCGTTAATAGTCCATCCGTCTGGCATACATGTTCTATTTCAAAGCGGTAAGCTTCCTTTACACAACACCTGTTCGTAGCATTGTTTTGTACCGGTTCTTAACTGTAAAAAAGTCTATCAATAACGAAAACAAATCAGAACATTCGAATATCACTTTCAAAATATAAAGAACGAGTAGCAGTCAAAGTATTTAGTGTTGCTTGGATGCGTTCTATGTTTGTAAACAAGTTCAAACAAGCGTGAGTAGCGCCTGAACGGCAATTTTGACATTACGTTTTACCTTACACTTCACTTTCCTTGATAAGAACGAGGATCCGCTGGAGACCAGAGTCTTTGAGACGCTAATATGACAATTTTTCTCTGGTGTAGAGTGGTCGGGAACAAGTATGGCGAAATATGGCGGTTTAAGGTATGAAAATGGATCGAGGTGATGACCAAATACAAGTAAAATAAAAAAAATAGATTCAGAATCCGATTCAAAGTTTTGCGGATGAAGTGGGTGTTATGCGAAACTATGTTTGGACATCTACGAAAAATTACTTACATATTGTTTCTACCTTACTGAGGGGAGAATTGTTATCGAAAAGAATTGTTATTGTTATCCAATGACGGAACAGAAATAGCAGTCCAATTTTTGTTTAATTTAATGTACTAGTAGTAAAAAAATATAATTTAAGTAAACTATTTGCTTTGTTCCTTGTTGGCTGGTTACTGAATAACATTGTTGTTAACGTTAAATTTTTTTATATGAATTGTTTATTGTACTAACCGTAGTTTTAAATGTATACATGTACTAACCTAAAATTGTAATGTGTAACCTTCATCAACAGCCCCCTTGAATAAAATCGGCGGGCAAACCATGATGAATTGATGGTGTTCCGGGAGTGGGAGAGAGAGGAAGGAACGGGAATGAGAAATAATGGAGAGAGGAGAGTAGACGGAAAAAGGAAGAAGGACCAAGGTTTCGTGGAAGGAAACGTTAAAGGCCTCGGCCACTTTAGCTGGAGTCTGGAAACGACGAGCAACTATACGAAGGTGGTGAAGTTAACGCTGTTAAAAAGTTGATATTCAAAGTGAGTGTTATACTCCTGGGCGTGTGACAATGAAAACAAGGACGTTCCGGTTCACGCCACGCTGTTTCCAAGCGTGCCCCCGGATTAGGAAACCTCCTGCCGCCCGTGCGCGAATTAAGTGCTGCAGCGATAACGTGCACCCGTGGCCGAGTGGTTAGCGTCTCACATTATCATGCCGGGTGTTCGGGTTCGATTCCCGTTCTGGCCGGGGGATTTTTCGTCAAAGAAATTTCCTTCGACTTGCACTGTGGTCATGCGTATTCAAGAGCTTGCCCCTCGGAATACATTCAAGGCGTGTTATTTGGCTTAAGAAATCTCGACCAAGTATTATTAAATGACGCTAGTTAATGCATACGTTGAGACGGCAAAAGTTCCACAAGGGAACGTTAACGCCATTCAAGAAGAAGAAGAAGCGATAACGATTTCTGCCATACAACCGTACAAGCAGTACAAACCATCCGTACTATAAACTTATGAAAAGTATACTATAAACATTATAATAATATGATTTTAATTTTATTATTTTTTTACATATCCCATAGTTACCTAAATAGGAACATATTCCATCAAATTCCTTTCGAAAATCATATTTGATTTGAACGAGAAAAGTGTCACCCATATCTGGGTGACGGGACGACGAACGTGTTAATGCGACATACATGTCAAGGCAACAGTCAGTGTCGCATTGGAGGCGATTTTGACCTGTAATTGGACATTTTCGGTGAGAGTGGTACAGTGTCGACGTCTGGTTGCGACTTCCAATGTGGAGCCATAATTTGAGCCCCGAACTCGATGTTTCCAAAAATGCCCAATTAGAGGTAAAAATGTCCATTTAAACGTGTAATGCGGGTCTGTCCAATTAGCAAAATGCCGTATTAAATGTAAATTACTGTATTTCCGAGGCATTGGAATATGTTAAAAAGACGGGTGGGTAATGTCGGGGACATAACCGGAGAGGCGTAGGACTAAACCAAGGCCATTCTATAGCGGCGGTCAAATTGGATTTTTATTATATTGACATCAGAGATAAAGGTGTGTTCCAAACTTCAGATCAGCTAGTCAGAAGGAACGGTGAGAAATTTCTATTAATGCGGGACAACTCTACAGACATACTAACAGGTCAAGTTGAATGAAACCGTTCAGAAAAGTAGTTGATTATTTTGTTTCTGTTGACGCCATTTTCTGGTGGCGGCCATTTTTTTCGAGCATTACGGACGGATTTTGGTCGTCATGGACGGCCTACAGAGCACACAATCGCTAATGCAGTGCGTAAATTCGAACAAACTGGACCCGTAGCGGATATTGTGAAACCTTTGCATCATCGTAATGTGCGTTCGGCCGAAAATATTGCTGCTGTTGCTGCCAGTGTGGAGGATGACCCGAATGTTTCGATTCCACGGCGTGCTCAGCAATTGGGCTTGTCAAACACATTATTGTGGCGAATTTTGCATTTGGACCTGCATCTACATCCATATAAAGTCCAACTGGTACAAAAATTAGAGCGTGGTGACCATGGAATGCGTCGGGCATACGTCGATTGGGTGAACGAACAATAGCAGCAAAATGCTGAATTTTCGCATCAAATTTTCTTCAGCGATGAGGCACATTTCAAGCTCGGTGGCTATGTGAACACCCAAAATTTCCGTATATGGGGCTCAGAAAATCCACACGTGATTGTTGAGAGGCCATTGCATCCGCCAAAAGTCACTGTTTGGTGCGCATTATGGTCTGGTGGAGTCATCGGGCCGTATTTCTTTGAAAATGAGGACGGCGAGACGGTAACTGTGAATGGTGAGCGCTATGGCCGCATGTTAACCGATTTTTTTGCCACAAATTGAAGATATGGATACGGATGACATGTGGTTTCAGCAGGACGGCGCCACTTGCCACACAACACGACCGAACATGGCCATATTGCGAACGAAATTTGAGGGACGCATAATTTCCCGTTTTGATGATGCCAATTGGCCGTCTAGATCATGCGATTTGAACCCGCTAGACTTTTTTTTGTGGGGTTATGCGAAAGACCGTGTCTATGCCAACTCTCCGCAAACTCTTGAACATTTGAAAGACAACATTCGTGAAGTTATGACCGAGATACCACTCCATATGTGCCGAAAAGTCATCGAAAATTACCTGTTCCGGATCAAGGTGTGCGAGGAAGCCCTAGGTGGACATCTGAATGATGTTGTATTTCACACAAAATGGCATAAACCAAACTTTAATTTGAAATAAAAGTTTCATCGAAATTCGAATTCTAAGTGTGTTTTATGTGTTATTTTATTTTATGTTTTATTTTATAAAACTGTTTTCTACTAGTCAAGTCCTTCATTTGATACCCATATTGGTGCGGTTTTGAGAAAATCTGTAATCCGCCACTTCGAAGCGGTCGTCATCTTGTATGTTGAAGATACGCAGTTTTATAATGACTGCAGAGAATTTCAGATCAATCGGTCAACAGAAAGGGGGTCTAATTTCGTACATACAAACATACAAACATACAAACATAAAACCTAAATAAAACCGTTTAAAAACTCCGCCATTCTATCAAATCTCTCCTTCACCATGCGCGACGCTTCCGCCGCTTTTAACACAATTCGATAAGTGATTAGGCTCCCCTGCTCCACATCCCATAGAAACTCCTGTCTCTTGCGGTATCGCACCGCATGCATCGATATCTCTTATGCTGAAAATAAATTTCAAGATAGCTTCTACACAGTGCGAGTCCGCCAAATTTAATGGAGCGCCCGACCGAAATCGGCGTTCTGCAAAACCATCCTATATTGCTCAAATTACAACGACATATAATAAAAGACGGGTGGGTAATGTCGGGGACATAACCGGAGTGACGTAGGACTATACAAAGGGGACAGCTTTTGTTAAATATATATTTCAAATATATTGTTTTATTTTCTTCTCCTACGTGAATACCTACCTATCTACCTGAAAAATGGATTAGTTTACTGTTTAATCACTCGATATCCCCATCTTGTTCGGTTAAACCTTCCTGTTTACCTTTGCGTTTGCCACTCGCCACAGCTTTCACAGTTGGAAAATTTCTTCCGATCCAGCTTGTGACATGTTGGTCAGTAAATTAAATTTAATGCGACGTGCCGGAGAAACACTCAGTGTCACATTTGAGGCGATTTAAACCTGTAATTGAACATTTCCGATGACAGTGGTACAGTGTCGACTTTCAATGTGGGGTCATAATTTGGACCCCGAACTCTATGTTTACAAAAATGTCGCATTACAGATCCATCCAATTAGCTCAATGTCGAGCTAAATATAAATTACTGTACTTTCAATCTAGAAGCAAATTAAGAATTGGTGAAAATTGGATAATCGGGAAAGTCCCCAACCATCAATAAGCTCGGAACAACTGCCAAATTCACATACTCATCATGGCAAACAAATTATAAAAAAATCAATTTGTGTTTTATTATTATTTTGGATATTATTTTAGAATGCATTGAACTGTATTCCGTAAACTCTTTTTTGAAAGGTTTAAGGGCCCTGATAAGCACCGTGTTTTATGGAATGTTTCCAATTTAGAAAACTTAGTACTCGTGGCTTAAAAAAAACCATTTCGAACGCCCTCGATGCCGCCTTGTTCTGGATTTGCCACCAAAGCAGTTTGTATAAAGAACAAACTTTTTTCTTCTGCTACCTGATGCCGTTTTGCGATTGCGTTTGCCACTCGCCACTCGCTGCAACTGCCTGTTGTCTTGATGTCCACCGAACCGAATGTGTTCTGTTCCGAATGCAGGTTTTCTTATCGTCGCGAGCAGCTTTGTCAGCTAACTCGATCACTCCGGCGGCTGAAACTATATAACGCCGGCTAGGTGGACTGGTACACAGGTACTAACGCGCTCGGCCTAGCTACCCTTCCGGTGCAATTGGCGGATACACCTACGGGAAATTGCAGACCACCACGGTTCGAGCGGGATTTTGCCTTTCCCTTCTCTTTTCCTCCTTTGTTGAGTACACGATGCCGATGCCGTACAACCACACGGGTTTACGGTTTGAAAGAAAATAAGATATTTTTTTGGGGTCCGCGTGTTTTATACTCTAGCGGTACACACTCACAGGATAGAGACAAATCGGCAGACTCAGCCAAAGGGGCGAGTCCAACGAGACGAACGAATGAGCGTTAAAAGGGAGCGATGGCAAAAAAATACATTCATTACGATTTGTTCGCTCGTTGGATTCACATACAGGCTAAAAAGGGTCCTTTTCAGGATCACAAAAAGTCTAAAGAGTTTATTGTTTTGTTATCACTCGATATCCCCATCTTGTTCGGTTAACCTTCCTGTTTAGCGATTTGTTGCCACTCTCCACAGCTTTCACAGTTGGAAAATTTCTTCCCATCCAGTACAGTAAATTACATTCAATGCGGCGTGCCGAAGCGCCACTCAGTGTCGCATTGGAGGTAATTTTAACCTGTAATTGAACATTTGCGATGACAGTGGTACAGTGTCGACTTTCAATGTGGGGTCATAATTTGGATCTCTATGTTTACAAAAATGTCCAACTAAATAAGTCGCATTACATGTCAGTCCAATTAGCTAAATGTCGAACTAATTGTAAATTACTGTACTTTCAATCTGGAAACAATTTAAGAATTGGTGAAAATTGAATAATCGGGAAAGTCCCCAACTATCAATAAGCTCAGAACAACTGCCAAATTCACATACTCATCAGATCCTGGCAAACAAATTATGAAAACATCAATTTGTGTTTTATTATTATTTTGGATAATGTTTTAGAAAGCATTGAACTTTATTTCCTAAACTCTTTTTTGGAAGGTTTAATGGCCCTGAAAAGCGCCTTGTTTTATGGAATGGTTCCAATTTAGAAAACTTAGTACTCGTGGTTTTGAAAAAAAACCATTTCGAACGCCCTCGATGCCGCCTTGTTCTGGATTTGCCACCAAAGCAGTTTGTATAAAGAACAAACTTTTTTCTTCTGCTACCTGATGCCGTTTTGCGATTGCGTTTGCCACTCGCCACTCGTTGCAACTGCCTGTTGTCTTGATGTCCACCGAACCGAATGTGTTCTGTTCCAAATGCAGGTTTTCTTATCGTCGCGAGCAGCTTTGCCAGCTAACCCGATCACTTCGGCGGCCGAAGCTATATAACGCCGGCTAGGTGGACTGGTACACTGGTACTAACGCGCTCGGCCTAGCTACCCTTGCGGGGAACTCCAGATCAACACGGTTCGAGCGGGACTTTGCCTTTCCCTTCACTTTTCCTCCTTTACCATGTCCAGGCATGGCTGCTTGGGTTGGTTTGTTGATGTGTTGTGGTGCGAACCGATGTGGTGTACGGTTTGGATGAGAATGATCGTTACGGCAGCGGAGCGGGGATTTTTAAGCTGATTGGCTGGCTCGAGAATTACGCATGTGTGAGACAGCGACCAATGTTTCGTTCATTTTTTTTCTTTTTCCTTTCCAATCGTGCTTCATTCTATTTCGCTGCTGCTCTGGTTGCCCGTTTTGGTCGGTACGATTTGAGGAGCACAAAATGGACCAATCAAAAATGGGCACATAGTGTATTTGGACAATGCTTGGTATTTCACAATTTTTCAATTATTTATCTCAAGAAAAATGAAATGTTATTCGTTATGATAGATGCGTAGATATATTTCCTATCAATTGATGCAAAAACCTTTGCGATCTATTGAGAAATGCAAGATTTGGAACGCCTATATTCCAAATCTTGCATTTTTTCCTACTTGTTCAGTGCCTAGATTTCCATTTCACCGCCTGTATCTTCCGGTTAGACGTAGTCCTACGTCAAAAAAAAACAAAGCACAAACGTTTTCACGTTCACAATCGCTCCTCGGTGTCTTTCCTGCTTGGCGTCCGATTTTCGATTTTTTGTACTCGAGAAAATCGTTTTTTTTTTTGCTTTCGATCTTTTCGATATTAGAAAAACTTTTTGTAGCTTTGTTTTCAGTATACATCGATTTTTCATATCACCAAATGACACCTAACATTTTTTTAAACAAAATGTCACCATTTGAATTGCTTCTACGATTTACTTATGACAAGTGCTGACAGAGACAGAACTAGCGGCAGCTACTGAGAGGATGTACTGTAACCAGTTGCGCATAGGATGACATCAATTGCAGGCGAAAGGTTGCTTTTTAGAACTGGCGCCTAAATCAAGAAACGGCTTCGACTAAATGACAGATATATGGCACGATTGGCTTTTATGGGATCATTGTCAGCTGAGTTCTGGGCAGCATCGTTCTGGGCATCTGTTGAATTTCTAATAGTGCTTTTTCAGTTAATTTATTCAGTAAAACGACTGCCTAACGGCACAAGATGAATGCCTTGTGGCTGCGGCCTTCATGCTGAGGAACAAAACAAAATGCTTTTGATGTTTGCATAGAAATATGAAATTTGTATTCCCTGTTTAAAGAAGAGGCGATATTCATATAGAATGAGCAGAAAATCGAAAAAGTTTTTAATTTTTCAAAGATCGATCTGCAAAGATCGATTCTTTGGTACCGATTTAATCAGTGGATCGATCCCTACGCCGTTCGGTAAATCGATTCGACAAGATTCGATCTTTTTATAAAAATCACCCAATCATACAGCACAAGCACTATTAAATTCACGGAAACAATTTTCTAAGGGGTTATGGAGTTCTTAGGAAGTCTAAGGATTCACGCCTAGAAGCTAGCGATTCCAACACGATCAGTATGCAGCGGCTCGAATAGTCTGGGAGATGGTCTGGATCTGTCCAAGGGAATTGTCGGAGAGCATATCGAATGCAACTACGCTGCACTCTCTCCATACGCATGATTTGCGTGTTGTGGAACGGAGACCACACGCAGGTAGTATATACGTTTGCCAATTGGCGTAGTGCTCTGTCATCTCTTTCTCTCGGAAATGATCAACGATACGATTCGATTTTGAACTACATGGATCTACTCTCAATAGAACTACAAACATTAAGTACCTAGGAGTTATTTTGAATTCAAAGTTAACGCTTCGAGAACATATTTCATACGTAGTTTCTAAAGCTTCCAAAGCTCTTGGTTTCATATTTCGTATCACCAAACATTTAACCAACATACAGTGCCTCAAAGCTCTGTATTGTTCTCTGGTTCGCTCTATTTTGGAGTACTCATCCGTAGTTTGGGCTCCGTATTACGGAAACAGCATCCAGAGAATTGAGTTCATTCAACGCAAATGTGTACGCTTCGTTTTACGTCGACTACCTTAGAATGATTCTTGGAACCTCCCTAGCTACGAGATTCGTTGCAATCTCATAGAATTGAATCTGCTTAGCGAACTTAGCAAAAGTGCTGTTCGTTTATGATCTCATCCAAGGAAACACCAATAGTCCGGAATTCCTTCGACAGATCAACTTCAACACCCGAAGAAAAAATTTATGTAACCACGATTTTCTTCGCCTTCCTGCAGCGCGTACTAACTATGCTTACCACAAGCCCGTTGCAAGCATGGCTCGCGTATTCAATCAACATATCGAACTCTTGGATTTTAATGTTACGAGGGATGTTCACTTCTGTTTGTGTTTTGATTTATTCAGTAAGAAGCGTTGCGTAAGAATCTTCAGTAAGAATTTTGTGTTGCAAATAAAAATTGAAAATAATGCAGAATACATTTGGAGACTCAACTATGTCGAAAACACGGGTGTATGAATGGTATACGGTATTCAAAGATGGTCGAGAAGAGATGAACGATTTTCCACGTAAAGAACGAACTCTTCCATCGCTTCAACTGATGAAAACATCGATCGGATAGGAGGGATATGATACAGGGATACAACGGAGGGAACATCATTAAACGTTGACATCGGCGTTTCTGAGGAACAGGTATAGATGAAGCAGAAGGTCAGGATCGCGGCTACCTAAGATATCTAAAATAATGTAGGAATTAATCTTCTCTCAAAAAATAAATAAAATAAATAAAGATTGTTTGCTGCGAGCCCAATGCGATAAAGATGCGCGTTTAGGTTGTAGTGATTGGACATAAGCCGAGATATCACGCGAATGAAATCACGACCTACATTCAACCCCTTGAACCAGGCACTCGTCGAGACCTTAGGGATAATCGTGTGTAACCAACGACCGAACTCATCTTCACTCCACATGCGCTGCCAACTTACGAGCGTGTGCTGACGAGGAATGTGGAAAAAATCATTATAAGCAATTTGCCTTTCAAATAGTGTGCCTTCTGATGCACCCACCTTAGCTAGCGAGTCCGCTTTCTCATTCCCCGGAATCGAGCAATGAGAGGGAACCCATGTTACGATAATCTTGAATAATTTTTCGACCAAAACACTCAATAGATGTCTTATTCTTGTTAGGAAATAAGATGAGCGTTCATCAACTTTCATTGAGCGGATTGCCTCTATTGAGCTGAAACTGTCTGAAAAAAATAAATAATGGTCGATGGGCAATGTTTCAATGATCCCTAGTGCGTAGTATATCGCACCCAGTTCAGCGACATACACGGAACAAGGATCTTTGAGTTTGAAAGAGGCACTGGAATTTTCATTGAAGATGCCGAAGCCAGTGGACCCGTTTATGAATGAACCGTCAGTAAAGAACATTTTATCAGATCTAACTATGCCCCCATATTCTGCCGAAAGTATCGATGGAATAACATTGGATCGTAGATGATCTTGGATTCCATGGATTTTTTGTCTCATGGACAGATCAAACATGACAGAGGAATTGCAAAAATATGGGAAGCAAACTTGTTTGGAGATGCCTGGTGAAGGGTGCACGTCGTGAGTGAGATACTCATGGTATAAAGACATAAAACTTGACTGAGGAGTCAGTTGGAGTAGATTTTCAAAGTTATCAATCACCAACGGATTCATGATCTTGTAACGGATGAGAAATCTGTAGGATAATTCTGTGAACCGAAGATTAAGCGGGGGTACTCCTGCCAAGACATCGAGACTCATCGTATGTGTCGAATGCAAACACCCCATGGCTATACGCACGCAACGATATTGTATTCTCTCCAGCTTGAGAATATGAATCCTGGCAGCTGATCGGAAGCAAAAACTGTCATATTCTAACACTGATAATATCGTTGTTTTGTACAACTGAATGAGGTCTCCTGGATGGGCGCCCCACCATGTTCCGGTTATTGTTTGGAGAAAATTGATTCTTTGCTGGCATTTCTGTTCCAAATACGCAATGTGTCTCCCCCAGGTACACTTAGAATCAAAATATACACCCCGGTATTTGAAAAACATCGAGTGCCTGATCGTTTTGCCGGATAGGTGAAGCTGAAATTGGGCGGGTTCGTGCCTCCTAGAAAAAACGACCATTTCAGTTTTCTCCGTAGAGAATTCGATACCCAGCTTGAGGGCCCACGTGAACAGATTATTCAGGGTATCTTGCAACGACTTTTGCAGAACGACGGGATTAGTACCCGTGATGGAAATAGCTCCATCGTCTGCAAGTTGTCTCAGCGTGCAGTTTCTAGTTAGACAATCATCCATATCAAAAAATGTAAATAACAAATAAAACGAAATATCAATGTGAACAGATGATGATGAATTCAGGAAATCTTTCATTTTCTATTATATACCATTTATTAAATCCAAACAACCTTCGCACATTCATTATACATTTCAACCGGAATCTCTTTTTATTGAATTTAATATTTCTTCATACATATTTGGAATGATTATTGTTCAGTGTTATTCTACGTTGTTGCAACAAATCCTATTTAAACAGTTGAGTAATATATACATTACAACTAAATTTATACAATTTATATAATAACATTCATGTAAGATCTTTGTATTGTATTGTTTTATGGCGTTAATTCAATACCAATCAATATTTCACAGACATGCTAGAAACAGGATATTCATGAAAATGTATGTTCGTTAACGAAGTACTTTTTTTTCTATGAACTTGCAGAAGCATTGAAGGAAGGAAGGAAGGTATTGTATTATAGAGACTTTAAACTTTTGCAGTTCATTCGTCTCTAGCCTTGAGAAAGGCCCTTTGAAAACTCTACTCTACTCTACTTCAGCGCTACCACCTCCGCCCTCTTGCCTTGAGAAAGGCACTCGATCCCTCGCCGTCCAGCCCGTCCAGCAACGATGTTGTCCAGTCGGTGTCCACACAAAGAAAGAGAAGCATTGAAGCAACTAAGGCTGTTACCGAAGCACAAGGTAAATAATATTTATTATTCTTAAGTCGTTAGAAATTAAGACTCGTATCAGATAAGTATATCGAACAATTTTTAATTGTAAACAATACAGTTTCTCATTCGTGTATGTGTACGCAAGTTTTGGATGCATGTTTATGCATTGTAATATATGTATTAATATACCTACAATATTCATCGACAACACATTTTATAATTTACCTCCTACTTAGCACATATAATTCAATATTGCGTTCCGTATTGTTCCTATAGTATGTCCAACATTCCTACATGATATTGTTTCATAATCCACAAGCAATAAATACCATTGGTTCCACTTCATTGCTTACAGAGCCATAACGGGGATTGTTAGTTACATTTAAAAGTAAATTACACATTGTTCATATCATTGCGACATTCCCATTGCTAAACATGTATTGTACTTATAACCTTCCAAAAGGATCCAACTGAATATCAGAATTGGCTACAGGTTGCGGCTGAGGTTGTATCACAACAGGTTGACCGACTACGACACTCTGTTGCGAGACCATACCACCTGTCATAGACATTACATTCGTCATTGGCGTAGTAGATGGTGCCATTGGTGCACCCACCATAGGTCTTAGTTGTGGCACTCCCTGCTGAAGAAGAAAAGATAATTATAAAATTTCAATATCCCGTTCATACAACTTAAAACTTAAATACAGTCGATCACAAAAGTAAATACAATATGAACAAAAATATGGATTATTTGTGATGTTCATTAGCCTAAGGAGCTGGCACCGACTATATATTAAATCGTTTGTCTACGTGACGATCTTAAAAGCAATCTTGAACGCCACAAGTGACACGAGATAACAGAGTTTTCAGATTTTTTTAATGGCAGAATACCTTTTATAGCAAAAACATTTGACGGAGCACCTGCATTTTTTAATAAATTCACAAATTCCATTTGTATTTAAATAACCCGACTGAGAACATCTCTATTTCAATTGCGCGTCGCAGTTACACGACATCTAACCCGGAGTAAACAAGATAAATCACTATATGCCCAGTGACATTGAACTAAAGAATGTTTATTTCAAGGTGGTATTTCAAGTGGAAGCGTTTGCTATAACTTGGCGGAGCACAAATTTCCCGCGGAGCACCGTTTCAAAACCCCTGCTCTAAATCATTCAAAACTGGATTAGTGCTCCTGTTCTCTACTCGAGTCAATATCAGAAGAGGACACGATACGACTCATCTAATGACAACCTTAGGCATACCCAGTGTCGTAGCGTAGCCCCAACCCCCCAACGCCACCCCATCGGAGGGTGCGGTCCGCCCCGGGTATCACCCTTAGAGGGGTATGACGGGTATGACCATGACAGGTATTTTATATTTTAAAAAAATGGGTGGGTTATATCTATGATAGAACCGCAAGGTTGAGTGGGATAACCGTTGTGTTAGTAAGCATTTGTATTGTATTGGTTAAATTTTAGATTGAATGAAACAATTTTCAAACACAATTGAATTCAACACAATTACTTTGTAAGTTGAAAGTTTGAACAGTTGCCATGTAAGATCAATTAATGTTCTCCGTTACAAGTAAATTTGATGACCGTCCTTTTACTTTTGATACGATGCCTAGGACTACCAAAATATGTGAACGGAAGAATTGTCAAACGATACAATGATCGTTTCCCTTTAAAATGATTGCATCTCTCATGTTTACGTAGTTCTCGAACCGCGAATGTTCATTCACCCTAGTATCTGAAATGACGATTTTTCTAGGCTTCTCAACGTACTTCTACGTTGTAGGGAAACATTCCGGCCTGCACAGAGACAAGCAAGTACAAAAGTACTCACAGCTTGCATATATTTACAATACGGATCCCCACAGACATCTTTGTTTTGAAATTCATCTTATGGAAACACATTTCGGTGGGAACAAAAATACCCCCGGCTTGCATGTACTTGCAAAGCGGATTCCCCCAGACACATTGATTTAGAAATCCGTGTTATGGAAACACATTTTGGTGTGAACAAAACTACCTCTACTTGCATGTATTTGCAAAGCGGCTTCCCCCAGATACATTGATTTAGAAGCCCGTGTTAGGGAAACACAGCACAGTGGGAACAAAAATATCCCTACTTGCATGTATATTTGTCAAGTGTATTCCCACAGATACTGTTTTTGAAGCCGGTATTGGAGAAACCGTAAATCGTTTAGCGCTTGACATTTAACAGTTATTCAACTGACATTTAACAGTTATTCAACTGTTTATCTCATGGAAAGTAACATTTTATTAATTGTGATAGCGCGTAGAAATATTTCCTATTAATTGATGCAAACATCTTTCCGATCTATTTAGAAATATTCGAGTTATAGCATTCGGAATCTTTCATTTTTTCCTGCATGTTCTGTGTTTAGGTTTTTATTTCATTTTGATTTCGTCCAAAATCATGATTTTGAATGAAAGTAACCGGTTATTACTTATGGTATTATCTAACAAAACAAATCACTATGGAAAAGTCCATGTTATAAAATCTTTCTTAGTATTTTTTTAAGTTCATTTTTAGAAGTAGTTCATGTAGAAGAACTACATCTTTCATTTCTGTACTGGGGTGTAAATTCAAAGTCTCGAGAACGAGGGGGTTACGTTCGAAACACAAAATTTTGAGCGTATATCAAAATCTCTCTACCGGATGAATGAAGTGGTATGAAAATAACATTAGAAGCACAATAAAAGACGAGAGATGTTTTTTACTGCTTCGAATGCAAACTATTCGAATCTTTATAAATAGCGATGGCTTCTGTAAGGGGGGTGTGTGCGAGCCTTTTAAAATCACCGACTTTTGCGCCAGAGGACCAATGTCCTCTGTCGGGATTCCGATTGATTGTTGCCCGGACTAGCGCGTACCGTAGGCCTCGCTACAGTATCCTCCTTCAAATTGCTGCTTGCCACACTTCCCAATTTGCTGACGAGAATTTCGAAAAGTTTCTCTGTCGTTTTGAGGAAACCAATCTTTCTTTCTAACCGAAACTAAATAAGAAAATTCTACTAATTTTTAAACCGCTAATATTTTAATAAATAATTAACCAAATCTTTTTCCAGAAATTTTCCGAATCTTTGTTTCTTATTTTCGTCAAAACACCTAACTCCTTTTTGCCAACAATTGCAAATTGCTTGTGACGTCACTCTGTACGTGTTTTCCTAACTCTGTGATTCTCCTACTAACACAATATTTTGTCCCTACTAATTGGTGTCGTTTCACGTGTAACTGTGGTGGTGGTCCGTTATATAGCGTTCTGTTTCAGGGTACTCACTCTAATTGATTTGTATACCGGTATGTGCTCACCCGTGCAGCAACGGTGGGGTTTACCAATTGGTGGAGCCGCGTGGTGATTCTCATCGCTCACACACCGAACCTCTCACCGACGTGAGTTTCGGTAAATCTCGCTGGCGTTGGTGAACTTTCTCGTCCTGAACTAACCGTGTTGGAGTTAGGTCGCGTGTAACGTGCAACTCACAGGGGGTCGAGCTTCCCTCTCGTTGACCAACGCGCTCCAGAATGGTCTATAGTGGTACGCAACCACGAGGCGATAGACCACTCCGGGGGATTTACCGTAGCACCAAGATCTCACAGCGATGGCTGATCGCCCGAACGCAAGCGCAGTCCAGACCAGGACTCGGGCACATAAATGTAACCTGTACACGGAGCCACCAAGGCTGTATAAATTGCCTTTTATTTAAAAAAAATTCACCAAACCAATTTCGTTTTTATAAAAATTATCCCCGTTTTTCTGGGTGCAAAAGCACACTGCTGCAACTGATTATTATTTCTACTAACTATTTGTACACGATTGTACAATTGTCCTAATAAAATGAACACAATGAACCAAAAGTTTATTTAACAATAAACTTACTCAAAACCGATTCGAATAATCGCACAACTCACGATTTTTTTTATTCTACTTTATTCGAATCACTCCGAAAATTTCTGGAAACAAAAAAAACTGTTAAAAACGAAATCACTTTGTTTTTTTTTCAATAAAAAAATCTAATCACTCAACTTTCACTTTTATGAACTGTTTCGCTCGGCGGCACAGAATGGAAAGATCGATTATGGTGTTCTTCTCGATTGTGAAACCTTTCGAATCTTCTAGAAAAATTCTCAATAATCCTATCTCTACTTCCGGTTCAGACCTTATTCTTTGGGTATCCGTTAATCTAGAATCTTCGTCGAGGACTACTAAGATCTTGATCGATTATACAGAGCGTCTGATTCCATTCGTTATAGTAATCTATTATTAGGCGTATCTCGTGAAATATTCATGAAACGACTTACTCGTTCCACTTCTTGAAATTTCATTTCAGTCTCGATTGGTTTGCGTTTGATGCATGATACATGATGTGCCGGCTGGCCAACCTCTGTCAGTTTCTCACGCAGTAAACGTGATGAACGAACATGCAAAATCGTTTCCTTGTGAATGCACCTAAGGGGTAGAATATGATATTGCACATATGGGTGTTCCCGTGATGATTTTTCCGTGATATAGGAAAATATATTTAGGATGTACGGAGGATTGAATAAGCTTGTCTTGATGATTCGAGTATCGAATATCGAAAAGAGGCCTCAAACGAAGGAATATTATTTCGTATATATTTGAACAGAACGCAAGTCAATTCCAAGGGAAAACAAAATATCCATTCATATTTCATATTTATTGAGAATTGATTTAGATGCAACTTCAAACATATGATTACAACGCCAATGGTAGTCCCACGTTAACCTTGCGATTATATCACAGATGTAACCCACTCCTAGTTTTTTTTTTGTTTTGGGTGGAAAAAGCTGCAGATTTGAAAAACGACATCCTTCATTGAATGGAAGGACAGGGTTAGGATAGTTTTCAACTGGAAAGTCAGGTTTAGTTTTCATTTCTCATTCGCAGGCTATCGACAGCACCAACCATGTCAGGATCAAATCAAGGAGTTCAGTTTTTGTTGAGAAAGCAAAACCAAAAAGCCGTGTCCATATGGTTTGTAGAAAAATCTTTGGGCTTATGAGGACAAAATGATTTCGCTAAGAATCTACAGTTTGTGACAATATTAGAGTTGTTTAATCTGTTTACTCGTTTTTCGCAGCTTCAAGTGATCGCTGAGAAATGTTTCTGATCCACAACGATGTTTGTTAAAAGATTATCGCAAACTCGATGGAGTGCTCAATATACTGCTGTGAAACCAATTTTCGGGGTGATCACAGCCGCTGGAGTATTGTGCGACTCACTCACTTTTGTTAGATAACACTGGATCAGGTGCACGGTTCCTCCTTCCAGATGTTTATGATTATGAGTACCGCATGAAGTAGATCTAGCGCAGAATATTTACAAACCAAAGGACCATCTCCGAGTAACGTTGGGACCAAACTCAATGCGCTGGTAGTTCTTCTCGCTGTTGAAAGGAACAGTCTAGTCGAAATGGCCATTAAAAGGCTTTATTAAATCCATTGATTAAAATGTGCTACTGAATGTAGAATTCTTAAGATACTTCTAGATAGCTAGACAAGATAAAATGAGCAAACCAGGCGAAAGATCTTCCGGACCCGGTCCAATGATGGAAGCGGGAATGTTGGTCATTTTCATCGGGAGTCACAAGAACGGTCGAAAACGTAGAAATTTTTGAATTAATTCAAGCCGTATATGTTATGTGTACCTGAGAGCGAACGGAAAAGGTCGATTTGACAAACTGCGAACTAGGAAGTTTCGAGAAAGGCAGCTTTTGCTAGAAACACCAGTACTCCGCAGCAGGGCTTGTAAATATTTAGCTTGTTAAGTAATATTGAAAATATATTTTTATCAGTGTAACTCGTTTATTTTGCTTGTCGATGCTGCTGTCATTCATTCGACGGCAAACAAATTTACAACTGTGTTCATTCATATTCATTCTGTACTATCTGAGCTTTCCTTAAAGCTCGAGTCATGAGAATTCACATTCATTCATTACCATTGAATTGTCAGGAATGTTGTGACTGTTCATTTTCATATGTGTGTGATTTTCTCATTGAGTCAGTGCCTCGCTTATTCAGTTATTTTTGAAGTTACTCCGAAAGGGCAACGCAAATCGGTGGCGCAAGCGGAAATACCAACAAAAGAGGAAGATCTGCATGTACACTAACAGATAAGGATCGCATAGACTTGGACGGCGAGGAGGCATTCTGAAGAATCGATCCGGGTAGAGAATGCAAACTTTGTCAGCCAAAGCTGGATGTTGGCAATTTCATCCGCTAATCCTATAGCACAGTTTGATCCGTTTGCAAAAGGAAGCTCGCAATTTTCCCATTGCGGTCGTGTCTTGGACACCACCATTTTATGTTCGTCTGTTCCGGTATTTTTTTTTACATCGGAATTGGAGTCTTTTGAAGCATTTCTGACAAATGGAATGGGAATTGAATATTCACTATGTAAAATGAAAGCATTTTAACTGAGACGGAAACCTTGCATGCTGGAACAATTTAATTTCTTGCCACTCCTATGAGCATTCTGTACTTCGTTATCTTCCTCAACGAATTTCTCCGTTTCTTCAGTGTCCGAGAACGATGCCTATAGTGAATGAACTGGTATATTAATATCAATGAATGACAAAACTAGGGATATTTTCTTTTGCTCACTCCGTGAACGCAGAACAGAACGAAAAAGAGAATGAACATAACTGGATGAATCAACTGTGAGGAGCTTGCTGTGATTGTGAGGTTTGGCGTTGGTTCATTTTCGGTATCCCGAATGCAATGGTATAATGATCGAATGTGGTCGGAAATTCAGCTGAAAAGATTGATGTGATACAGAAATTTCCAAGCACTGCTCCGCAGTCATTTGAAGGCCGCTGGAATTGATTCTAATGATTTCATTAATGGGATTGCATTGGATGTGTTATAGTTCATCATGAAGCGGGACTTCCATAAATCGGTTTCAAAATTTCTAACCGTGTACTTTTCTGTGGCATTTTGTGGAGAAGCTTATCAGAGTTGAAAATAATTTAAAAAATGCGGTTAACGATGTTTAACACGTTGGGTTCCGTACCGTTAGTGCTGCGCATTCATTGAGCCCACAACAAGAGAGCGAAAGCGCGCTTAACGGCAAGCACTTGTACAATATCAGTGTCGGTCTCAGCTTCCAAATATATTTTTTGATAAGATTTATTTGAGTCACAAAACCAAAAATAAACCATATTATATTTTTTTCGTATTTTTGTAACTGTCAATCCCAGTGACCATCGCGTGAAGATTTTATGATTATTGTTGGTCCTATCTAATATTATAATAAATACGTTTCATGTTGAGTTAAGTTCGGAGAGGTGACACCCTAGTGACCCGCCCCGCCCGTGTCACCCGGTCACGCTACGCCACTGGACATACCATTCGTTTTTCGGATCATTGTTCAGCGAGGCGAATGACGTGAGATAGTCCAAATCATATTTTTCCCGGTTGGGAACAGCTTGACTATAGCTTGTCATGAAATGAGATTTTAAATCGTGCCCTCTTCTGTTATCGACTCGGATGTCTAATTGGAGCTAAAAAGTTAAGTGACTTTGCTAACCCCACCCCACTCGCGGTGCAAAATAAAGAAGAGTATATTCAATGTGTTTCAAATAACTTGGAACTAGAGATTGTAACCAACAATGGACAGAGGTGATTCCTTTTTTGTAATCAACATGAATGTCGGGATCGATTAAAAGAAATTACTGAGTTTTGACAGCTTTTATTTGGCATGCTTCAAAACTGAAAATATAATAGGTTTAGTTCACAAAAATAGAAAAAATATATAAATTCTGAGCTTACAATTCGGTAACCTTTTATAAATTCAATCCCGATATTCATAAATTCAACGTTTGCAATTAAATTAAATGATGATTTTTATCTCATACGCAACTGGACCAATCTACTATTTTTCGAGGTCTATTGTTTTTTTTTTGATTCTGCGTGACATTTGTAGCTACACCGCAGCTTTCGATGTTATCTTGACACGTTAATTGTTTGCCAGTGTTGCCAACTCCATTGCTACTGCGGCAACATCCTCCCCCGGGTGCATCTTGCGATCCACCAAGACTGCACTTCACCTCCAACAACGCTAGCTTTGCCACTGGTCGTCTAAGAATGCTTCCTGTAGTTTGTACCTTGGCTTGCCGAACTCGGCCATCGGTCCCGACAAACGTTTCAACTACCCGTCCTCGTATCCAGCAATTACGCTCATTACCGTTGACTACCAGCACCAAGTCCCCTACTTGTATTGGTCGGACCTCGGTAAACCACTTTGGTTGTCTTCGTATCACTAGCAGGTACTCCACGATCCAGCGATACCAGAACCGATCCAATTTTTGCTGTATTTGATTCCACATATCTTGCAAAGGCAGTTGTTGCGGACCCGGTGCTGTATCCGGTAGATTGGCGCCACTCGAACTTCCCATCAAAAAATGGTTCGGTGTCAACGCCTCTGACTCAGCAGAATCCAGAGGCAGGTAGGTCAGAGGCCTTGAGTTCACAATGCTTTCCGCTTCCACGACCAACGTTTGTAAACCCTCATCATCCAACTTCCCCTCAGCGTACGCATCCATCATGGCTCTCTTGACGGACTGCACAAGCCGTTCCCATGCGCCTCCCATGTGTGGGGCACCGGGCGGTATAAAGGTCCACCTTGTCGATGAATTTGTAAACGTTGCCGACAGTTCCTGCTTTATTTGTTCCCCCAGCAAGCGTTCAGCTCCTTGGAAGTTGGTCCCATTATCGCTGATGAACTCCACTGGCGAACCACGTCGCCCTACGAAGCGCCGCACACACGAAACACATGAAGATGTTGACAGACTGTACGCTACCTCCAAGTGTACCGCACGTACTGTAAGGCACGTAAACAACGCGATCCACCTTTTGACGCTGGCTCTTCCGACTTTCACTAGCAGAGGCCCAAAGTAGTCCACTCCCACGTAACTGAACGGGCGAACGCGCACGGCTAGACACGCTGGTGGTAATGGAGCCATAGGCGGAATATTCGGACGAGCCTTGCGTAGCTTACACATCATACAAGCTCGTGATAGATTCTTGACAAGAGAACGAAGTTTGGATATACTATAGACTTGACGTATCTCATTCACGACAGTTTCCGGGTTAGCATGTCGATATTTACGGTGGTACTTCTCAACTATCAGTCTAGTTACCCAGTGATCTTTGGGAAAAATCACTGGATGGCGCATGTCATAACTGATGTTTCTCGCGGCCCCAATTCTCCCATACTGGCGTAACAATCCATTCTCGTCGATAATTGGAACTAATTCGTAAATCCCACTGCTTTTGTCCAACGGCTTCCTTTCGTTAATCGGCTTGTCTTCATTTCGTTCAAGAATACTTCTCTCATCCGCATACGACTCCCATTGAACGAGTTTTAAGATGATAGTTTCTGCTGCACGAAGTTCGTTCTGCATCAGTTAACCACTTCTTCTCGGATGTTTCTTAACGGCGTTATGCGAAAAGCGTAAAATGTAGGCAACGGCACGATTCAATCGATCCCAAAATGAAAACCTCTCAAATTCTATAATACGCTCGACTGTAGCGTGATGCAGCACAGATGGTCGAATTTCTTCTGGGATGTTTACAGAAGGTGGTGTAGAGCATGGCCAATCACACTCGGATTTCAGTAAGAATTTCGGCCCGTCGAACCATTGGCTCTCTTCTGAAAAGTATGGACCACATCCCCATTTGGTTGCTTCATCAGCAGAGTTGAAGCGTGACCGTATCCACCTCCATTCCGTAGCATTCGTGTTCTCCAGTATTTCTCCCACACGGTGAGCTACGAATGGCTTGAAATTACGAGGATCCGATCGTATCCAGTGCCAGGCTGTAGTGGAATCGGTCCACAGAATCCGTCTTCCAACACTTATCGTGTGGTTTTCCTGCACAAATTTTAGCATGCGTGTTCCAAGAACACAAGCTTGAAGCTCAAGTTTTGGGATAGACATAGGCTTAAGAGGGGCAACCTTAGCTTTCCCAGATACCAGGGAGCAGCGTATAACTCCATTTTCATCCTTGACACGAAGGTAAACGGCACAGGAGTACGCCGTAGGACTCGCATCTACGAAGACGTGCAGTTGGCCCCGTTTGTAGGTTTGTTCGTTTGCTCCAGGAAAGTAGTATCTCGGGATTCTTATGGTAGACACGAACTCAATCATTTCCACCCATTTTCTCCAACGGTCGTAGGAGACGTCTCCAATAGCTTCATCCCAATCGGTTCCGGCGCGCCACAAATCCTGAATCAGGACTTTGCCGTGTATGAGAAACGGCGCAAGCAGTCCGAGCGGATCAAACAGCGTCATCACGCAGCGAAGTACCTGTCGTTTGGTTGGCACGTTACCTCTTTCGATTAGAGCTCGTACCTCATCGCTCATTCTCGTAAAGAAGCAGAGCTCATCCATAGTTGGCTTCCAAAGCATTCCTAGGACTCGTTCCGTTGCTTCTCCAACTCCAATGTATAAGTTCTTGCTGTCAACAGCTTTAGTTTCTCCCAGATGTCGCGGAATTTCATTACAGTTTGAGTTCCAGTTGCGTAGATTGAAACCTCCATCACGGTGCACACGTCGCACATCTTCCGCTACCTGCTTCGCTTCCTCGACACTACCGAAGTTATCCAGGTAGTCATCGACGTAGTGACTTCGAAGAATACCATCCACGGCCCGAGGGAACTGTTCTGCATGTTCTTTTGCGTTCAGGTTTTTGACGAACTGTGCCGACGCAGGAGAACAAGTGGCTCCGAAAGTCGCCACATCCATGACGAACACCTCCAATGGCTGTATTTTATATTTCCGGTACAAAAAGCAGAGTGCATACTTGTCTGCCGCTCGTATGAAGATTTGATGGAACATCTCCTGTAAATCCGCATTGACTGCCACCCAGAACTGCCGAAATCGATAGAGAACTGCAGGCAATGCTGTGAGCTGGTCCGGACCTTTTAGCAGCATACTGTTCAACGAGACGCCTCCAACTTTTTCTGAAGCATCCCAAACAACCCTCACTTTCCCGGGCTTGTTGGGATTGGTCACAACACCCAAGGGTAGAAACCATGTCCTCGCTGGATTCGCTTTCTGGAGTTCTTCCGGCGTCACACGGTGAGCATAACCTTTATCTTGGTATTCTTGAATTTGTCGATGGAAATTCTCGTGTAATGCAGGATCCTTGTCAAGTTTACGCTCGAGGCATTGCAGCTTACGCACAGCCATGGGATAGCTATCTGGAAGATGGATGTCGTCTTTTTTCCACAGTAGGCCTGTTTCAAAATGGTCATTCACCCGTTTCGTTGTCTGCTCTAGCAAGTGTTGTGCTCGTTCCTCTTCCTTGCTGAGAGCGACGTGAATCGTAGTTCCTGTCTCTTCTACAGCAAAAAACTGCTTCAAAGTTTCCTGTATTTCACTGCTGCTGTCACACTTACAGACGTGGAAGCTGTAACCTTCCTTTAGTTGCTCTATTTGTTGTCCGTACACGCACCATCCCAATCGTGTTTTTACTGCAGATGGCCCATCTCCCTCACGTATTTTCAGAGGCAATGACAACCGCAAATTATCGAGACCGATGACAATTTTCGGAACTGCTCCTTGATAGCTCTGTATTGGAATTTGCCTCAGATATGGGTATCGTTCAGCAGCTTTGCCATAGTTGAAACTCTGACTTGGTAAATTGAGATTTTCGACCGTTCTTGTGCTGGCTAGCTTGAACTGACGCATCTGACCTACTCCTGATATTACAACTGTAACCACTTGAGAGTTCTTCTCCATGCGAGATGTGTTCCCAGTCCATCGTAGGCAGAGCGGTTGCGAACTTCCACTTATCCCTAATTGAGTCACTAATTCACCTTCGATGAGCGTCAGCGACGAGCCTTCGTCCGGGAACGCGAATGTGTTTATCCGTCCTGTGGTACCGTAGAGCGTGACGGGAACGATTCTGAAGAGGACACCGGAATCGACAAAGCGATGCGTATGGTTCTCAGCGATCCGAGGAATCAACTGCACTGGCGTCCTTCCATGTAGTAGCGAGTGGTGACGGTACTGGCAACCACTCACGTTGCAACGGCTGTCGCTACGGCAAGATCGCTTTCCATGCGCAAAGAGACAGATATGGCAAACACCCAATGATCGAATCCGCTTCCATCGTTCGTTTACACTGAGCGATTTGAAAGCATCACACTCTCGCATCTTATGTCCAGATTTGTTACAGTTGATACAGTCACCAGGCTTCGTTGTTTTTGTCAACGTGGATGGTAGTGCGACATCTGTCGCGTGGGAGTTCACATATTCTCTGGATCTACTACCGCTTTTCTTGTGCTCTGGCTCGTAGTTCACCACACTCGTTGCATCTTGCACCACGCCTGTCATGTATTCCGCAAACGTCTTAAAATTTACGACACTAAGTCCTCGTTTGTAGGCTGCCCACATCATCTTCTGATCCGATGGTAATTTGTTGACAAGCTCTTGGAGCAACGTTGGATTCGCCAGATGATCGCGCTGATCCGCAGCTTCGATGTGGTCACACAGTTCCTGCACCGCCAATCCGTACTCAATCAAACCTTGCAACCTGTCAGATCGAAGAGAGGGAATCGAACGAACTTTATGCAGAAGAGCGTTGATGAGAAGTTCCGGACGACCATACCGCAATCGGAGAGCTTCGATGACATTCGGCACCGCGGATGGTAATACGAGACGATTCCGAACACTTTCCAATGCTTGCCCCTTCAAGCTTCGTTGAAGTCGAACCATGTTCTCTCCATCGTTGTAGCCGCATGCTCGAGTAGTATATTCATAGTTGGAAATGAATATGGGCCAATTAGCAGGGTTGCCGGAGAAAGTTGGTAGATCACGTGCCAGGGACTGCCGTGCCGCTAGTTGCTGTTGACTTAGATAACAAGTTGGACGAAACTGGTCGGGTGCCGAGGGGAAGTGGTCTTGTCGATTTGAATTTGGATATTGATTATTAGGGTTACAATTATCGTTACGAGAGCGCGCGTGAAGACAACGCAGCTGCTCCTCGCTATTATTGAATGAATGCATTTGTTCATTCAGCTGCTGCTGAGGGTATTGGGTCGGTAAGGAAGGCAAACTCGGAAAGATATCGTATTTATTGTAACCATCGTGAAAGGCTTGACTCTTACCTGGTTCCACACGTTCCGATCTTGCAAGACGTAATTCTTCAATTTGTCGCTTGCAGAGATCCAATTGCTCCATCAAGCTAGCAATGTGAATCTGACTTACCGCTGACTGCTGTACAAACGGTGGCGGCTGTTGATGGATTGGAGGATTCCCCTAACGTGGCTGGAAATGATGCTGATGCACCGGAATCTGATGCATGAAAGTAGGCTGTCCTGAAGGCAGGATCGGTACAGGCTCCGCTGGAACTTGCTGCATCATAGGTAGGTGTATCAATGATGACTGTGTTGCCGGTTGTATTGAAGAAGATTGAACTGTTGCTGGCTGTACTAAAGACGGCTGCATCGGAGGCTGATGCGTCAAGCACGGGATTCCTGAAGATTGTACCGATGAAGGTAACATGGAATATGACGGAACCAAAGATTGGTATGTTGAAGGTGGTTGCACTGAAGTCGGCATCGACGATGTTTGCTGTAGTGTTGGCTGTTTCGAAAGTGATGGCTGCACCAGAGGCGGGTGCATCGAGGGTTGTTGTGTTGAAGTTGACTGCGCCAAAGACGGCACTATCGAATGCGGAGGCACTATGGGGTGCTGTAGTGGAGACGGCTGTACTGAAGGCATTTGTAGCGGTGGAAAAGATAACGTCTTTGGATGTTGCTTTGGGATAGCACCGAGTGACATTGCTCTGAGTTGTATAAGAACATCTTCAGTTGTCCCATGAACATTCAATGTCCCTACTTGAGTATCCGATGATGGCACCGCCGGTGAACGACACGCTGTCGACTGTATTCCTTCCATCTCCGTTCTGCATAATACCGTCTGTTGTTGCAAATTGGTCGACTGCGAAGATATTGGATCCGCTTGCGCCAAACAACGTTCCAATTTCCCGCGCAGATCTCGAACCATGTCCATGGCCTTCTCTCCATGGTCACCTTCAGCCTGGATTGCTTTCAGTGCATTCGAATAATCTATACTATCAGTCATATTCAGCACGGAAATAGTCGGGTCACGAAGGGGAGAACTGTGTTGCTGAATTTCCAAATCTGACGGTAGTCCCGAAGGTAATTCTTCATTTATTTCTCCTTCAGATCTCACGGAATACACTTGGGTTGAATTTGGGCTATGCTGCTGGATCGTCAAGGCAGCTGGCAGTTGATTGTCTCCTGTCGCGCTCGACCGCGGATCCGCGCTGTTCCCAATCCAATCGTGGACTCTCCTCACACTATCCTCACGACTAACTCGGCTTCTTCTCTCCTCTTCAGCTGCAATCGTAGCTTCCAACAATTTACGTTGCTCCTGCAAGAATTTTCTTTCCAACTCCACATCCGTACGCTGCTTCTCTAAATCCTGACGTTCTCGTAGTCGTGCCATACTTTCTGCCAGATTCGATGAGGCTCTACTCGTATTACTGACCCTCGACGAAGGACGAGAGGATCGTTTGCACCGGGCACATAACCACATACGATCAGCAATTGAGTCTGTGACACCTGCACAACTGAAATGCCACCATGTGTCGCATGAATCACATTGGATCATGTTGTCCGCTTCGTCGGGTCTGTGGCATCCAGCACAGCCATCCTTTTTTGTGGAGATAGAATGATGGCTCATCGCTGCGAGAGCGAATGTTTTGAAGATTGTCGGGATCGATTAAAAGAAATTACTGAGTTTTGACAGCTTTTATTTGGCGTGCTTCAAAACTGAAAATATAATAGGTTTAGTTCACAAAAATAGAAAAAATATATAAATTCTGAGCTTACAATTCGGTAACCTTTTATAAATTCAATCCCGATATTTCATAAATTCAACGTTTGCAATTAAATTAAATGATGATTTTTATCTCATACGCAACTGGACCAATCTACTATTTTTCGAGGTCTATTGTTTTTTTTTTGATTCTGCGTGACATTTGTAGCTACACCGCAGCTTTCGATGTTATCTTGACACGTTAATTGTTTGCCAGTGTTGCCAACTCCATTGCTACTGCGGCAACAATGAAGTTACACACTAGTGTGACATCTAAAATAAAAATGGTGATATGACAATACTCGAAACGTAAATATAATTTTTCCATGAAAACAATTCGCAAATATTTGAAAAAATCATTTTCTTTGATAAACTGAAATATCATTATCGCAAAGATAATAAACAAAAACATGTCATTCCTTTCCCCTTCCCACATGTTCCATAGCTTGTCACGATGGTATTCCAGTATTTATCCTATCCATTATTTGATAGATGAATATGAATCATATGACCTTATGTTAAAAAAATCTACAATAATATACCTGCTGCAGTGAACTCCTTCATAAATAGAGCTTCCATTTTAATTTGCCATAAAAGAAAAACATAGCCTACAAATTATTTACAAAAGCAGAGAAAGACTTCTGACAAGAATATTTTCAAAACAATTTTATATTTGCCATAAAAAATATATCTAGCCTATTACGATTGTGAATACGATTTTCCGAAAAAAAAGAATCACTTACCTGTGATATATATGACGACAGTACTGGATAGGAAGTGTGTACAATTGGATGAATAGTGCTAGGGGCAGGAGAAACTGTCATACCTTGCGCCTTTCAGTTAACGATGAATTTAGCCACATGTTTTGTACAATGTAATTGGTTGATTTTCAAACAACGGAAATTACCAACCGAAAAAAAATAAAAAGTTAGGAAAAAAATAAATACACACTGAAGAAACAGAATGTTGCTACCATTTGATTAGAACCACATATGTTAGAAAAACCAAAACTACTGAAAATTAAATTACAATGCAACATACCAAAACGACAATCTTTTTAGAAAACTTTTCTGTATAGAATGATACATTTTTGCTTTTTTTGTTATACATACCATTGGTTTATATCCAGTTTGATTAGTAGCAGGCTGCGGTTGAGGAGACCATCCTGGTTTGGCAGTATTTTTTGGGGAATTCCATTGCACGTTTCTGGAAAATTTCAAGCGTTAGTTTTTTCATGATAACTTTTAACTTTTCAAATCATTTTAATCGCTCTCATAATGTTCATCATAATAATTATGAAGTGTCGTTGAACACTACGACTGACGGAAAAATCGCCTTCCCTTTGCTCGTCTTATTTTCCAAGTGATCTGCGTTGTTTTATTATACAAAACGGAAATCAGTTTGAAATTTGAGTATCATAGATCATACATTCCGGAGAACGGGAACTTGAGTTTCTGAATAAAATGCTATAGTCTTCAAAATGGGCCCCTTCTGAAGCAATTCACTTTTAACAACGAACAATCTAGTCATCGATGCTCTTTTTGTAGCTGTATTCATAAATTGCCTTCAGTTTACGCAAAACGGATCCCACGAAGCGGTAGTCCAACTACTTTCGGAATAGGCAAAAATCACACCCATTTCTCGTAGCCAGTAATTATGCGTTGGATAAACGTGTGATCAGAATTTGATCGTTCGAGCATGTCTTCAGCCACTTGATTGCGATGATTTTGACGTAGGACTACGTCTTTCATTTCTATACCGGGGTGTAAAACCAAAGTTTCGAAAATGAAAGCGTTACGCCGGAGACCGAGATTTTGAGCGTTAATAGCTCTTAAACAACTGAACGAAATGGTATGATAAACACTTCATTCGAAAGATAAAAGGTCTACGCGTCATATACTTGTTACTTTTTCATCCAAAAACTTGTTTCAATAGTCTTAAAATTGCTTTCAAAACAGGCTATTGAAATCACCAATCGGTATATAAGCGAGCGCCGCTCGTAAACCCCCTCAGTTATGATTGAACAGCGATTGGAGCATGTTGTCGCTGTGTTGTGAAGCTATTTTCGTTTATCATGAAAGCGTTAATGAACGGTGTCACCAAGAGCCTGTATGTGCACCTAAGGCCAGAAGGGAATCCATCAGGAGGAGAGTGATGCCACGGTTCCGCTTGAAACATCGGTCGCCACACACATATACACGCGCGGAATTCTCGTTGCTGTAAAATAATCTGCCAGTTCCCCTGGGAATTGAAAAATACATTCATGCGAAAGAGTTTATTTTAATGTTTTCTATCCATATAACACTGCAACCAAATACATTTGGTTTTGTGATTTTTCAATCAATCGCAATTAATAGGAAAGCTTCTGAATATTTTTTTTCCCATCAGTGGAAAACTTTCGTATCCAATATTGGATGTGTAACATGAAAAACGTGAAGCATCATCGCTAAAATCAAGTCATTTTCGAGCGATTATTTGCTTTCTACTCATATAATGCTGCGACCAAATACATTTCGTTTTGGATTTTTTCAATCAAGTGCGATCAACCTAAGACCACGTCTTTCGGAAATTTATTAGAGGTGCAATGAATCTTTAGGATTTCCCGCTCTACGCGCACTGGCAAACAATGTTTACTCAACAATTTCTCAAACGAGAAATGGGTGTTGTGAGAAAAGATTAGCGAACGCGAAAACGACAAACGGGAGAAAGATATGTTTGGAGGTTGAAGGAAATTGGCAGAAAACTTCTTCATTCTATCATTCAAATAATGTGATTCATACCACTTCGTTTTACCAGAAAGAGTTTCTTAATGCTCAAAGGAGGAATTGAGTCCTCCGAGGAAATTACCCAGCGCAAATTAGAGTCGACTATCGATTGCGGCATTCGTACACAAATAATTTTATAATGCAGTTTCAACCAAGTGATTTCTTCGGATATATTCACTACATCATGTCATATATTTCATATTCTTCATTATGAAATCCATATCCATGGCACCTATCGGTATCGAATTATCATCGACAACACGATTTTCGCTAAATGCTGCTTTCAGTTCGGCCTGTAAAAAACTTTTCTGAACTCTAATCCATCAAATTGGGAGCCCTAAAAAGGGCCGTTGATTATATGCTAAGCTAATATAACACGCTCTCCTCGGATACGATGGGCCAGCTGGATGTCCTTGGGCATGATGTGACGCGTTTTGCATGGATAACACACAAATTGGTATCTTCGAATAAGCCTCCTGCAGCGTCATAACTGCGGAACTTTGGAAGCGCAAGTCGGTTTTGAAGTCCTGAGCAATTCCACGATCCAAATCTAAACCCCACCCTTATTATATTCGTAAGTATACAGTAAGCTTATATAATAAAGAGGGTGGGGTTTACATTCGATACTTTTATGTTTTATAAAATGACACTTCCCTTGCTTTCGTTCATTTCTTACTCTACTCTTGCACCGTGAGGTCTCGAGCTCGTTAGTCTTTCGGTGGTAAGGCACATGAAAGCAGCTCGGATAAGCGCACCAGCAGCAGGATAGGTGAAGAAGCCACATCGCTATCGACCGGGAACTTTGCGTGAAATTCGTCGCTATCAGAAGTCGACCGAATTGGTGATCCGCAGCTACCTTTGCAGCATTTGGATCGTGGAATTGCTCAGGACTTCAAAACCGACTTGCGCTTCCAAAGTTCCGCAGTTATGACGCTGCAGGAGGCTTATTCGAAGATACCAATTTGTGTGCTATCCATGCAAAACGCGTCACATCATGCCCAAGGACATCCAGCTGGCCCATCGTATCCGAGGAGAGCGTGTTATATTAGCTTAGCATATAATCAACAGCCCTTTTCAGGGATCCCAATTTGATGGATTATTTAGAGTTCAGAAAAGTTTTTTACAGGCCGAACTGAAAGGAGCATTTAGCGAAAATCGTGGTGTCGATGATAATTCGATACCGATAGGTGCCATGGATATGGATATCATAATGAAGAATATGAAATATATGACATGATTTAGTGAATATATCCCCATATCGAAGAAATCATTTTGATGAAACTGTTTACCGTTTGTCGTTTTTAATTGTTGGGAAAGGGCATTATTTTTGCTGAGTAAATTCCAAGAAAAAATCCATTCCTTCTTTAAGCGTGATTCATTCTGCTTCGGATCAACGGAACAGTATGATAATAATTTCATACAAAAGATAAAATGTCCAAGAGTTATATGATTGCTATTTATTGAGTCGAAAAATTGTTTCAATAGCTTAATGATAGCTTCGAAAACAGGTTATTGAAATCATTCGTATCCGTATGTAGCGCGCCCACTTGGAAGCCCATAAATCTTATTGGAATGTGAGATGGGGAAGCTCATACTTACGTCTATGCATTATGCTGTACACTTCAATTAGAGCCCCCGCACACTACAGACTTTTCTTCAGCCGACAGTTTGGTCGGATCGGCTACTGGTGCAAACACCGACCCAACGGAATCGGTGTAATGTGCGCACATGCATACCTCTCCGTACTGATTAAGAAGCCGACCGAACTATCGGTCGACAAGTCAGTCTGCAGTCTGCGGGGGCTTTTAATTTCGTTTTTGCAGGCCGAACCGAAAAATTTTCAGTCGAGTTAACTCTTTTTTACAGTAATGCTTTTGAATCCGGACACTTTGCATTACATTCAATATCATACCACAGCCATAACATTTTTTTCATGTTGAATTTATGCGAATAATAGCTACTAATATAGTTATTGATAGTTTCTTGATAGTTACTAATCAATCGCATTAATTCAACATGCAGAAAATGTTGTGGCTGCGGTATGGTATTAAATGTAACGCAAAGTGTCCGGATTCAAATACATTACTGTATACTTACTTCGATGTTATTCGTTTCTCTCTCAGGGTAAGCAACGAATATAATAAGGGTGGGGTTTAGATTGTATACTTTTATGGTTTATAAAATGACGCTTCCTTTGCTTTCGTTCATTTCTTACTCTACTCTCGCACCGTGAGGACTCGTTTGTTTGGGACAAAGCAGACAGCTCGTTAGTCTTTCGGTGGTAAGGCACCACGAAAGCAGCTCGGATAAGCGCACCAGCCGCAGGAAGTGTGGAGAAGCCACATCGCTATCGACCGGGAACTTTGCGTAAAATTCGTCGCTATCAGAAGTCGCTGATCCGCAAGCTACCTTTGCTGCATTTGGTTCGTTGAATTGCTCAGGATTTCAAAACCGACTTGCGCTTCCAAAGTTCCGCTTATGACGCTGCAGGAGTCCTATTCGAAGATACCAATTTGTGTGCTATCCATGCAAAACGCGTCACATCATGCCCAAGGACATCCAGCTGGCCCATCGTATCCGAGGAGAGTGTGCTATATTAGCTTAGCATATAATCAACGGCCCTTTTCAGGGCTCCAAATTTGATGGATTAGAGTTCAGAATAGTTTTTTGCAGGCCAAACTGAAACGAGAATTTTCGTTTGGATGCCATACAGCATCGAGAAAATTCCGGAAAGATCTAATCGTTACTGAAAAACAATCTGCCAGTTCCCTGGGAATTGAAAAATACATTCATGCGAAAGAGTTTATTTTAATGTTTTCTAACCATATAACACAGCGACCAAATACATTTGATTTCGTAATTTTTCAATCAAGTGTAATTAGCTGGAAAGCTTCGGAAGATTATTCTTTCCCATCAGTAGGATATTTTCGTATCTAATATTCTATGCGCGCGCAACGGAAATTGTTTCGTATCGCGTAAATTTTATAATTTTCAATCGATATTGCTCAGTCGCCGAAATTTTCATACTCAGAGAGTTTATTCTCCTCTAGTTTGCCTTCCAAATTGCCATCGTAAACCACACCTTCTCTCGATTTAATCACGCACGAAAAGCATACTTAAATGATATTCTGGTGGTGAAACCCATTCATTTTTCGTGAGGCGTCGTACACAAATTACGTAATGCGATAAGGGGGGAGGGGGTAGATGTTGCGTTACTTTCTGTTTATTAGAGATAGGAAATTGCGTTACGTAAGGGGGGGAGGGGGTTCAAGATCCGGATTTTTAGCGTTACGTAATTTGTGCACGACGCCTGAGGACATCGACAAGACAACATCGTTACTGAACGAGCTGAACGGCGTGGGATCGAGGGATTCATTACTTGGCCTGACCTGACCTGAAATGCAATCAGTTTGTTTTAACTGTGAGGGAGCGCAGAAAAGCCGATCGATCAGAAGGAGAAGAGAAGGTGACCAAGAGAGCATCGAAATACGGTTCCTCGGGAAGACATTGAAGCAGCCGCCACACACACACATATATATACGCGCGCAACACTTTTCGTTTGCTGGTTATCGAGAAGAAACCTGGAAAGAAATGATCGTTGCTGAAAAATAATCTGCCAGTTCCCCTTGGAATTGAAAATTACATTCAAGCGAGTTTATTTTAATTTTTTTCTATCCATATAATACTGCGACCACATACATTTGGTTTTGTGGTTTGTCAATCAAGTGCAGTTAACAGGAAAGCTTCTGAAGATTATTCTTCAGAACAAGGTTTTTTGTTTCCAATATTGAATGCATATAACCTTGAGCCTCCAACGTAATGGTCTCGTTTTTGAAGCCACCCAAATATTTATTTATTCATTCATTCAGGATGGATTTAGATTCAACTTCAAACAAATGATCCCTAAATCAATGATAGTCCTACGTCACCCTTGCGGTTATACCATAGATATAACCCACTTCCTGTTTTTTTGGAGAAAATCGAGCCGTTTTGGCACTAGTCGTGCTGCGACTTTTCTCATACCCAAAATATCAACCAAAATATGACGAACGGTCTCGTGAGAGATATTTGATTCACGGGCTAGCTCTCTCAAACTTAATTGACAACATTCCTTTTATTTTTTTCGATGTTTTCATCAGTTGAAGAGGTGGATCCATGACGTGGCAAATCGTTCATGTCTTCTCGGCCGTCTTTGAATACTTTATACCATTCATACAACCGTGTTTTCGACATGGTTGACCACAATTGTCACCAATTATATTCTGCAGCTATTTCTACGTTTCGGCACAACAAATTTTGTTTACAACACAAAATGTTACACAGACCACTAGCAGTAGTACCAACTTAGAAAACAATAAAAATGTTCAAAGGGAAGATTGACGATCACAAATTATCGGTATTTATTTGAAAGAATGTATATTAGGGTGCCAATGGATATATGGAAAAAATCGACCCTAAAATTTCAAAAAGTTATCCCATAGAAAATGTTCACCACCGCGAAAAAACACCCTATGCAAAATTACAGCTAAATCGAACTTAATGGAGAGTGGCGCAAAGCGGTCAAAGTTTGAGTTTATTGAAAATCGAAAACCGCGGTTCATTGAAGAATCGTGGTTTTTTCAAGAGACGATTTTATTGAAAGAATCATGGATCGTACGCTTGTTCTAATTCCAGCAAAATATATATTTTTTTATATTTGAGACATGCTGCTTTTGACGTAGGACTACGTCTAACCGGAAGATATAGGGGGTGAAATGGAAATCTAGGCACTGAACAAGTAGGAAAAAAAAGCAAGATTTGGAACGCTTATAACTCGAGCATTTTTCAATAGATCGCAAAAGTTTTTGCATCAATTGATAGGAAATATATCTACGCACCTATCATAACGAATAACATTTCATTTTTCTTGAGATAAATAATTGAATAATTGTGAAATATCAAGCATTGTCAAAATGCACTATGTGCCCATTTTTGATAGGTCCATTTTGTGCTCCTCAAATCGTACCGACCAAAACGGGCAACCAGAGCAGCAGCGAAATAGAATGAAGCACGATTGGAAAGGAAAAAGAAAAAATGAACGAAACATTGGTCGCAGTCTCACACATGCGTAATTCTCGAGCCAACCAGTCAGCTTAAAAATCCCCGCTCCGCTGCCGTAACGATCATTCTCATTCAAACCGTACACCACATCGGTTCGCATCACAACACATCAACAAACCAACCCAAGCAGCCATGTCTGGACATGGTAAAGGAGGAAAAGTGAAGGGAAAGGCAAAATCACGCTCGAACCGTGTTGATCTAGAGTTCCCCGCAAGGGTAGCTAGGCCGAGCGCGTTAGTACCAGTGCACCAGTCCACCTAGCCGGCGTTATATAGTTTCGGCCGCCGAAGTGATCGAGTTAGCTGGCAAAGCTGCTCGCGACGATAAGAAAACCCGCATTCGGAACAGAACACATTCGGTTCGGTGGACATCAAGATAACAGGCAGTTGCAGCGAGTGGCGAGTGGCAAACGCAATCGCAAAATGGCATCAGGTAATAGAAAAAAAAGTTTGTTCTTTATACAAACTGCTTTGGTGGCAAATCCAGAACAAGGCGGCATCGAGGGCGTTCGAAATGGTTTTTTTTCAAAAGCACGAGTACTAAGTTTTCTAAATTGGAACCATTCCATAAAACAAGGCGCTTTTCAGGGCCATTAAACCTTCCAAAAAAGAGTTTAGGAAATACAGTTCAATGCTTTCTAAAACATTATCCAAAATAATAATAAAACACAAATTGATTTTTTCATAATTTGTTTGCCGGGATCTGATGAGTATGTGAATTTGGCAGTTGTTCTGAGCTTATTGATAGTTGGGGACTTTCCTGATTATTCAATTTTCACCAATTCTTAAATTGTTTCCAGATTGAAAGTACAGTAATTTACTATTAGTTCGACATTTAGCTAATTGGACGGACATGTAATGCGACTTATTTAGTTGGACATTTTTGTAAACATAGAGATCCAAATTATGACCCCACATTGAAAGTCGACACTGTACCACTGTCATCGCAAATGTTCAATTACAGGTTAAAATTACCTCCAATCCGATACTGAGTGGTGGTAATGCGACGTGCCATTGAATGTAATTTACTGTAAAATATGTCACAAGCTGGATGGGAAGAAATTTTCCAACTGTGATAGCTGTGGCGAATGGCAAATGCAATCGCTAAACAGAAAGGTTTAGCCGAACAAGATGGGGATATCGATTGATAACAAAACAATAAACTCTTTAGATTGAAGATAATTTTGTGATCCTGAAATGGACCCTTTTTAGCCTGCATGTGAATCCAACGAGCGAACAAATCGTAATGAATGTATTTTTTTGCCATCGCTCCCTTTTAACGCTCATTCGTTCGTCTCGTTGGACTCGCCCCTCCGGCTGAGTCTGCCGATTTGTCTCTATCCTGTGAGTGTGTACCGCTAGAGTATAAAACACGCGGACCCCAAAAAAATATCCTATTTTCTTTCAAACCGTAAACCCGTGTGGTTGTACGGCATCGGCATCGTGGACTTAACAAAGGAGGACAAGTTAAGGGAAAGGCAAAGTCTCACTCGAACCGTGCAGGTCTCCAGTTCCCTGTTGGCCGCATTCACTGATTGCTCCGCAAGAGTAACTAGGCCGAACGGATTGGTGCCGGAGCACCAGTATACCTAACAGCGATTATAGAGTTTCGGCCGTCGGAGTGCTCGAGTTGGCTAGCAAAGCTGCTCACGATAATCAGAAAACCCGCATCAAGAACAGAGCAGCTAACGAGACCAATCGAATATCCGGAGTCGCAACAATCACGTCTGGCTACCACAAACTTTAGACATGGAATGATTTTTTTTTCATAATTTGCTTGCCAGGATATGATGAGTATGTGAATTTGGCAGTTGTTCTGAGCTTATTGATTTTCACCAATTCTTAAATTGCTTCTAGATTGAAAGTACAGTAATTTACACTTATCTCGACATTTAGCTAATTGGACGGACCAGTAATGCGACATATTTAGTTGGATATTTTTGTAAACATAGAGTTCGGGGTCCAAATTATGACCCCACATTGAAGGTCGACACTGTACCACTGTCATCGCAAATGTTCAATTACAGGTTAAAATTACCTCCAATCCGATACTGAGTGGTGGTAATGCGACGTGCCATTGAATGTAATTTACTGTAAAATATGTCACAAGCTGGATGGGAAGAAATTTTCCAACTGTGAAAGCTGTGGCGAGTGGCAAATGCAATCGCTAAACAGCAAGGTTTAGCCGAACAAGATGGGGATATCGAGTGATAACAAAACAATAAACTCTTTAGATTGAAGATAATTTTGTGATCCTGAAAAGGACCCTTTTTAACCTGCATGTGAATCCAACGAGCGAACAAATCGTAATGAATATATTTTTTTGCCATCGCTCCCTTTTAACGCTCATTAATTCGTCTCGTTGGACTCGCCCCTCTGGCTGAGTCTGCTGATTTGTCTCTATCCTGTGAGTGTGTACCGCTAGAGTATAAAACACGCGGACCCCAAAAAATATCTTATTTTCTTTCAAACCGTAAACCCGTGTGGTTGTACGGCATCGGCATCGTGGACGTAACAAAGGAGGACAAGTTAAGGGAAAGGCAAAGTCTCACTCGAACCGTGCAAGTCTCCAGTTCCCTGTTGGTCGCATTCACTGATTGCTCCGCAAGGGTAACTAGGCCGAACGGATTGGTGCCGGAGCACCAGTATACCTAACAGCGATTATAGAGTTTCGGCCGTCGGAGTGCTCGAGTTGGCTTGCAAAGCTGCTCACGACAATCAGAAAACCCGCATCAAGAACAGAGCAGCTTCGGTTCGGCGCTCATCAAGGCAACAATTAGTTTCAGTGAGTGGCAAAGTGTTTCTCCGGCACGTCGCATCAAATGTAATTTACTGAACAACATGTCACAAGCTGGATGGGAAGAAATTTTCCAACTGTGAAAGCTGTGGCGAGTGGCAAACGCAATAGCTAAACAGGAAGGTTTAACCGAACAAGATGGGAATATCGAGTGATAACAAAAACACCAAAGGTTCTTTTCAGAACCATCAACATATTCATAAAGAGTAAACAGTAAACTAATCCATTTTTCAGGTAGATAGGTAGGTATTCACGTAGGAGAAGAAAATAAAACAATATATTTAAAATATATATTTAACAAAAGCTGTCCCCTTTGTATAGTCCTACGTCACTCCGATTATGTCCCCGACATTACCCACCCGTCTTTTTAAACTATTTTATTTAGCTGTTTGTAAATTTTGGCGGACTACAATTTTTTTCGAAACCTCATCAATAATGAAAAGAGTTGACTAACAGAACACAGTTTTATTTGAAAAACGGCCGTCAAATCATATTTTTACGTCTTCTATTATTTACATATTCGAATAAACCGCTTCCTGAAAAGAGTCGTCGAGCCGCTCAAATTGGCTGGCTCTTTTCATTGAGCGCACGGCTCTGAGCCGTTTACTGAAATGAACCGTTTTGTCCATCTCTAGTTTAGGGTGCCAATGAAAAAGTTCATCTCGATTTTTCATTTGTTGATTTACCCGATAAAATAGCCGATGCAAGATATTAGCTCAATCGGGCTTCATTTACAGGTGTCGCAGACGTTAAAATTTGAGTTTTTCGGAATCCAAAAAGTCACCGAAAATCGGGGTTTTTAAAAAAAATTGATGTGTCTTAAAAGTGCATGACATTTCGAGATTTACAGTTATCTAAAAGTTTTATTTGTCAAAATTGACTTTTCAGATGAGAAAACGATCGAACCCCAAAAAAAATTTGTTGGCAGACCTGAAGAGAATGCTCGCTGGCAAGAAATTTAAGACCGATGATGATGTATTTTCACATTCACTAATAGTTCTTAAAAAAACACTTTATTCTGTCCAACTTAACTCTAACGAATACAAAAACCCGACTTTTCCTTACAAGATTAGAACACAACTCTGCTCCAGAATGGTGTCCGGGGCCTATTTAATATGTAGAACTGCTTACTCGGCTGATTTCGTCCGCGTGGCGTGATCATGAACTTTCACGTTCAACGGTTGTTTATGCCGATTGTAAATATGCTGATCGCGCTCGTTGCTGGCTGGATACGATGATATGTGTTTATGTTACAGGCTGGATTCCGGTGCGATAATCATACTATACGATGTTTATACTATAACTCCTCCAGGGGGTGAAAAAATGACGTCCTCGGCATTTGCTTTGTGGTGTACTTGATGGATTCTGTCTTTCGATTTTCGTCGTTTTGTTATTTTTCTGATTATTTTCTCATGATGTTGAATGACAAGGAAAATAGTTACTATCATGATGATTGTTGATGCTGATATTCCTCCAAATAGACTCCAGTTCCACAAATCGTGGCTATATTGTTTCAGATAAACATGTTGAATCCTCTTCCTGTTATCTATGGTGTTATTGTGGATTATTTCTACATTATAATCTTTAATTAAATCGGAATTGATTCTGAGATTATGAAATGCTCCATGCATTAGTTCTGGTTTACTTATTATTTCTTTGGAGAGATACTCTTGTTCGAGAAAGTTTACACTGCAGTTAGAAAATGTTATGATGAAATTTCCTGTTAATGTTCTATTATCTGGACCGCAAGTTGATTTTAGATTTTGTTTATTTGCGTTTGATATCAGAATTGAATTTTCTTATATTAGCGTTGCTCTTGTGATAATTTCGTTTTTCTTGATAGTGTGGTTGAATTCGAAATATAAGGGGTTCAATGCAGTCATCGGAAAATTTCTTTATGTGAATGTTCCGCTGGACATATTCATACGGTCGATTAGTAGTGTATAAATCGTTTTTTGATTTAATCAGAAACGAGGGTGCATCTTTGATTATTGTATTATTAATATTCGACGGGAAAATCCGGATCGTCGTTGATTCGTCTTGTTGAAGTTGCGGGATGTGTAGAATGTATAACAGGTTTTCACTACTGACTGCATTTTTGGAGTAACCAAATTAAGTGCTTCGTCAGGAAGATCGATAGTGATTCCTTGGTTTTTCAGAGATTCTTGAATAAATGAGATCTCTTTGATTGTGAGGATCTTGCTTGTAACAGTTTGCGTTTTTGAGAAGAATATTGCATCTTGTATATCGAGCAAAGCCTTATTGATTGTGTCAATGTTCATCATGAGTATTAATATATCTATTTCATCCAGAAAAACGTTGTTGATATGAGAGTTTTCTACTATTTAGTTAACCGTAGCGGTAAGGATTTGAATTCTTTGTCCCATTTGGAGGTTGAATTTGAATTGTTCATTATTCTCCTCTATTAATTCATTCATTGTAGTGTTGATAATGCGCAGGTCGTCTCCGTCGGGGCTGCCGGCTATCCATTTCCAAATTCTTCCAATTTGATCCCATCGCTTAGTTCTACGGTTTATGTTGGGTTTTATCTGATACAAGTTTGTATGTAATTCTTTTACTTTGTGTCTTAAGACATTTATTAGTGGATTAGAATTAGCAATCTTACTGTAAGCGCTGCTGGTTAACAAATGTATTGTTGTTTCTATATCAGTGAGATTGATGTTATGTATCATTTTGATATTTCCAGTTTGTATTTTACAATTACCGGTTTTCATTAGTAATACTGGGTTGTAGTTCAGATCTTCGATTTCAAGTTCTTGACAATAAATTCCTATTATAGCAAGCGCAGTTATTATTGAAATAAGTTTCATCTGAAACAACAAAGAGAGTATGAAACCAAATGTTAGTATGTTACTAATGCCTTATGATTTTTTTCAATCGTTTTATCTTATTTTTATGTCTTTTGATTAAATTACAATTTTCAAATGTTTTGTCTGTTACATTATGAGCACTAGTTTTAACAGCTCTAGGTTGTGTCTTCGTTCTTATATTAGGTCTAACAAACACATTTTGGTATTCTTCAATTTCAGGTGGTGTTTCTCGTAATACATTTCTATTTGTTTGTTGCTTTTGAGAGTTTTTCATTTTTAATTTCGCTTCGAAAAAGAGTTTTTGAGCATTCCCTATTATTTCACCAGGGTTTACAATATTGCTTTGATTGAAAATTAATTCGTTTGGAGAGAATGATGTAGATGAGTGTATTGTGTCGTTATACAAAGCAGTTGCTAATTTAATTATTGATCTCACATTCATGCCTTTGAACTTATCTTTGTTTGTGTTAAATATTTCAATTATAGTAGAATGTACTCTTTCTATCTGTCCGTTAGATTCTGATGAGGCAGCATATTCTATGTTTGATCCAAGTTTATCGAGATAATTCCTAAGTTGTATTGATCGAAAAGTGTTTTCGTGATCAGTTATTATTAATCTTGGTATTCCAAAAGATGAAAAATATTTACTTAATGCTTGTTGTACATGGCATAAATTTTTTGATTTTAAATTTATCATTTGAAGATGTTTCGAGAAAGAGTCTATTAATGATAAAAAACTGAATTTGTCGATTATAAAAATATCCATATGGACACGATCAAACGGTTTCTCTGTGATTGGCCGTGGAGTAAGCTTTATGTTGTACGGTTTCCTTTCGTATTTGTGAATATTACATGTATCGCACGTGTTAACGTAATTTTTAATTTGGTTATGCATATTAGGGACAAAATAGCTTCTTTTTAGTTTAGCTTCAACTTCTGAGATTCCGCGATGGGCTCGTGTATGTTCTTGAACTATTAATAAATTTTGTCGGTTTTCATTTTGAACATCTTCCACCATATTATATGTGAGCACAAAATGTCCTTTCAATCCAAAATTTTCTTTGAATGTTTCTTGAATAGTTTGAAGCAAACTCTCAGGGGCCATTATTGCTGTTTGTTTTCCGTTATGAAAATTTTTTAAGTAATGAGTGATTGTATCTTTATCGAAATTAGGTTTGCAAATTATCATCCGATTGAATTTTTGGAAAAGCGTTTCTTGAATATTTGTGTCAACATTAGAGATTTTGAAGATAAGTTGATTTCTGAAATAATTGATTGGTCGTTCTGAAAAATGAATGAAATAATCGTCAGATTCTTCCGCTGAATGGACTGTCTGGGAATCCGTGGAAAGTGATGCAACTGGATCATCTTGGGCTTCCGACATGGGAGGATTATTGGCTAAAGATTCTGTCACTTCTTCATCTGTGCCTGAAAAATGAGAAATACTGTTATTATTGATTTCATTACATTTTATTTCCAAAGGTCTTCTGCTGATGGCATCAGCAACTACGTTTGCTTTCCCTTCTTTGTATTTTACCTCATAATCGTAATTTTCAAGATCCAAACGCCAACGAAGAATTTTAGAATTTTTCTCCGAAGATTTTATGAATGTTAATGGTTTGTGATCTGTTACCAGTGTAAATTTAGAGCCATACAAATAAGGTTTGAATTTATTCACTGCCCATATTATTGCTAAGGCTTCTTTCTCATTGGTAGCATATCTACTTTCGGCTTCGTTAAGAGTTCTTGATGCGAAGGCTATTGGTCTTTCGAGACTATTTTGAATTTGTGAAAGTACTGCCCCTAATGCATAGTTTGATGCATCCGTTGTTAAAATGTAAGGTTGATCGAGTTGTGGATAAGCTAATATTTGATCTGTTGTTATCACTTCTTTTAATGTATCGAATGCTTTTTGATAAGATGGGTCCTGGGTATCGAGGCTTATATCCTTTTTCAAATATTTTGTCATAGGTCTTGCAATGCGGGAAAAGTCTTTTATGAATCTCCTGTAATATCCTATTAGACCAAGAAATTGTTTTATTTCAGTTTGAGTCTTTGGTAGAGGCCATGTAAGTATTTTTTTCAGTTTTATCCGGATTTGGTTTAACACCATCACCAGAGACAATGTGCCCTAAAAATTATGTTTCTCTTTTTAAAAATTCGCATTTGTCTAACTGGATTTTCAAGTTAAAATCGGTTAAAGGTTTCAAAACACGTTGCAGATTTTCCATGTGATTGTCCAGGTTGTATCCGATGACAATTATATCCTCAAGGTACACAAGACAAATTTTCCCAATTAATTCTCCAAGAATATTATTCATAGCACGTTGGAAGGTTGCGGGGGCATTTTTTAATCCGAACGGCATCCTTGTAAATTCAAAGTGTCCTTGGTCTGTCGAAAAAGCGGTTTTTGCTACATGTTTGGGATCCATTTCAATTTGATGGAACCCTGATTTAAGGTCAAGTGTTGAAAAATAAACTGATTTTCCAAGATTGTCTAGAATATCTTCAATCTGTGGCATGGGGAATTTATCGTCAATAGTTTTTTCATTAATCTTTCTATAGTCTATGACGACACGTATTTTCTTTTTACCTGACGCGTCAGCTTTCTTTGGTACAACCCATATTGGAGAGGAATATGGACTATTTGATGGTTTAATTATGCCGTTGTCTAATAGTTCTTTGACGTGTTCGTGTACATCTTTCCTAAAATGGTGTGGATATCTATAACTTTTAGTGTATACTGGAGTGTCATTAGTGGTGTGAATCTCATGTTTTGTGACCGTTGTACATGAAAGTTTTTCCCCTGTTTTTAATAGTACTCCTTGGTTTTTGTGAATAACATCAATTAATTTTGATTTTTCTGATGGTAGAAGGTGGTTAGTTCTAATCAAATCATTTATTTCTGTTTTTGAAATTTTGTTATTATTTTCGATAGGGATTGGCGTTAGGGTTTCAAAATTATTAGTGGTTATTATAATTCTTGGTAGTTTAGATACTTCTTTTTTTGTTGTGAGAATATTTATAATTGATTTTCCGTTTATAGACCTATAAAGTCCTGGTTGAATGAAAATTTCCTCTCTCAACTTTTGGTATGTTGGTACCAGCCAATCTCCATCATTTGTGGTTGATATTGTGGTAATGTGATTATATTGTGTACTTTTTAAAGGGTAATGTTTTGAAAATTTAAATTTTTCGTCAAGTAATGATAAGGTTTGGTTATTGTAATTTATCTTTGCTTCGAATTTTGCTAGTGTTTCTGATCCTAGTAAGCCGTCAAAGTGTTCGTGGAATTTTAATTCGAAAAAACTAAGTGGAGGAAATAAACCATTGAAAATGTCTAATTTGCCTTTCTTTATCACTTTGTTGGTACCAAACACATTTTTCACTGCTACATTTTTGATTGTCGATGTTTTTGTTAAAATTCCGGGAGAAATAATATTTTTATTTGCGCCTGTGTCAATGAGGTGTTTTATTATTCGTCCGAAAAGGTTAATTTTCAAATAAGGCAAAAAATTTAGGTTTGATTTTGATTCAGCGTTTCTTCGTGAAAATTTACTGAAACATCTTCTACTGTTTCGTCCTCACTCTCGCTTTCAGATTGAATTTCATGGTTATTAATAGGTCTGTTTAATGTTAGCTTTGATTTTACAGAGTTGGTATCCATTGGCTCAATTATATGGTTCGATGATCTTGAGTTTTGATTGGGTTTGTTAGTTGCTTCCGTAGATTTAGGCTTCATGTGATTTTGATTTTTATTTGGAAATTGATACTCATTATTTTTAAATTTCCTGTGAGGTTCGTTTTGATGAAGAGAATTCTGAGTTCCAGCTATTTTCTCTGTTGCCTGGAATTTACACAGGAATGCGTAAGCACCTTCGAGATCGCTTGGAACCGATGCTTGTGCATATCCTTGATAGGGCGCTCTTAGTCCTGCAATAAAAGCGGCTAAAGCGTCTTGATCAATAAATTTCGAAATTGCTTCCCAATGTTCATTAAATGTAGCATCCTGTTTTGAAATTGTTTTGATGTTCTGTACAATTTCTTTGGTTTTAGCATATTTTTTTATACTCATTTCCGGAGTTTGTTTATGTGACTGTGCAATTTGCTGCATTTGCGCAGTTAGTGCTTCCATTTCGTTTTGATTTGGATCGTTTTCCACAGACACTTTTTGTTGAAGTGCTTTGGTTAATTCGTCTATCTTACTTCGTTCAATGGGAATGTGTGAATATTCACCAGAATCGAGAGACGATAATGAGTTTTCCGACGAGCTTGAATCTTTGTTCCAAAAGCTGCGTCTAGTTTGCCTCCAAAATTTATCCTTCGGCATATGAGCACATCAGGATAACTGGAGATATTGTTTTGTTGACCTCACGTTCTCTTAGAACTCGTAAAAGTCAAGAAGTTATAAACTCTCTTAGAACTTTTATAACTTCGACAAAGTGAAGCCTCTCTTAGAACTGCTTCTACTTTGCTGACAAGGAAACTTCTCTTAGAACGGTTTGACTTGCACTTGAGCGATTCAATTATCCAACGCGCTCTCTTAGAACACACGAAAAGAAAAATTGAATTACTCACCCTTGCTTCGTCGTGGTGTGCTAGCGGTCCCCTCAGGCTAGTGTCGCGCGGTGTGATCACAACTCCGATTAACTTTCCAAGTTGCATCGGATGGTTTCGTCAATTCCTTGAAACTGCTACTTCCGGTCTCACTTTGGTCGTAATTTATTATTTTACGCCTTTACACTGTTTATCACGCACTTAGTCCTCAGGCCGCACCGGCTGCGCCAATTAAAGGATCATTCACTAATAGTTCTTAAAAAAACAATTTATTCTGTCCAACTTAACTCTAACGAATACAAAAACCCGACTTTTCCTTACAAGATTAGAACACAACTCAGCTCCAGAATGGTGTCCGGGGCCTATTTAATATGTAGAACTGCTTACTCGGCTGATTTCGTTCGCGTGGCGTGATCATGAACGTTCACGTTCAACGGTTGTTTATGCCGATTGTATATATATATATATATATATATATATATATATATATATATATATATATATATATATATATATATATATATATATATATATATATATATATATATATATATATATATATATATATATATATATATATATATATATATATATATATATATATATATATATATATATATATATATATATATATATATATATATATATATATATATATATATATATATATATATATATATATATATATATATATATATGTGTATTATAAATATTATATAAAGTGTATTTCTGTCTGTCTGTCTGTTTGTCTTTTTAAGGGGGGCTGCTAGAGGCGAATGAACTGCAAAGTTTAAAGCCTCTTAAAAACAAAGAAAGAAGAAGAAGGGGGGCTGTCATACAAATGAAAAACAAATATCTGCATAATTCGAGAACTGATCAAGCAAATGGAACCAAATTTGGCATATGGAGATTTTAGGATGCAATAAATGTTTTTACGGTGGTTAGACTTTCCACCCCCCTCCCTAAGGGGGGCTGCCATACAAATGAAAGACAAATTTCTGCATAACTCGAAAACTGGTCAAGCAAATGGAGCCAAATTTGGCATGTGGAGGTTTTAGGGAGCACGAAACGTTTCTTTGATGGTCCGACACATCTACCCCATGGCATGGGGGTTGCTGGACCCATGAATGCTCGCTTAGTAAGAAACCGCCGATGTGATAACGAAACATAAATTTTGGGCGAGACGAAGTTTGCCGGGTCAGCTAGTGTACTATAAAAATAGTATCGAAAAGTTGCAAGATCGCTATAATCGCTGTAACGCCGTAGGCAATTATGTTGGATAATAAAATTGAATTTTGCAAAAAAAAATTAATTCTTATTTTATTTTAACACCGTTCAAACGCTGTAATGCATATGTCTAACATCTTATTCATCTCCATGTACTTGCTAGACCGTTTTATAGAGACGAACCAGCCCGGGAAGCTAAAAATGTTTTTGATGAAGAATAAAAATAAGAACATGTTCAGGAGATGTTTTCAATTTCAATAATAAAAACTAATAAAATACAAAAAAATATGTGAAGTACAGTGTTCCGTCAGTACCACCCTTTACCATTCATCACGATGTACACATAAGAAGCGAGAGTATATAAACAGCCCCCTCGACCGTAAGGAGCATTAGAGACGAATAAACTGCAAAGTTTTAAGCCCTCTAATACAAACAAGGGGAAGAGGTGAGGAGCAGGGCTCGGCAAAGTCATATTCAACTGAGGATAGTCAGCGAGCCATGAAGAAAGTCGCCGTTGTATTCAATAGGAAATGAGTTTTGGCTTCTTTTAAAAGTTTCTCTGTCAACACGACTTAACAGTCATTCGGGCGTTTAGTTGGTATCTCACTCTACGACTCGACTATCGCATGTCATTATTCCCCGCCAAATGGACTTCAATGCATTTTGAAGTGACTTCCCCCAAACGAATTCGTTTCTCTCTCTCATGTATCACGTATGCATGTATCGATGTTTGAGTTCAACGTGACTACAGGTAACCTAGACTTTCTTGTATCGTACACGAAAATTACTCACACATATAAAACAGCGTGCAGTGTTGTGTTCAGAAACAATGAGAAATTTATGAATTTTGTTGATATAAACCCGTTTTTCTTCTCAAAATTGAACTCGGAGACAAAGTAAATTACTAATTACTATTTACTAATACTAACGCGAGGACCTTTATAGCATACTGTCTAAGTTCGTTGATTTGAGTTCACGGTGGGTAAACAATAAGCCGTCCATTAATGATGTAACTACTTTTTTGCATTAGAAATTAAGCTCTCGTTTCACTTTATATGGACGTAAAAATAAGATTGTGTACGCGGTTAGCAAGATTCATGTCAGGGGGGAAGAAGTGTGGGTTGAAGTGAGGTTGAATGAAGATGCACATTTGTATTCATCAGTCACGCCAATTAGAATAACCATTGACTAGAATAGTTCATCAGTCATCCTCGCTCTCAATGCTCGTCGGTTCATTTTCTAGTCAATTCAAATGATGTCATAGGCGAATGCCGAAGTAGTCATAATCGAAACGAACTACTGAGAGGACAGTCTGTTTTAATTTTCCATCTTCAAAGATTTCGATTTCGCACGAGTCCCTTTTCAACCATCAACGAGAAACAAGTGCAAGATTGCAATTCCAGAGTGAGAATCTATTTCCAACCTTCAAGTTAAGCAAACAGCGAATGCAGTAGCAGCAAAAAAAGCAAAGAACAACCATAAGAAGGGTCTTTGTAACCTAATTGGTTGCGTGTCCGCTACTAAGCGAACAATCATCAGCTTATAACTCATGGCCCTCAACTGACTATCTTTGTGTGTTATTCTAGCTACTACGTCCATGCATCAGCCTCTCACTCCACATGCGATCGATCTGCTGCATCGGCAATTGGTGCTATTTATAAACACAACAATGGACTTCTCAAATTTGCCTTTGAGTCTCATATCAACAGTCCCGCTGTGTCCAACTGTGAACATTCGAACAACAGGAATATTCTTACGTCGAAAAAATGCGACATTTGTTGTGTATCGATAGAACAGGAATACTCTAACGCCTAAAGGGCTAATGTGTAATAGATAAAAAATGTGTATCGATGAGATAGAAAAACTCTTACGCCTAAATAGCTACTGTGTAATATACAACATGAGAAAAATGTACACGATAAATGTTACAGCTGTTACAGCTGAATTGCTAGATAAGCCTAATAATAAAAATAAACAGATGGGCCTATCTTTGTGTGTTATTCTAGCTACTACGTCCATGCATCAGCCTCTCACTCCACATGCGATCGATATGCTGCATCGGCAATTGGTGCTATTTATAAACACAACAATGGACTTCTCAAATTTGCCTTTGAGTCTCATATCAACAGTCCCGCTGTGTCCAACTGTGAACATTCGAACAACAGGAATATTCTTACGTCGAAAAAATGCGACATTTGTTGTGTATCGATAGAACAGGAATACTCTAACGCCTAAAGAGCTAATGTGTAATAGATAAAAAATGTGTATCGATGAGATAGAAAAACTCTTACGCCTAAATAGCTACTGTGTAATATACAACATGAGAAAAATGTGCACGATAAATGTTACAGATATGCATGGTTGGCGTAAGCGCCAACTGTGTTTCTCGATTGAATCGAAAGAGCAACAATTGATCGCAGAGAAAGAGTAGAAATTTGAGGCATAGAGACATTTCGACTAAAAAAGAAACATTGAATAAAAGCAAAGAAAAAAGATTGCGAGAGTCTGTTCGAGTGCAACATCAAAGTTATTCCAATGGCTTTGGGGTAAACTTATGAAAAAATAGAATTCGGCCGCTAGTTCGATTGAATTAAAGTAACAAAAATCGTAAAACGCCTCTACCCCATTTTTTATCATAAATATTCACTAAATAGAGATAGATTTTGCTATTTAAAATGTTCACAGTTATGATTATTCAGCTGAAAATAAGAAAATAGCGTTTTCCATCACTAAGTGGTGTTGGTGGTTACGTCCACCATGCGTATTTGGGCAGATCAGCATAGCCACATAGCAGCGGTGGTACAGTACTCTAGCATTTGCAACAGGGACGAATTATCGGGTCGGATTAAAGTCCCTCAAAACCAAAAACTTAACTCTAGCATGCATCGATATAAGCATGTATCGATATAAACGAAGTGTATAAACTGTTTATATCTTCTTCTTGAATGGCGTTAACGTTCCCTGTGGAACTTTTGCCGTCTCAACGTATGTATTAACTAGCATCATTTATTAATACTTAGTTGAGATTTCTTAAGCCAAATAACACGCCTTGAATGTATTCCGAGGGGCAAGCTCTAGAATACGCGTGACCACAGTGCAAGTCGGAGGAAATTTCTCTGACGAAAAATCCCCCGGCCAGAACGGGAATCGAACCCGAACACCCGGCATGATAATGTGAGACGCTAACCACTCGGCCACGGATGCACTAAACTAAAAACTGTTTATATCAAATCGGCAAATCAACAAATAAAATGTACATAGTACAGATATCACAAACCACCATGAGTTCACTCGGTGCAACTCTAACCCCAATCCTGGAAGAGTTTCTAGGCTTTTCACAACACGGGCTCCGCACAGGGGGTCCACCCGTCGAATCAACACCTGTTGGGAACAGGAAGGTTCCTTCTACGCACACGTTGACTCCATGAGTGGAGCAACACAAAAGATACAATCCACCCCACAGTTCCCAACAGACAGAACACTACAATACTACCATTTATCAAAGTTATACTGTAGAAAAGTTCACATATTTTGATGTAGGACAAAATTCACTGGATTAAACCTCTAACCGGAAGAAAAATAAGCGAAAAAATAAAGTATTTTAAATTAGGGCCCCTCAACTGACCATCTTTGTGTGTTATTCTAGCTACTATGTCCACGCAACAATCATCATGTGACGGTAATCCCAGTCCCTTACCGCTCACATTTTCGGTCTGCTGCGTCGGTAATTGGCACTATGATTAACACAACAATGGAAGCCTCATATCAACAGTCCCGCTGTGAATAGCCCAACAGTGAACATTCGAACAATAAGAACATTCTTACGCCGAAAAGGTGACATGTGTTGTGCATCGATAGAATAGGAACACTCTTACGCCTAAAAATGGTAAGCGTAATATCCAACAAAAGTTATCTTAAGATAAAAATGTACACAAATGAATTCGGCTCTGTTACAGCTGATTTGCTAAATGAGGCTAATAAAATAAACTGATGGGATAAAAAAATGTCAAACATTGGCCATTTTTTCTGCCGATTCATAACCAACACATCTGACCTCTGCAGCGCATTTCAAGCTGAGACCTTTCGATTTGTTTGCTTCGAAAGACGAAATATTTTTTCATTTATTCTCGCATTTTGAATTGTTCGTTTTTTTTCTCTTTATAGTGACTTTCAACACATTTTGGCTGGTTCGTTACTTTTACATCCATTTTTGGAAGAATGTCGGGAGTGAGAATTGAACTCGTGACCTTGACCGTGAGAGGTATGGATGAAGAAAAACAATATCACGGTTATATTCCATTTAATGACCACCTCCCAGACCAAATTGGACTTCATCCGAGCCAGCTCAGAGATGTCATATAACTTATTTAAATAAAGATGGCAAATAATTATTTCCCGAGTAAACATAGATCATGGCAATTAACATTTACTATACCTCTAGAAAGATACCCTATGCATACAATTTTCTTAGAACCATCATAATCATGCATTCATTTTTATGAGAGTGATTTATTTTTTGTATAGATTATTTTCCATGTTTTATTTGTTATTCAAATCATACTTACTTAATTTGAGCCGATGATCCTCTGTTTATTGACAAACTTTCCGCCAGTGATGCCAGTGAACTATCTAAATCTCCTGTTAATACTTTGGTCGGTTGTTGAACAGTTGCTGCTTGCACAGGGCCACCTGGAATTGCGGTTGGTTGTGAAGTGATATTTACTCCAACGGTAGTTTGGGTTTGACCAGAATTTCCAATGTTGCCAGGTTTAAGCACATCTCCCAACGCGTCGAATCCTTTCCGGATTCATTTTTTGCAAATCATTTGTGTTTCAAGCCCATTTTTTAAGTTATACATATTATGATTATGTTTCACGTATGCAACAATTCATCGTCCAATCAATATTTAGTTACATTTCATAGTACCGATATCCACAACAGAAGACAGAAATAAAATGAAGATCGAGATAAAAACCCGTTAGATAAATTATGATTTAATTCAATGTTATATACAAAAGCTTTTCATTTGTAAAAAAATACCTCAGCGAATCATTTCCATGAGAAGTAATTAAAAGTGTAACTATCGATCTGTCTTAGCATATATACACATATTCATTTCTGATTAAACAAATTATAAGAGTCAATTTATGTTTTATGCAATATTTTCAATATATAGTTAATTCATGGAAAAATGATTCGCTTAGATCATTTTTTTTTTGTTTCGTTATTTCGAAACTTTTCAAGAAAATACATATAAAATAATTATACGAAACTAACGAGACTAATAAAACTTTGCGCTGCTGCAATCATGATGAATAAATGCTTCGACGAAACAACCAATGGTAGAATGTGAAAATTGTACCTTTTTAAAATGGAAAAAAGGAATAGCGTTACATAACTGCCTGTGATTCAAATGCAGTAGAACCCCGATTATCCGCTGAATAGTCGGACAAACTCACAGCGAATAACGCAATAACGTACTAAAAATGAGGTGCAAACACAAGAAAAAAGATGTTTCTGCATGAAATCTTAGATAATTTTTTTTTTTTGTTTTGTTATTTCGCAAACTTTTCAAGAAAATACATATAAAATAATTATACGAAACTAACGAGACTAATAAAACTTTGCGCTGCTGCAATCATGATGAATAAATGCTTCGACGAAACAACCAATGGTAGAATGTGAAAATTGTACCTTTTTAAAATGGAAAAAGGAATAACGTTACATAACTGCCTGTGATTCAAATGCAGTAGAACCCCGATTATCCGCTGAATAGTCGGACAAACTCACAGCGAATAACGCAATAACGTACTAAAAATGAGGTGCAAACACAAGAAAAAAGATGTTTCTGCATGAAAACTGCGCTTTATTAAAAGATAAATCATTAAGCTATTCATCTATAAGGTCGTGTACACCAGTGGCCAAATAATGTTAAATCCAAGACCAAAAAAAAGCATGAGCCTACAACTCGCTGACAACTTCCGCGAAGGCCATAAAGATTTACTATGGAACTCGCTATCAATAATAATATGCACAGCGGATGATCAGGGTTCTATTGAGTACCGATTTCGGATATTCAATATTCTGGTGCAGACGGAAATTTCAATCACACTACACAATATAGTTTTTGCTTCCGCACTGGAATAATGCAAACATGATGCATTTCATGCTTATCTTTTTCCTATCCTCCTTCAAAACGCTGAAGAACTGGCCTGATCGATCTAAAATTATACCTAAAATAAATACATAGACACAATTCAAAAGCTGCATAAACAATAGCAGTTCAAGATAAAAGTAGATTGAAGGTAAGCTTCGCATTGAGTATTTTTCTGCTGAAATTGATAAAAGCAGCATTTTTTCCAAAAATTCTATCAGGCCTGCTGTTTGTTTAAAATGCTCTCGTTGAAAATCAATTTCATCAAACAATTTTCTATCAATGACTGAAGAGAGTGTCCACAGCATATATTTCTTAGAAAATGCTTAAAATTTTGCAAATTTGTAAGGCTTGTAGCATTCACTCAGCGATGTCAGAGTTAAAACTTGAAACATTTTTGTAAACAACGGCGTTTTATTATGGAATGTTAATGATTTTGCGATGTATATACAAAAAACGATTTGTTAATATGTATTTACAATCCACAACCCAACAAGTATTTTTATATTAACAATGAATGAAAACGAAATATGTTTTACCATAAAAGGATCATCCTTACCGGCTGGATCTATGTTCCCGAATACGGATGAAAAGTTGCTATCAGAAACAAAGGTATTTTCAGTGTTAGCAACTGCAGGATTACCACCACCAGTTGCAGTAGCACCATTGAAACCTACAATTACAAAATAATTAACACAAATGCGATCTAAGATGAATATTTCGCTTACTTCCGTTGCTCATCCATAGATTGTTCGAAGTTGATGGGACTGTGTTTGGTGTAGGCTGCGCAACGCTAAACATATCTGCGAATGGATTCCCCAATTGGAGAAGATCGTCCGACGTTTTAACTGAAGTGCTTGCAGGATGTACATTTCCGCCAAACAAATCCACAATATTATCCTGCGATGCCGGTGGAGATGTCAGGAATGGATTTGTCATGACAGCATCGGCGCCACTAGATGTCGGTGATGAAATTTTCGACTAAAAATCAATTAAATCAAACGATCCGTGAAGATGTTATGGAAACGATAATAACTTACCTTGTATTGATTCATCACTGCTTCTTCTTCCGCCAACGCTTGAGCCTTAAGACTCTCATCTATTACATCATTGGTTGGGTTGTCAAACCTTGCAGAAGCAGCAGCGGTTCCAAAGGAAGAACTAGTAGAAGATAGGGCAGTCACTCCGCTCTTTACGTTCTTTTGATTGCTATTTGGTTGAAGTAACAGTACACAGGATTCGAAAAAAAAGTGGGCGATAGTGGATTGTGTAGTGTATGTAATAATAATGTAATTTGATAAAAATAATAAATACGAAAAAAGCGTAATCAAATGAAATATAAATGAAATTGATACACCGAACTGCCTGTTGCAGCAGATACTGTAACTTCTCATTGAAAACAAATAAAAATTCTCTTAAGATAGCATCAACAAATCTATCGAAATCTCATCCGCTGTGTTACAAGTAAACGTGTATCAACTCCACATGAACATGGTCCAAATACGAAGCTAAAGCTATTAACGTGAGGAAAACGAAATCAATCTGGCATGGAACATTTCAACACGTGTTTCGAAATTTAAGGGCCAGACTGATGGCATCAAGTTCATAGAGTTCAACAAGCCGCAGAGGGCAGAGTTATAACGTGTTGTATAAAACATATCGTAGAAGATAAAAAAAATCAGTAGAGTTGTGGCAAATCAATTAATCTTAAAACAAAAACGAAGATGAGAAAACCAGAGATTGAAATTAATTAATCCAATATGCATTGAAAATCAAATAAGGAGTAAAATATTTGTTCCCTGTGCTACTAAATACTATGCATAGTAATGAAGTTTCCTAGTTTCCCCTATTTTGCTGGAAACAATTCATATCACATACTAGATCTGTTCAAAACGTTTCCGAAAAGCTTTGAATGCATTCGATTTTTCTACATAAAGCATAAAGCTATAAACATTGGCTATCCCACCATAGATTGGGAGGCCTTCGGCGAATCGTGGAACCTGGGATGGGTTTCGTTCGAGCGCGAACTGCGCTGTCATAGATCAAACGAGAAAGGAAGTTATACTCCTCCAATGGAGGTAAGCTATCTCTGGAATTGTTGGCTAGAGCAATCGTTTTTCCAGTCAATGTGTCTTGTGAGGTCATATGCCATGTTTATAGATGCAGAAGAATTCGACCCAATGGCGATGGAAATTTTGATTGGCAAGTGATCACTACCGTTGGTGTCCTGGATTACATTCCACATGCAATCTTCTTCTTCTTCTTCTTCAATGGCACTAACGTTCCTAGAGGAACTTCGCCGTCTCAACGTAGTATTACTTGCGTCATTTTTATTAGTACTTAGTTGAGATTTCTATGCCAAATAACACGCCTTGAATGCATTCTGAGTGGCAAGCTCTAGAATACGCGTGATCACAGTGCAAGTCGGAGGAAATTTCTTTGACGAAAAATTCCCCCGACCAGAACGGGAATCGAACCCGAACACCCGGCATGTTAGTTATGACGCTAACCACTCGGCCACGGGAGCACACAATCTAAGGATAGTGAATTCGAGCAAAGCGAGAGGTCAAGAGCACTTGCGTTAGCAGGAGGTTTAGGTACACGTGTTGTTTCCTCAGTATTCAAAACGGTCAAATTGAAGCTGTTACAAAGGTCATATATCAACAATGAACGATTGTCTGCATACTGTTCCCCCCAGGCAGTTCCATGAAAGTTGAAGTCTCCCGAGATCAATCGTGGCTCAGAAAGGAGTGAGCACATATCAATAAGTTGCTTGCGGCTAACTGCAGCTCTCGGAGGCCAATACAAGCTGACAATACAGAGGTCTTTGCCTCTGATGTTTGCATGACAAGCAACAGCTTCGATCCCTCCAATAGGTGGAAGGTCAATTCGAAAAAATGAGTGGCACTTATTGATCCTCAATAGCACCCCTCCGTATCTGTCATCACGGTCCAAGCGTATAATATTGAAATCGTGGAAAGAGAGATCATCTCGCGAAGAAAGCCAAGTTTCGGAAAGAGCAAAAACATCACAACTGAACTTATGAATTGAAAATTTGAATGTATCCAATTTAGGGATAAGACTACGACAATTCCACTGTAAAACAGTGATATCTCCGACCTCTGTATTTAAATTAGACATCAAGAGAGATAATCATTGCTAGGAGGGGCCATGTTTGCATCAATTGTTGCAAAATTCTCTTTAATACTGGAAGCATTGAGATGACAATGGTTCTGATGGAGTCGGAAACATTAAAGCATGTGAAAATTTGAGCCACAAGGTCAATGAACTTTATAAATCCCGATTGAGAAGTTGAGCTGAACGGAAAAATAAGTACAGTTGGGATTTTTGACGTCCCCTCGAGTGCTGGGTCATTCGAAGGTGAACTATTCCCACGGAAGCCAGGAGGAACCTGATTTTGCTTGTCCGCTGCACTCGATTTTTTAGGCAAGCTAACAGGGGATATCTCCGGAGGAACTTGTGATTGAATTTTGGGAGTGGTCACATTTTTGCGCCGGGGATTACCTTGGGAAATAAACGGTGTGCCCCCGTTAGCTGTGTCCGCTTCCATTTCGTCAACTGGCAACGTGAAAAAGATATTGTGTGAGGAGATTGGATGTTGTCGTTGTTGGGCCTGTGGAGAAGCGCTCTTTAAAATTTCCGCAAAAGTGCGTTTCGAGCGTTCCTCTGAAGAGCGCTTCGGTTTCTCCCAGCGACTCTTGTAAGTTTCACAAGCTGAGAGCACATGTGGGGTCCCCCCCGCAATATGAACATTTATGTTCAGTCGCACTGCAGGATTTGCCCACATGTTGCTCTCCGCAAGTGGCACAGCGATCCTTGTTGGCGCAGTAATCTGCTGTGTGACCAACTGACTTGCATTTGTTGCAAGTCATGGGCTTTGGCACGAAGAGACGCAGCGGAAGCCTCAACAATGTGTTCACCATAACGTAGTCAGGGAGGGCGGAACCAGCAAGAGTTACTCGAAACGAGTCGGACGGCGTCGTCCTCTGCCATTATGGCAGATATACAATTAGGGGCTGTCCACATATCACGTGGACATAAAAAGTACGATTACAGACACCCCCCCTCCCCCTCCGTGAACAAACATGGACATTTTCTAAGTCCCTCCCCCTGTAGTCCACGTGGACATTTTACCATTTCTTGGAAAAAAAATTGAATTGCGTCTAAATTCAATTTTATGTTTGTTGGCATTCTTCATCTTATTTTTTTGCATTATAAAGATGTAAACTTAATTAATATTAGCGGTTTCTTCCCTTTTCTTTGAACAGCTTGGGGGAATAACAACCAGTATTGCTGTTTGTTTTCTTCCGAATTACATTTACGTTATGATCATGTTATACATGTTAACATTATATTTACGTTTATTACATTTATTATATTTATATAACACGTGAATCTAATCTCGGACATTTTCTATCAAAAATCTACGCGAGCTGGCTAAACTGTTTGAGTTTTATGAAAATCAGACAATGAAATCAAGTGCTTCGTTATTGGAATTCAATTATTAGAAAACATTGAAGAAAAACTAATCCTAGAAACAAGACAGCAGGTGTATAATAATCTATGTGGATATTATTGTTTGTTTCTTTGTTTTTAAGAGGCTTTAAACTTTGCAGTTCATTCGCCTCCAAGATGTGGATATTATCATGCCTTTGAGGATATAAACATGTTTTGTTGTCCCATGTAGTTTTCGCGAGTTCAACTATAAAATTGCCGGTCAATCTAATAGATATAAGTCAATGCCTAACATCTGATGACATTCACTTAGCTGATCCGCAGATTCATAATCCCATTAAGTTCGATTTATTTTTGATAAATCTTTCCTCGTCTGAGCTTGTATAATGAGTCCTCGTGTTTCATCTACAAATGATCTTTCTCCATTCAACTTTATAAATCTTAGGAAATATTGAGTTGCTTTGAATAACCATGCCCATTTTTGGGAAAAAATCAAAAGCAAAACATTTCAGATTTTCATTTATTCGATTCTATGTGCACCATTTTGTTCCACAATCTTTCGTCATCCTTTATACAACTTGTAGAATCCATAATCGCAGAACTTCTTTGTTTCCTCGTCAAAAAACTAAGCAATCCAATTATTCTTGACCTTAAATATTTTTTTCTTAACGGCCTGAACAAGTGATAATCAGAAGACGCAATATCTGATGATAGCTATCCGTCTCTAAGAAACTCTAAGAATTTTTGGCGGGTAGTCGTGCAGCATTTCCCACCTACCCCACAAGATCTCCTCCTATATCTAATAATGGTTCATTTCGCTCACCTCAAAGATGTTTTGTTTTCGCTCAACATTGTTGTAAATGATTATATTTTTCTTCACCTGTCACGATTTGCTTCAAACTGCAAGTTTTCATTACGTTTAGAAAGCGAGTTGTTGATGGAGATTATGGCATTAAAAAATTATGGCAATCGCACATTTATGGCAAATTATGGCAATCGCACATTTAATGTTTTGGTTTTGGAAAAGTTTAGAACTCATACATTGTAGCGTTTTACGTAATCAAGCTTCACCAAGTGCTCATGGACATAAATGCTTGTAAGAAACCTACTAGATGTGTCGTATACCGAGGGTTATTCTTGGTCAGCGTCCCGATTCGATTCGAATGGTGTTTATGGTGCCGATACTGCAACAGTAAAATACGTGCAACTCAATTTATTTTTAAAAATTTTCAAATTAAAAAAAAAGTTTTTTTTAAATTTTTTTATTTTAGTGCAGTGCACTAAATTAAGATCTTGGGATATTTTAATGCATCCACCTTATATTCCGGATCTGATACCAAACGATTACCACCTTTTTCTCGCTTTGCAGAACTTCCAGAGTGATGAGATATTGGGATCAAAAGAAGAATGTAGAAATCTATTACTTGAGTTTTTTCTCCGATAAGGAGCAAGACCTCTATGATAGCGACATCATGCAGTGCACTAAATTAAGATCTTGGGATATTTTAATGCATCCACCTTATATTCCGGATCTGATACCAAACGATTACCACCTTTTTCTCGCTTTGCAGAACTTCCAGAGTGATGAGAAATTGGGATCAAAAGAAGAATGTAGAAATCTATTACTTGAGTTTTTTCTCCGATAAGGAGCAAGACCTCTATGATAGCGACATCATGAAGCTACCTTTAGAATGGCAACAATTTTTTTGTACAAAACGGTTCATATTTAACCCAAATCGGACAGTCCGAAGCATTTTTAAAATAGCTTTGAATTTCACCCAAAAATAATGGATTAATTTTTCCCCAACCTAATATTATTGAATACAGATATACAGGCAAACAATTTTTTGTGCGGGGGATAGGGACCGCACAAAAAAGTCGCATAAAAAAACGTGCAAAACTTCACCAGTAGCTTTAAAATATCGTGCTCGGTACACATTTTGAAAAAAACTTTTTTTTGCGGTAGATGGGGACCGCATAAAAAAAGTTTCCCCCAAGAAAATAACTCAAATCCACGCCGTTCACCGTTCAATTTCATTTTGTTTCCCTGCTTTGCGATGGGACATTTTGCCTTTCCAGTTGCGCGTGGATGTTTTGTGCTTTTAGTTGCATGTCGAAACGTGTTGCTGTTAGAAATCATCTCAGAAAAACTTAGAGCATTTGATGAGAGGAGGGGAATGATTTCACGAGTAGATAATTGAGACGCAAATATGCTTTTTTCGCACTGAAATGCATATAAACCATCGAAAAAAAACTAAATGGACGATAACTTCATCAAATTTGCTTCAATTCATACACCGCACGAAAAAAATCGCACAACAAAAGAAAATCGCACAAAAAAAACCGCACAAAAACAGGTTTTACTGTATGTTATATTAAAATATTTATTAGTGTCCACGTGGATGTATTGTATACCCCCTCCCCCCTCACCGTGGACAAGCGTGGACATATTCGTAACCCCCACCCTCCCTAAAGTTGTCCACGTGGTATGTGGACAGCCCCTTATACTTTTTTTTAATCCTTAATCTAATATATATACTAATATACTTGAAGCGCACAGTGCGGATGATTTGTAACTGTGCTCCAATCGAATCACATGATGATCGCTCGGCACAACAGCAATGGTGTATCGCACCACAATACGATGACGATAGAACGGCACACGCTCACAGCGCCCGCAGTGGAGGACTTCTCCCTCCCGCTGGTGGTGATTGCTTATCACTTCACTCTCGCAATATTGGAAACCCCGTTAGGGCGAAACAATCACTTCACCGAAACCGATAACGGTATTATTCCGACACAATAACGGACGCTATTATTTGCATTGTTCGAAGAAATTTATATTATTTGCATAGTTCGAAGAAATTTATAACATACTAGCTAACCCGGCAAACGTTGTTCTGCCATATAATGTATTTCTATGGAATATTTTGGCTGGTAAAAATAACGAATATACTTCAAGAGAGTTTGTATGTTATCGTTCAGATCTGTCAAACTGATCTAAATGATGATTTTCATAACGAAACATACATATGCGTACCTCTTATTTTCGAATTTTCCCTTTTTATTTTTAATATCCTTCTTATATTAGGCTGTCAAAAAAGTCCTGCGGTATTTCCGCGAGGTGTCGTTGTAAGCGCGTAGTTCTAGTTGTATTCATTGTATCGAGTCATACTATAGCTTGTTGGAAATGTATTTTTGCGCGCTATAATATAGTCCTTGACAGTGTTTTGTTTGGTTAAGTTGTTCGTGAGTTATAGTGTCGCAAATATGGAGCAAAATAAAGAGAAAATCCGACATATTTTACAGTACTACTATGACAAAGGCAAAAATGCATCTCAAGCTGCCAATAAAATTTGTGCAGTTTATGGACCCGATACAGTTTCCATTTCCACCGCACAACGATGGTTTCAACGTTTTCGTTCTGGTGTAGAGGTCGTCGAAGATGCGTCACGCTCCGGAAGGCCTGTCGTCGAAAATTGTGACAAAATCACTGAATTAGCCGAGAAAGACCGGCATAGTAGCAGCCATAGCATCGGCCAAGAGCTGGGGATAAGTCATCAAACCGTTATTAATCATTTGAAGAAGCTTGGATTCACAAAGAAGCTCTATGTATGGGTGCCACACACGTTGACGCAAAAAAAACATCTTTGACCGTATCGACGCATGTGAATCGCTGCTGAATCGCAACAAAATCGACCCGTTTCTGAAGCGGATGGTAACTGGCGATGAAAAGTGGGTCACTTACGACAACGTGAAGCGCAAACGGTCGTGGTCGAAGCCCGCTGAAGCGGCTCAGACGGTGGCCAAGCCCTCATTAACGGCCAGGAAGGTTCTGCTGTGTGTTTGGTGGGATTGTCAAGGAATAATCTATTATGAGCTGCTTCCCTATGGCCAAACGCTCAATTCGGACCTGTACTGCCAACAACTGGACCGCTTGAAGATAGCACTCATGAAGAAGAGGCCATCTTTAATAAACAGAGGCCGCATTGTCTTCCATCAGGACTACGCCAGGCCACACACTTCTTTGGTGACGCGCCAGAAGCTCCGGGAGCTCGGATGGGAGGTTCTTTTGCATCCGCCGTATAGTCCGGACCTTGCACCAAGTGACTACCACCTGTTTTTGTCCATGGCGAACGAGCTAGGTAGTCAGAAGTTAGCCACAAAAGAGGCCTGTGAAAATTGGCTATCCGAGTTTTTTGCCAATAAGGAAGCGAGCTTCTATAACAGGGGTATTATGAACTTGGCATCTCGTTGGGAACAAGTCATCGAACAAAAAGGCGCATATTTGACTTAAAACAGATGATTGTAACTAATTTTATGAACAAATGAAAATTCAAAAAAAATACCGCAGGACTTTTTTGACAGCCTAATATATAAAGATATGCATAGTTAATTCTTTCGAGTTTTTCCAATTATCTCAAATATTTTCCAAAGTACTGTATCATTCTAATTTGGGTGAAGACAAACTCACAAAATATATGGAAGACGTATATCCGATCAGCGGTTCTCCCGTGATGATGAGTTATACGTACGTGGGAAAAAGTCTCTTTTATATATAAAGATATGCATAGTAATTTTTTTCAAATTTTTCTGATCATCTCAAATATTTCCCAAAGTACACTATTATTCTAATTTGGGTGAAGACAAACTCACAAAATATATGGACAACGTAGATCCGATCAGCGGTGATGATGAGTTATACGTACGTGGGAAAAACTCTCTTTTATATATAAAGATGTAGTTAATACAATAGTCATTCATGAAAAAATGCGTTTCAAGCATACTAAAATGACACGACAAAATTTAGGACCAGTTGCTTGTTTCGGTTGTTTCGAGTGTTGTTTCGACGGATTTTTGAAAAAAAAAGACGGGTGGGTGTTGCCGGGGACATAACCGGAGAGACGTAGGACTACACCAAGGGACCCATATCGATGGGGCTTTGAGAGAATATGTAATCCGCCATTTTGTAGCGGCTGCCATCTTGGATTTTCAAGTTCATGAAATATGCAGTTTTATAATGACTGCAGAGATAAAGGTGTGTTTCAAATTTCAGATCAACCGGTCAACAGGAAAGGGGTCAAATTTCAATTATTGCGGTACAGCGCCATAGACAAACATGTTACATACAAACATACAAATATGTCACAGCTAAATAAAACCGTTTAAAAACTCCAGCATTCTATCAAATCGAGCGCGATTAACCACTCATTCACCAGGCGCGACGCTTCCATCGCTTTTAACACCCTTCGATAGGCTCCAGCTCTCCTGCTCCACATCCCATTGAAACTCCTGTCTCTCACTCTTGCGGTATCGCACCGCATACATCCCCGGCAAATGCAGCATCTCTTATGCTGAAAATCAATTCCAAGATAGCGGATTTCCTGCTTGGCGTCCGATGATAGAATATGACCAAGCCCCACCATTGCTCACTTTATATAGCCATATAGTTAACGTTGTAGCGACCGCCTATATTTATTTATAATCTCTTTTTAGTATCCCTCCTTCGCCTTGTGCATACGGTTCGCCCGTACCCGTGGTTGCTTGTAATGAATAGCTGTTTGCTACGGGAGTGCAAACAAAATGTATAGGAAAGTAGGGAATTCTTTCTTCCACCAAAATATTGAAATGGGCCCCTATATTGAAAGGTTAGACGTAGTCCTACGTCAAAAATTATTGTTTCTCGGTGGTATTTTGTGTTTTTCGGATCCTGGTAAGTATTTATCATGTAAACAAGTACTTAAGATTTTAATTCTCGAATTCGAATTGGTGGAGCAGGGACCAGGCGGTGAAAACCACCTGAAGGTCGCAATGCTGACGCCGAAGCATCTGAAGGCGCGGCTGGAGTTCGCGAAGCCACTTCGATTGGATCGGACCGGAGAAGTAAAAGCTGTGGCGAAATATACTGTTTTCGGATGAGACAAAGGTAAACCTCATAAGCTCGGACGGAAACACTTGAAATCATTGCCCAATAGGCTGCGCTTACATGCCCAGTATACCACGAAGACATTCAAGCATAAAGGAGAGAAAACTATGATGTGGGGGTGCTTCTCCAGGTACGTAGTTGGCCCCCTGTTCTGGGTGGATAAGATCATGGTTCAGTACCTCTACGCCCAATTCCTAAACGATGTTATGCTGCCACACGCAGAGTGGGAGATGCCCCTGAAATGACAGTTCATGCAGAATAACGATCCGAGGCACACCGCCAAGACTGCAAAAAAGTGGTTCCAGGATAACAAAGTCGACGTCATGGAGTGGCCAGCGCAGTCACCGGGTCTGAATCCTATAGAGCAGGGGTGGTCAAACTTTAGGGGGTGTTCGTAGAGATAGGTATATAAAAACGTTCGTAAGCCTAGTGTTAAGTTAAAAAAATATAATTAAATGAAAAAAACTCCTGAAAATATTTTTTCTTCAACTCTTTTAGTAGTTACTTAAAATTCAGCCTCCTCTAAACAGAATTCTGGATTCTCGGTTTGTGCAACCGTATAATCGAGTATAGGAGGGGTAATTAAAGAAAAAACGAAAACGTAATAGATTATGTTCTTCGTTACAAATAAATTTGATGAACATCTTTTTACGTTTGAGATGATACCTAGGACTACCAAAATATGTGAACGGAAAAATTGTCAAACGATCATTGTATTTTACATTTCCCTCTGAAATTATTGCACATCTCATGTTTACGTAGTTTTCGAACCGCGAAAGTTCTTCCATCTCTAATATCTGAAATAACGATTTTCCAAGGCTTCTCGTTTTAGGGAAACATATTCCGGTCTGCACAACGACAAGCGAGAACAAAAGTTTTCAACACCAAAAAATACCCCCGACTTGCATGTAATTGCAAAGCGGATTCCCCCAGGCACATTGATTTTGTAGTCCGTGTTAGGGAAACACAGCTCGATGGGAACAAAAATATCCCCGACTTGCTTGTATATTTGCAAAGCGGATTTCCACATGTACATCGATTTTGAAGTCTGTGTTGGAGAAACCCTAAATCGGGCCAATCAAAACTTGGCAGTTAAGGCGTTTAGGTAACGCTTGAAATTTTACATTTGTTCAATTGTTCGTCTCATGTAAAAAAAACTTTTTATTAATTGTGATAGGCGCGTAGGAATATTTCCTATCAATTGATGCAAACATCTTTCCGATCTATGAAGAAAGGTTCGAGTCATAAGCATTCGAAATACGGGTAGGGTGAGCACACAAATCGGCAGAGCAAATGTATGGGAAAAAGGAAATTCTTCCAGTTTTCATGAATTTTAACCGTTTAGAGATTAGCGAATTGTAATGTATAGCACATCAAACAAATCTTAGAGAATTTCCGATTCGATTGGTATGCAAATCATGAGAATTCGTTCGCAGTGAAAACAGTTAATAACGTTAACTTTATTTCATAAAAACGTTTCGTACGTCAAAAATATTATAAGTAATACTTTATTTTCTGCAAAATCTCATCAATCAATATCGTTGATTTTTTAGGGGAACTGTAATTTATGAACATTCCAAACATTTGTTTTCCATAAAAATACACTCAACATGATTATCATATTCCTCAATTATCTAAAGGTAAAAGAACTATCTATCGAAAATAGTAACCCCTATTACCGTTCTGAATCATATTTCGGACACTCTGTATAAATAACTTGAAATGCTCAATGTCATGATGATATAACTATGAAATTATTATCACGATTGATTGTTTAGAGTAAGCCTTTAGTTATATCATCAAGAAATTGGCCCGAGCGCGATGTCCCACGGTCCTTGGCTGAGCCCGTCTCCCAGTACCGAGAGATGGTGATATAGATGAAATTCCTCTTCACCCTGTAAGATTTCAACCGGCGGAATATGTCGCCGGGTCGCATTTTTCAATGAATGACTAACAGTTATTAATGTTATAAATTTCTTCGAACAATGCAAATAAATTATTATAAATGGATTGAACCACTGGATTGAATTATTTTTTCTCAAAGTTTTGTCAGTTTCTTTTTTGCTTGAGCTGCGGTCTTAATGTTTTGTCCGACACTGTATTTTCGATTTTTCTTATTAGTGTTATGTTGGTACGATATCTCTCTCTCATGCTTACTAGATCTACGAGATATGTCTATTAAATAACGAGACTGCGCGCCTGAAGGGCGCCCTAGAGGGGTGAGGGGGAAAACAAATAGTGCGTTCGGTAGCTTGAAATGTCTGCTATAAACGTACGAAAACACTATAGCAGTTTGCGAGCAGCAATGGTTTGAATGGAACGTGGTTTGTAGTGCGCGTCGGAAATCATGTGTGACGAAAAACACGAACAACAACGCACCTGCCCACAACGCGCTGTCGGTGAAGCCATTTTTTAGCCGATAAGGGCATTCCAGTGCTCGAACATGCCCCGTACTCGCCAGATCTAGCCCCATGCGACTTTTTTCTATTACCCAAGATCAAATCCGTGTTGAAAGGTACTCGATTTTAGTCCGTAGAAGAGGCGAAGGAAAAAGCGACGCGGCTTTTAAACGCCATCACAAAAGAAGAGTTTCAGCACTGTTTCGAACAATGGAAAAAACGTATGGAAAGGTGTGTTAGGAGCCAAGGGGAGTATATTGAAGGGGAGCATATCGTTGTACCATAATTTGTAAAATATAACCCTTTTTCGTAACCAGTCTCGTTATTTAATAGCCATACCTCGTACTATTTTGAATGTTCAGTTAATTTTTAACAGTTTTTTTCCGTCTTTGATTTTTACGAACAAATGCCGCAAAAAATCAAAAATCGAATGTATGTAGCCGCAAAAAAATTAAATTCGCGATGCTTTTTAAAAAAGACCTCATAAGTGTTGTTAATCATTCAAAAGGTTCGAAATATAACAGAAAAATATTTTGCACATAATATTGTGACAGGGAAAACCTGAAGAATAATTAAAATTTGATGGGAAATATATGCCCGTTTTTTTGGGAATTAAATCCTACTAAGAAATCTATATCTGCTATCCTGCCAAATAAAACGGGTAACAAAATCACAGAGAATGGGTTCGAAAGGAATAAAAGTATTACATGGTAATAAACTCACTTTGCTGTTTGCGTTGGAGTGTTCGCTGCTGATCCTTTCTTGCCTTCCATCGTTGCCAGATGCTGTTCAAGTGCTTCCAACAATGAGCTAGGCGCCTTTGTCAGATCCGGTAAATCTCCTTTATCGATACCCACACTCTACAAATATGATTCCATCAATTGTATGTAAATATGAAATATGTACAACAAACCTCAGCAACTTTCAGAAACTCTCCTACGCGATCCATACGGGTCAAAAATTTTTTGTAGAGATCTAAAGCATCTCGACATTGTTTTTTATTCATGTCGAAATACTTTTCCAGAAGATTAATTATACCATCATTGTAACAAGCAAATAACCGAATCAAATCTCTGAAAAGTAACATAAAACACATGTTGATAACACCTGTAATGAACATATTATATATTTCTCTCTTCATAGTTCGTTATATTACAGCTTCTGTACCATTGGTTAAATCGTTGGCTGTACAGTCAAACTCTAGTAACGTATCCAATTGGGCTTGAAGTACAGGTAATGTTTTCAACAATTTATCAGCATTCATAACTCGTAGCGACCCCTCTTCTTTCCCCCTCTTCAATTTGCAAAAATCGAACGCAACCGTTCGATAGGATAGTGCTTTTTCATTAAGATACTTTGCGTATCGACGTATGAATGGTGACATATCATATCCTGGGAATAAAAAAATATAAATTAAAATGGTGAATTCATTTTTGTATAACGTCGTGTAACATGACTACATGGTCTTCCTACAGAAAAGACATTTTCAGTGACCTCGAAGGACGGGTGCTCAAATATCTAAACTAACTCCGTAGAGAATGGGATGTTCAGCTTTTTATTCCACGCCCAGCTTTTTATTTTACGGAAGAATACGCAATATTTTATTAGTTTCAATCATGCTTATCAGTAGATGCCTAAGTGGTCCATCGTACGCACTTTAAGATCAATCTTGTACATGAAATACGTGAATATAGGCAACAATCAGAAGCAGGGCTGATAACCTTGGTAAGTAGTATTGCAGTAGTAATTCCAGAATGAAAGGTTTATTTTTATTAGCGTAAAACATTCGGTATTACTATGTGTATGCATATCAAACTGTAATTCATACATTAACAGTTACACATACAAATATAAAAAGCCTTGGAACACTCGAACGTGAACATGAACGGGGAAATATTTTGATGTCTAAATTCACCACTGTTCTCACGTTCACGTTCGTCGAAGTCGGTGAACTATGGTGAATTCACCAACACCTCGATTCCACGGTGGAAATTCAGAATCGTAGTGCAATATTGAATTAATTCATTTTTATCAATATAAATTGCGTTTAAGTAAGTTTTTCTACTAAAAAATGTTTCTTCCTATCGTTTCAAGATATTTCCTCGCGTTTTATATATGGAATGATGAATTATTAACAAAAAAGTGTTTGTTCGCAGTTCACTTTCAAGCTCTAAAACTACATTTAGCTGTAACAAAGTCGGATTTTATCTTGTACATATTTCTCGTAAATTGCACAAAAATAACACAAAGACGAAAAGATTCGGCGTAAACATATTCAATTTGTTTCCAATAACTTCCAATAGTTATATCATTATCCAATTGTTACAAATAGTAAAATGTTTCTTGTTTCAAGCGACAGAGTGTGCAACAGTGAGAGGAGAGCGGCTCGAAAAGCTTATGCTTATGGCTATTGAGAACAAAATGCTTCTTGAGCTCCAGTGTCAGAGCAATTTAAAAAAAAACCTCAATGTATTGAGATAAGCTATTCACAATTTCACAGCTTTCACGTTTCATCATTCATCCAGCTAAGGCTAGCGACAAGACGGCAGCGAGATTTTCCAAATGATCTTTCTCAAGGCCGAGAGTTCAGTTAAGTATCCAAATTGCTATTTTTCAAGGCTACATACGAATAAACTGATAAATTTTAAAGTATAACTAAGCCTTCTTCGCATAATGGTGGAAATTTCCATATAACATTGAATGCCCTAAAATTATATAAAAGAACAAGTTCACTTTAAGTTAATCGTGTCTGGGCCTTGGTTTATTTCACCAATAAAGAAAAAATCATGCAAAGAAAGGTTGAAACCATGAACATCATAGTTCAAGTCACAGACTTGCTCCTGCTAGCAAACATCAGTCATTCTCAATGCTGATGTCGAGACTGTTTTTCTCGATAGAAGGAAGAACGGACGAGAGATATCGCAAACAGTGGTGCAATTTTGTTCGTTGGAGACACCGCGTCGATTCTCATTCCGCCTGGTAGAAAGTGCTGCTGTATTTGTGCACCACATCATCTGTACTAGGTGGTAGATTTAAATTTTGAAAACATGAGCGTTAAGGATGTGCAAGGATTTGATCGTTAATATCTTTGCCGGACGAACGAAATGGTGTGCCAAACACTTCCGAAATATAATAGGTGATGAGTGATGTTTGTTACTTATTGACCCAACAAATTTTCAAACCAGTATCGAAAAGCTTTCGAAATAACAAAAATCTATAAATATGCTCAACTCTTTCACTACGACAGCGTGTTCCGTCGGAGTGCTACTGAAAAGTATGCATATCTCGCTGGTGTGATCAATGTGCAGTATCACCCTGTTGTCGTCTATAGACGACGCCCGTACATACAGTTCATCGCGCGGATGTCGTCTATAGACGACACTCGTACACACAGGTCGTCGGGCGAATGTCGCCTATAGACGACGTGCGTAGCGTAAGGGTGAAAAACCCATCGAAGTTAATGGGCCTGATTCTTGAATACACTTCACGGTGAAAACGATATGAATGGCACGCCATTGAACTACGTTTTACGAATTAGTTAAGCGACAAAGATAATGATGGGTTTTCATGCAGAATGAGCACTTTTCAAATAAAAATTATCAATGAAAATGTACTTTTTCGTTTCAAATTTGTGTCCAACGTGAATGGAAAACTTTGCTTTCTTCATGTGGTAAAATAATCTCATACCAAAATTTCATCTGAAGATAATTTGATAAGTTTTAGTGGTAAAATTATTTCGTATCCAGATTTCGACACCGTGCCGTTGTCATCGCTGATACACTTCATTTCGTTTCCACCGTGAAGTGGAAACGGGAATAAAGCCGAATATTTGCGATTGGTGCATGTCGTCGATTTTCCCACGTTACCACATCCCAAACTAGCGTAGACAGAAAAAATATCAATATCGATAGAAAAATGTTTCTTCGTGTACTGAAGGGGGGAATGATAAAATAAAAGCATATTTTTCAAAAGTTTTGAAATGTTTGTATGTATGGGATCACTATTTCACTCAGACTGAAAGTCAGCCCAAAAAAGTCCAAAGATGCCAAGCAGGGATCGAACATAAGCCGGCTGGAATGCACGCCTACGCCATCCACATAGCTACTGGTGCTATTGCGTAATGCGTGATAATATTACACCACATCATAATATGAAGGTTAATCTCAAAAGTGGAGTGTTTTCGAAGAATAAATAGGAGAGCATAAACGTGAACCAGTATCTTTTTCGGACGGGAGCATGTATGTGGCAAAGTATGCGAAAAGAGTTAATGCGTGCTTATTCGCAATGTGTCTCTTGTCTCTCATATGCTCTTATATTACTATGGCATATGTATTATACAAATGATGTACCATTATGGGAGGGTAGCATTTTTTTGTGAATTTTAAGCTCACTTAATGTTATAAATTATGATGTCAAAAGATGTGCTAAAAATTAGCTTTGGGTGTACGAATTGTTGATTTCATGTGTTATTAGATAGATATCGGTGGTGAGAGAACAAATATGATATCATTTCGGGTTGCACTGTGTTTAGCACGAGAAGAACACTCACGATACATACTGAGTGCATATCGTGCATTGGCAATAAGCTCACAAATCTTGTATATTGTTCCCACGAGAACAAGAATGAATCATGATTCACCTTCTTCGACTGCTTCGTAAAACCACATAAATCCTTTTAGTGGTCCTTTTCAGGGCCAAAACGTTCGGGAGATATTTTGATAATTTCGATGCATTCGAAAAAATATCCTAAATAATCAGCGTAATCAGCGAATTTATTTGTATGATTTTTACGGCAAGAGAACTTCTGTGAATTTGGGAGTGTGTTCAGGTTTATTGGTGTAACGATGATGTTTTGAATTATAGAGGCTTTCTCAGACCATCAGACTTTCTCAGCAAATTGACGTTTTAATGCATCGCGAAACGCTCACTCAGTAAAAGAGTTCATTCATCAGTCCTTGTCAGTGCTACCAAATGTTTGTACTAACGAGTTTCATTCTTCAACTTCTGGCTTGGCATGGACACCACTCTTCTTTATTTTGTTTTTGACGGAGAACTTCGCCTTTCATTAGGGGGGCCAAATCAGAAAGCAGGTCACGTTTTTATGAAATCAAGTTAACGTTAATAACTTTTTCTACCGCGAACGGATTTTGGTGATTTACATACCAAACGAATCAGAAATTCCTTAAGATTTGTTTGATATGCTATACATTACAATCCCAAAGTCTGTATTTGGTTTAAATTGATGAAAATTGGAAGGATTCCCATTTTCCCATACATTTGTTCTGTCCATTTGTGTGCTTTCCCGAACAGAGCTGTCAATAACGAGCAACTTATCGACGAGCAACGAAGGGGAAATCGTAAGATGTAAAGTCTCAAAACAAAGGAAAAGATGAAGAACGAAGGGGAATATTTACCTAGAGTATAAGCAGTGGATCTCGCTGAGAAAAACTTTCATCAATTCCACACCGACCGTCACCGACACCGACAGAGACGGACGTATTTGGAGCTCTATTTATTACCTTTTTTTAAGTTATTTATTTCTCTTTTCAGATTGTCTACCTGCGATTCATCAACCACCTGTCTGCCCTTGAGGACTACGATAATGGGGAAAACACGGTCAACCGACCAAGGCATACCACAAGGCACCATCAAACGACATCGACCTGTCCCAATTTGGAACAATACAAAGTTATTGGAACGTATCTGGAAAAGAACAATCATGAGTTTTACACTCATGATATACCTCTCGAAAAACCATTTAAGGTTGTACTACGAGGTATTCCTGCAATTGAAGCGGAGGACATCAAGAAGGAACTCGAGCAATCTCATAGTCTACAATTTCCAATGTCTTGTATCTGACCCACATTAAAAAAGGATCGACCAACATCACACGTCTGAGGGAAATCAAGGCCATTTTTAACATATCGGTACAATGGGACCGATACAAACCCCAAAATCGGAACGTCAATCAATCACTGAACAAAAAATTGGCACATGAAAACTCGTTGTTTTCCAACAAGCGCTTGTAGCCTTCCAGAGGAAGAATCTCGCAAGTGCGCTAACTGTGGCGAAAATCACCAAGCCACCAGCCGTAGCTGTATAAAACGTACGGATTTCCAACGCATCCGGAAGCAGGTTACGGATAAAATTTACCAGAACAGATAGAAGGTTCCGGAACTGACGGTAAAAGAGTTTCCTTCGATAACTTCTCGTCAAATACCTATTCTTTCTCCTCTTCCACTCCCTACAGGTCGTCCCAAAAACGGCCTCTTTTAGCGAATAGCCTAAAAAGGAGCAACAGAGCTATAGTAAGATTACAGCTATTGGGTTACCATCTACGTCAACTTCTTCACCTCATTCTTCTGAGGATCTTTACAGCATGCAAGAACTTGCAACCCTGTTTTTAGAACTAGATCGACAGACTAGATGCTGTCGCAACCAACAGAAACAAGTGCAAGTCATGTTACATTTTTATTACAACCATGGATCGGTCATCTCTCAGGCTAATTAATTGGAATGCCTGCTCGCTCAAGAGTAAGGTCATCGAGTTCACTGACTTCTTAGTGACAAACAGCATCGACGTAGCTATCGTTACCGAGACGCATCTTAAACCGAATATTAACCTTCGGGTTCCAAATTATCGTCTATTGAGAATGGATCGTATTGGTTCTGGTGGAGGAGGTGTTGCCTTAGCCATCAGAAGTAACATCAGATATCGACTTTTGCCGTGCCTGAAACTCAACATCATCGAAGCTGTAGGGGCGGAAATCACAACATCGATTGGACCTATTATCGTGATTGCGGTCTACTATCCTAAACAGACGTCGATCAGAGACGGCTCAACGTTGTTTCTTAAGAACGATATCATCAAGCTAACACGAAGGCAGTCGAAATACGTCATCGGCGGGGACATTAATGCTCGACATCAGTCCTGGGGAAACCAAAGGAGGAATCAAAATGGAATGACTCTAAATGATGATCTAAGTGTGGGCACTACAGGATTCTTAGTCCAGCAACACTCACTCGCATTTCTCGTTCTGGAATACATTCCATAATTGATTTCTTTATTATCAACATGGATCGCCACATCGGTGATCCTATTGCCCTTAACGAGTTGAGTTCGGATCACTTCCCAGTGATGGTTGAATTGGGAGTGAATGTCGTAGTCAGGAGGTCACAATGTAGACGGAACTATCATCGTGCGAGTTGGGTGGATCTCCTATTGATAACAACATTGATCACGATCAGCCTCTTGAATCTCCCGAAGATATCGAAGCAACAGTCAGTTCTATTCAAACTGCAGTTATTGAGGTTCGTCGAAACCACATCTCAGAAACGATTCAGGTGAGTGACTCTGTTCAATTTGATTCCATTACTAAACATTTGATTAGACTTCGGAACCTCTATCGAAAGCAACCACTGGTACTGGTACTGGTATTCGAGGGAGGAAACGACAGTATAATCAGTTAACCAAGGTTATCCAGGCCAGAATGATTGATATCCGTAACAAAAAAATCGCTAATGCAATTGGCAACCATTTCGCTAGTTCACACAATCTTTACCAGAACATTACAAGTCCATTTGAAGCTTCGATGAATTATACTGTAAGAGCTATTGACAATATCCATTCTGTACCTCAAGAGAATGAAATTATCTCGGTTACACGCTCGTTGAAGAATGTGAAGGCCCCCGGCTTCGATAGTATATTTAACATTGAGTTGAAACATCTTAGTAGCAGCATATATGAAATCCTGACTTCTGTCTTCAACAGATGTCTATCACTTGGCTACTTCCTCTCGAGTTGGAAGTTGGCAAAAGTGAGTCATATTGTTTCCCCACAAGAACACTCCAAAGCTTGTTCCTCCTCAAAATATGACAGTCAGTCTTAATGGCAATAGTATTGAATGGTCTTCAGAAGTAGTGTATCTGGGTTTAACTTTCGATCGAAAGCTTACCTTCAGAGCACACATTGACAAAACAGACACAAGATGCAACATTTTAATCAGGTCATTGTATCCCCTGATCAATAGGTACTCTCGATTATCTCTAACGAATAAACTTGCAGTATACAAACAAATAACATTTCCAGTTATCGCATATGCGATGCCCGTTTGGGAGTGCTGTGCTCCAACACACAAATTAAAACTTCAACGCATACAAAACAAAATTTTTCGTATGATTCTAAACTCTCCTCCCATAACGCGAAATTCGGAGATACATCAGCTGGCCGGGATTAAAACCTTGGATGAAGTTATCAATAATAATTGTATGAAATTTGAACAGAGTTGTGCTCTCTCAATACACGGAATAATACAAAATCTGTATGATTATGCTACCTGACTTTATTAGGATTAGGGTAGATGTATTTATTTCCAGTTAGATAAGTAGTTTAATTTGGGACAATGTAAATAATTTGGGGATCTTGGATTTCTCAAGGCAATGTGGATGGAGGAGTAATATTATGGATAAAGTAAAGTTTTCCAAGGGCCTTTCAGAAGGTTAGAGACGAATGAACTGATGAAGTTTAAAGTCTCAAGCAAGGAAGGAAGGCGAACTTTCAGTATCGTTCTGTATTCGAAGTAATGAATATCGCTTGTTCTTCCTTATTTTGCGACATCACATGTCTTCGTTTCGGATTGAGCTGTGGACGCGACTAAATTACTCACTCGCATGATATCTCTGGCATAACAAACTGACGCCATTGCATTAAGGTTCTGAGCTACACAATTGTGTGGGGAAACATCAAGCTAGGCTATCGTCAGCTCACCAAGAAAATAAATGTTCTGGAATTTTATCAGTGATTTGGTTTCGCATGACGGTAGGAAAACTCTCTCCACAAAGAATGACAGCTAAGCTAATCTAAACTGGCAATATTAACAGAAAGGGCTTCTGTTGAGAAGACCACAAAAAGGAGATAAGTGTGTGTATATTTAGTTGCTTCAAGCCATCGATATATGGATATTTGTATGCGTACGTACGTGCCTCATAACCCGTACGTAATAATACTGTATCTTCGCTACGCTCAAACCCCATTTGTAGAGATGTAACGATGTGACGGCATCTGGAAATATCATAAGAACCTTCTCCGACCCCAAAAACCCCTACATACCAATTTTCATGTCGATCGGTTCAGTAGTTTCCGAATCCATAAGAATCAGACAGACAGACATTCCAACATATGAATATTGTTCAGCCTTTTTCCAAGCAGTTAACATTGTTTGTTTTCTGTCATGAATGCAATGAACCTGATACGCTATGGTGAAGCAGGTGTTAAGGTTGTGCACCAAAAAAATTATTTGGGCTCGCGTGCCAGTCGCAAAACTGCTTTCAACTAGGATTGCATTTGCGCTAATCTTGATCATAATGAAGCAGTGCTACTCTTTTTGAGGTTGTTGAGATTGACAGATAGAGTTTATTTCGTTTATTTAGTCACCAAGAAAGTGAATGGCATTCTGAAATTTTATATGTTGTTTGGTTTCGCTTGCCAGTAGCAAAACTTTCTCCACTAAGGACGACAGCTACGCTTATCTCAAGCATGTATTGCGAGCACAAGAATGAATCATCAAACAATTATCGTCAAATGAATCTACAATAAAAACATTTTAGGGCGACCAAACTGGTAGAATGGTCATCTCAAAATTTTCGTAGCATTATAAAATAATACCCGCAGTTATAAACAAGCGACTTGAATTAAACTACAGCATAGTTCTATGTCAACAATGCGGTCGTGTGCTGAATACAACCTCCTACATTTTTTTGCGGCCCGCGACACCATGGCTTACACGTGTTTGTCGCCCCTATGAGAAAAAGGTTGAGTTCCGCTGACCTAGTGTAACCCGATTGTACTAAACTAAACACGTTCGGAAACATCAAATACAAAATAGGAAGAATAGAAAACAAAATGGTATTCTACGATCAACACAATGAGGCAATCATCTGTCTTGTTAGCAATATTGAATTGCAATTTTGTAACAAAAACTTACCCATTCTCGCTCCCACAGCACCTTTGAATGAAAAAATAAAACATATTGTTATAAGTAACTTGTTCAGAAACTATTTCCGATGCACTAATGATAAACAGTGTTCTTATACTACAATTAACTACTGCTGTAGAAAATATTACCTTGTACACCGCCTTTGTCCAGAAAATTATTCAACTGGAAAGAAGAATTGCTTGACGCTAGATACTGTATGAATCTCTGTAAAACACCAATAGCTGAAAGCCATTACAAACTTTTTATTTTAACAAAATATACCTCATTTCCGTAAGCTAACACATGGTGCGTCGTAATCAGAGCTTTGTATACGACAACCCAATTAGTGTTCTGCGATCTTTCGACAAGTAAATTTGCTAAGTGAGGGATTGAAACGTTAGGTTCATTGGTGCAGTGAACTAGATCTGGAATTACAACCAAGAGGGTTAAATTATGATTGTGATGTTTGCAGTATTCAAGAAAAGAAATTTTTATTTTTTTCAATTTATAAATGTTGTATGAATCGGAGTTTTTGAAAGCCTTATCTATTTATTGATGATTTATTATATATTTAAAAAAACTAAAGCCCTGGTTGATCTTTATTTTTAGAAATTAACGTCAAATGTATTCTCAACCCCTTAGAGAACAATTTCATTTTCATAAGATCGGACCATCGAGTAATTTAACTTGTGGGTAACCCACACACGGATACATAAAATTAAATGTTGCTACCTTGTAATGAAAAGATATCTTGTCTTGTTCTCAAATAAAACGAACGCTCGTTGATTTCTTTTGGTAAAAGTTGCAAGACGTTATTTATACACTCTGTCCAACTTCTATAAGACCACCCTGGTTCTATTTCGTTGCTACATAAACAGTTAGAATTTCAACAAGATACATTCACACATTGTTGAATGCTTAGAATAAAGTATATTTAATATCAATTTCGTTCAAAAGAGTTTCTTTTGTTTATTTATTGTGCTTAAATGTGATAATTTAAGCTGGCCAGTTTCTATAAGACCACTTCAAAATCTAAGTATTAACAATGAAAAACGATCGGCTGATTTACATTCAATATTTGACAACCTTGCCATTTCGACTGAGAATTCGTGCAGGAATACTATTTATCAAATTCTGCTGAACGGATTTCTGATTTTTTTTCCATGTTTCCGAAATTGCGACCTTGAGCTCTTCAATCGTGGTGTACCGTTTTCCCTCAGTGTAGATTCTGCGTACAAGGATCCCCCTAATATTTTCAACAACCATGCACGAGCCTCCACCAAAATTCCTGGTTGAAAAATACTGTTCCTCCTTACGTTAATTAACTCAGTACCCGTTGAAACCACCAGGACCATCCAAATTGAACTTGTTGTCGTCAGTGAAGATAACCTATACATTGAAGAAAATGCAAAATGTATCATTTTGGAAACATTCTTTGTCACAACATACCATGTCCCACTGTAAGTTCATGTGAGTTTTGGCAAATTTCAGACGTCTTCCGATGTGAGATGGTGTAAAATGAAAAGCTTTAACCGTTCAAGCCCTCTTTATATGAGGGTTTTTTACCTAAACTTGACGAAATGTCACCCGAGTAACATTTGAATTGAAATATTGCTTTATTTGCATAAGCGATTTCGAGGTATTCGAAGCTGTTCTAGCAATTTACCGCTTATCCCGGTCGGTAGAGCTCTTTCCTTCTTACCGTACCCTTGAGGATTCGCAAAATGATTGAGCACTACTTGATGGAATTGTCCAATTCGACGAGTAATTTATCTGATACCATTATTTTCTTGGTGAAATGCAGAGAGTTGTCTTTCTTCTCTCTCCGTGAGCCCCTTTCTCTTTGGCGTTTTCCAGATTTATTGATAAAAACAACTAAAACAAAGGAAAATGTAACTCATCTTATAGAAACTTGACACTTGAAAAATACAAAAACATTCGTTTACGCTCAGCACTTGGACACACACATATGAAAGTCATGCAGTGTATGGTAGTAGTATTGTTTGTTTACAATGACACAAAGCAGCTGGTCTTATAGAAGTTGGACAGAGTGTAGTTCCCTTTACCGTTTGAGGCCCGTATTTCGCTCAGTTCCCACATTGATAACCCGCTACGTCGCGAAACATATAAATTTCATCGATTCTACGTGTTCGTATGAAGATTTATCGTTTTTAAACAAATCACAAAGCTAACCTCAAAATGTCGATTGCAAACAATGCCGTTCAAATTGCTGTAACCGTTGCAGTGAAACTACCGGATTTGTGGAAGAACTATCCCCGATGTGGTTCGCGCAGGCCGAAGCGCAATCCGCCCTAGATAGGATTGTCAGCGACGAAACCAAATTCTACCATATCATTGCAAAGGTGGATTCTTCCATCATTTGCCACATTGCGGATCTGGTAACAAATTAACCAGCTGAAAACAAATACAACGCTGTAAAAGAACGGCTTATTTTCCAATTTTCTTGTACGCCACAACAACTTACTTATTCAACAAAAGGCCCCAATGCTCTGTGCTGTAAACAGAAGTCGTCTCCATTCACTTCGGTCCATAGCTGTTTGTCGCCAGCTACGCAGTCTGTGTAGGATCCGCAAATCGGCTTCCACTTGCTCGTATCATCTTGCCCGCTGTGCACCTCTTCTCGTTCCTATCAGGTCGTTGTCGAGGATCATTTTCACTGGGCTCTCGTCCGACATTCTTACAACGTGCCCAGCCCAACGCAGCCGGCCGATTTTCGAGAATTTCGCAGTATGTGGTTCTCCCAGCAACTGATGCAACTCATAGTTTGTTCGCCTTCTCCACATCCCGTCATCCATCTGCACTCCACCGTAGATGGTGCGTAATACCTTCCGTTCGAACACACTAAGGGTGCGCTGGTCCTCCGCGAGCATAACCCACGTCTCGTGGTCGTAGAGGACTACCGATCTTGTTTTATATATGGCTAACTTTATGATGCGGCGAATTTTACTCGACCGTAGTGTCTTCCGGAATCCAAAATAAGCACGATTTCCTGCCATGATGCGTCTTTGTATCTCTCTGCTGGTGTCATTATCGGCGGTCACCAGTGAGCCTAAGTACACGAACTCGTCTACCACTTCGATTTCGTCATCGCCAATCAGAATTCTTGGTGGGAGGCTAACATTTGTCTCATTGAGCCTCTTCCTCGCATGTATTTTGTCTTCGACGTATTGATGGCAAGTCCAACCCTACTGGCCTCAGTCTTCAATCTGATGCAAGTCTCCATCATCTCAAAGTTTCGTGTAACAATGTCAATGTCGTCTGCGTAAAGCTGGACTGACTTTCGAAAAATCGTACCACTCGTGTCTATCCGCGCTTCTAAAGCGATATTGAACAGCAAACAGGGAAGCCCATCACCTTGCCGTAGCCCTCTCCGAGATTCGAAGGGACTCGAAAGGATCCCCGATACTCGAACTACATACATTACTCGGTCCATCGTCGTCTTGATCAATCGTATCAGTTTTTCCGGAAAACCGTGTTCGTGCATAATTTGTCATAGCTTGTCCCGATCGATTGTATCATAAGCTGATTTGAAGTCGATGAAAAGGTGATGTAAGGTTACCTTTGCAAACGGCGATAGGCGGCGGTAGGTTATCTGGAAGAGTACTTTGTAGGCGGCGCTTTGCATCTTAATCGCACGGTAATTGCAGCAATCCAGCTTGTCACCCTTTTTGTAGATTGGATACACGACCTCTTCCATCAACTCCTTCGATGAGCGCTCATCCTCCCAAATTTTGACGATTACGCCACAACAACGTCTTATGAAATTGCTTAGCACGCAATGGGAGATTTGCAGCCAACTCATTTATTTTCGAAAATGTGTGTCCTCGGTGTGGATGATAATTTGCTCAAAATGCTATTTATTCAGCGCATTCCTGACAAAGTGCGCCCGATTCTAAGCTGATATGATGGAACCATGAATAAATTCGCCAAAATGGCCGATTAAATCGTTGACACTGTAAACATAACTAATTCGCGTGCTGTTGCTGTTGCTTAAGACTCCTGATACTGATCTCAAAGAACAAATTGAAGTTTTGGCCTCCGAGATCCGCCGTTTGAAAGCATCCGAAAGACGAGACCGATCAGTGGCCTCGCTACTCATCTACTTGATACCGATTATCGGTGCTGATCGAACCATTCGAACCAATTTTTGGAAACACAAATGCATGATTTCTATAGGCAAACATACATTTATTCAAGTTTATGTTTTGTTCCACGATCTTTCGCCATCCGGTTAGTTTAGCTAGTGTTCATATTCCAGCCAGACTCCAAAATAAATTGTCGTGTTGTCAAAGAGACATGAAGTTTGACGTTGCTCTGATGGAACACGAAGGCTATCACATTGACTAGTTCTGGCAGGTCCTTTAGTTCGTTGCGAGTTATAAGTGTGGGAAGTTAATCGACTGTTTGATATGTAGAAGCTATCATATATCGAGAAGAAAACTATCATATATCGATCAAAAGATAGAAGGTAAAATCGTAATCTCTGTTACAATAAGCGAAAGAATACTCAATCCATATTATACAAAGAATGCAAACGGCCAACTTTGTTCACAAGCGCTAATTAGATCAGTTTTTCAAGTAAACTATCCCCTTTGCATTCAACTGAAGACACATTTTCAACCAAAAATATAGTATATTTTTGACAGAAAGGAAAAGTGCTTTTCAATCATCATATTGCTGAGAAGGAATTTTTTAAATAATACGAAACAAGCACTAGGACTTCTGTAGGTAAATTTTTGAATTGACCATATATTTATATATATAAAAATGGATTTCTGTCTGTCTGTCTGTCTGGACTCAGAAAATACTGAACCGATCGACATGAAAATTGATATGTAGGGGTTTTTGGGGCCGGGGAAGGTTTTCGTCATAGTTTGAGACACCTCTCTCCCCCCCTAAGAGGGGTCTGCCATACAAATGAAAAACAAATTTCTGCATTACTCTACAATTAATCAAGCAAATGAAACGAAATTTGGCATGTGGAGGTTTTAGGGTGCAAAAAATGTTTTTACGGTGGTTAGACACTCCTCCCCTCTCTCTAAGGGGGGTTGGGGGTGTGTTGGATGCCATACAAATGAATCACAAATTTTTGCATTACACGAGAATTAATCAAGCAAACGAAACCAAATTTGGTATGTGGAGGTTTTAGGATGCATGAATGTTTCTATGGTGGTTCGACACTTCTCCCCCTCTCTTAGGGTAGGCTGTCATACAAATGAAAAACAAATTTCTGCTTAACTCGAAAACTAATCAAGCAAATGGAGCCAAATTTGGTTTGAAGTTTTTAGAGGGCACGAAACGTTTCTATAATGAATAGACACTCCTCCCCCCTCTATAAGGGGAGAAGAGGGGAGGGTTCTGTCTTAATTCTGTCATATTTTCTGTATCAAACATTTATTCCATGTAACGGAAGGAAGGAAGGTCTTGAATTATAAAGACTTTAAACTTTTGCAGTTCATTCGTCTCTAGCCATGTAACGGAGAAACATGTTATTTGAACTGGTTGAAAAATCTTGAACGAGAATTGTGTCTGAAAAGTCTGATATTATAATGATGAGTTTTGGTAGAAGTACTAGGAATTTTTTTAGTAAAAGGTAAATTCAACGGGATCGATTAGAATATCAATCAATGAACAGTTCTGCGATTGGACTCATGAACTTGCGCTTAGTAAGAAAACGTGGATGTTTGAAGGTATTGATATAAAAAAACAAATTTTGGGCGGGACGAAGTTTGTCGGGTCAGCTAGTTAACTATATAATCCACGCATATGTGTAAACGATCGATGCGAAACAGATTAAAATCATATTATGGTTGTTAATGTGAAAATCTTACATGTATGAACTTGTCCTTAGTGAAACATACCTTGCTGCAAACTCCGGTTCAATCTTCTTTCAGACCGGAAAATGTTTCGCTGAAGAAATTTCTTCCGGTTTGCACAGGTAAACCCATATTGTTGAGCTTGAGCACAATCAAAGTAATACTTTTTTTTTGTTTTAGTCCATTTGTTATATTATTCAGCGTATTTTTGAGTGGAACACCTCATTTCTACATTGATAGGGGTGTTTGAACTATGACAAAATTAGTTCACATTGGATGACACATTTATTCACCAAGGAACAAAATCAACAAGAATTATTGTTTCACTTTAGCTACGTTGAAAAGGACAATTTCAAAAGATACGACCAGCAATCGATTGTTGGTGTAGATGTCCGATGAAAGTGATAATACGAGTTCACCCAAAAATGCATGCATAACCACAGACGCATGGGAGAATTTATTGATTGCGATAAAAAAAATTAACTGAGTTCAAATAAATTGAGCAATCCGCCCAAGGACGTACACGCATTAGGCAATGAGAAATTAAACCACAGTTTTTTGCTGAGGCCGCACTAAATACTTACAGTCCAAATGCTTCTTTTTCGGCCCAATCATTTCCTCCGTTGTTGCCTTACAAACCGATTTGGCCAATCCTTGTCCGGCTAAACTGTGCCTTGCAGCAAGTAACCTGTCGTTGATAGTTTGTCCAGCCATTGCAGAATGTCTTCTTTATTCAAATACGTATCGATTGAAATAGGATTACACGTAACGAATATATCCAGAAGGTGCTATCGATACGTGTACGGTTCTCACTTTTCCGGTGCTATCATAGGATTCCAATGTCCGTACTTTTTCATAGACTTTAGAAATTTTCGGTCATATTAATTTTTCCAACAATTTGACACTCACCATCGACTTTTATGCTCGTGATGGAGCTTTTGTAGATAGTTACGAGTGACGTCAAACCAATGTATTGAGCGAGTGTAGATATTTTTAAATGAAGATTGTGTTAGTGGTTGAAATAAATTCAGTTGATGACAATATGTCTATATAGAAGGTGGACCAACTTGCTGAATTTTTTTGTGCATTTGTAAACGAATTGCAATACGTTGTGTATTGACTATAAACAATATTCAAGCAACGTACCATATCGAGTCTTATAAGAAAAATGACATTTTATTACTTATATTTTCATATAAAGTGCTTGAATTGAGGGAGGGGCTGTCCACATACTACGTGGGCTATTTTAGGAGGGGTAAGGGTTACGAAAATATCCATGCTTGTTCACGGTGTACACGTGGACACGTAAAAATAATATTCGCATCATATGATATTTAAAAATAAATATTTTTTTGTATTTCATATAGTTTTTTATCTTTCCGTTCATCCTGAGTTCTTTAAATTCTACAAAAAATGGGTTGAGCTGCATGCTGTTTCTTTCAAACAATTGTCAGTGTGGACACAATAGAGTAGAATTTTTGATTTCTGAAGATGGTTAGATTAAAATTACCACGTAGTAAATCGTATTGACGTATGATGCATGACGCATTAAGTGCGATTCACATACCACATCCACGGCACGTTCACGTCCCGTTACGTCAGTTATTCTAACATACAATTCTTTTGAAAACATGCACATACACCGGCAATGTAACGACCCGTCAGTATACGTTAAATACTTACTTTTTTGCAAGTTGTACTTAAAAAAAATACTTTTTTTTTGCAAGATGTGAAATTTTGAATGAAAAATGTGTCCGATAATGATTCTACCCAGCAAACATTAAATCGCATAACAAGCGTATATATAACATCATATGCCCTAAAATTTGGTTGGCATATAATGCGCCTAGCTGGCATATGCATGCAAAAGTGGAGGCCATATACATACATGGCAAATGCCTACCGAATTTGTTTGGATGAATATGCAACTTTGACCGGCTATAATAGCGATTATGTTGAAATTGAATTGCGATCTAATATGAATATATTCATGAATTGTCAAAGCACCAAATACGACTTTTTCCATACTCATATACGATTTATTACAGACATAGAAAAAAAACAAATGGCGCAAAATATTTTCGTGAAATGTTTATTATAGCCTCACGAATCGCCATTTTTATATATGAGTATTTATGTTTGTAGAAATAATAATTGTTTGATTGACTTGTGTTGGGAGTGGAATATGAATGTTTAAAATGGCACAGATTGATGTTTGGTGAAAACTGCTTCGATGTGGGTTCGAACTCCGGTCGTCCGGATTATCATCCACCAGCTATCTCGCGCGGCTATCTGAAATTTAATTCAACAGCGGTTAAAACTTTCGAATCAGAATTTCATTGACATTTCAATATGATGTAATATGTTCTTTATTAGGATCTAATATGATTTGCTGTTTCATGATTTTCTTCAGCATGCAACACGATTTACTATAGTACTAAATCGATTTAAATTATACGCTTATACGACACACAAACTGCATCAGCGTAATATACGAATATGATGCGGATTAAATATATTTTACGACAATGTACATCATAAAATTGATGTTTATTATACCGAATTGCGACTTAATTTGATAATGGTATATAAAATCGAATTTTTACATTTTATGCGATTTCAAATATACACGATACATACTTTGATTCATATTATATGCGATTATGATTTATTGGGATTTCTTGTAAGACTTGGCACGTGCAAAATTATACGATTTAATGTTTGCTGGGTATATTAGAGATTCTCAAGAAAACTATCTCAAAAAGAACGCGTGCTAAACAAAATAACAACAATTTCGTTTAGAAACTATGAGATTTTTATTTGTTTTTCCAATAGTTTTCAAGTCTATAAATATCTTCGCAAAATAGAAAATCTTCCTTCAAATATCTTAAAAATAGAGACATTTCTTTACATTTGGCATCCCTGATTCGAACGCTAAATTTTGTTTTTGACGTTTTGAGGGATGCGAGTGCGAGTAAAATCAAAAGCTCGCACGCCGCATGACACTAACTGGCATGATGTGTTCACACGGTGTGAGTAGCTGCACTGCAGTAACTGACTAGACCGACTCGTATGCTTACTCGCACCGTCTGAACCCGGCTTAACGGAATAGTGGCTGCCGAAAGTCGGGGGACAGCGTTGGTACGAGCAGTTGGTGATGCAAACACACCAGCTGACCAGACAGCTGATCGACCGATTCCTTACTCGAGTTCCAATTTTATTTATATAGAAATAATTATTTATGATTTTTATTGATTACAATAAATAAAAAAAATTGGTTTTCAAAGAAATTTGAAAGAAATTTTGTTTGACATTTGTTTATCATTGTTATTGTGTAATATGCAAGATGTGTGGACCAAGGCGCCTAGCAGTATATCCTAAGGTGAGGCCGTTTCGTCACTAAGTTGGTTAGGGGAGCGGTATATGAAAACAGTACGGAAGAAAGCAGAAGGGGAATTATTTGCTTGTAGCGTGAAAGAGACAGACTGATCACGAGCGAGCTTCGGCACTAGCGTATTGTGTTTTGTTTACAAACAAAGCACAGTAGACTTCCAATTTGGCTGAAGAGTGGTTTTAGCAAGTTGGCCCACCTTAGGATATACTTCTAGGCGCCTTGGTGTGGACCAAGGCGCCTCTATATATACCAGGTGAAACAATCATATGAAATGCACTTTCAGCCATATCGGAATTGCTGTCGGTATTGTTTACAAACAGCATCAGCACGCTGCCGGCGGCTTTCTACAAACTACTACGACGCTCATTCGAACGATGCCTACTATGTTCGGCTTTCGCGAATTTATGTGAAAAAGAAGGGATGATTTTGTAGAATTTCATTCTCATTCCCACTACAATCACATGTGGAAATGCAAAAATGGCGTATCCTAGCAATAACAAAACAAATAACCCCCGCTCCACAAACCGTAATCCCCTTCTTCATGAAGTGATGATGTTGTTTCACCTGTTATACATTGATATAAGCGCCTTGGTGTGGACCAAGATGTCTGGAATAAAGGTGTGACCGTGTCGTCAATAAGTGCGCGAGGGGAAACGATATAAATATACAGAGGACTGTGGAAAGGGATTTGACTGCAAATAGAGATGTCTAAATTTTTCGTTTATTCAATTGTCGATTAATCGTGGGGTCATTTTTAAATATTCGATTCATTCGAATAATTGTTTTTCAGTATTCGATTAACCGAGCGAATATTTATTTCTGGGAGGCGATCTAGCGTAGTGGTAACATCCATGCCTCTCACGCTAAAGGTCACGAGTTCAATTCTCACTCCCGACATTCTTCCAAAAATGGAAGTAAAAAGTGACGAACCAGCCAAATGAGTTGAAAATCACTATAATACAGATACAAAAAAAAAAAAAATATTTATTTCTTGTAATCAAAAAGAACAGACATATTTGTAATAAAAAAGTATGATGTCATAATTTTAAAAGTTACATTAAATATAATTTTGAAATAAACATAGTGCAGAATAATTGTTTTTGAATGAAATGGTACTTTAGTATATTGATAAATTTACCATTTCATGATTTTTAACTTCATGATTTTTAACAACAACATAAAAAATTTTCTGTTCAAAATTACCTGTTCTTTGAATGTTGAATGAAATAGCTGATTTGTTTAAATATTTCTGTTTGGTCCTTATAGCTACTAGTTCAAAAGAGGTACATTTATAGAATCATTGACCACTAGTATGGTATATTTTCCTCGGCACTCTGAATTTGAATACTACTATTTTAGAACGGGAGCTGAGACCACCTTCTTTAAGTCCGCATTTTACTCCTGCAGACCCTAAATTCTTCTTCCCAGTCTCCTCCAGCACCAGGGAATAATTTTTATGGTTCAACCGTAAATGATTTAGCATATCCGAAGAATTTCGACGAAACACCATGACGGTTAACACTTCTATACTCGCGCATAGGTCTGAGAGTCCAAGAAATCAATAATTCGTTCATTTCTCAGCAAAACATCAACACTACGACATTGCGATTCTCTCTAGCTTCGTCATTCGTTGTTCATCATCGTTTAGCGTATCGTATAAGTTGGTACGAAGGGGACGTATGCCACTTTATCACCACCTTCGGTCTGAGACACCGACGCGCGTACAGTACCTATTTTAGAATATTGTTCAATAAAATGTATAAATAATGTCAGTGGCGTGGAATATTTATTAAATATAATGCATAATATCATTTTCGAACTATTCTTATTTGATTTTAGTCCTTTTGTCACCGGATTGAACGGATTATTTGTCGATATACTCGCCGTTAGATTCATACGTGCAAAAGTAAAGTACAAATGTTTGACATTCGTATAGTTGTTCACTAAATATAATGGTCACGCATATACACACTTGTGAAATAAATGCACTTGCGGAAGAATTGTAAACTGTGAATTATAAATTAATCGGTGGTTTATGGTTATTTTTACAGTTGCAGCTTCGGGTTTTTTCTATAATATATGAGCTGAACAATATCGAGGATAAAACAAATCGCAGGAAGTTCCTAGAAATCCTTTTATATCATCTTTTATGCCCCATCAAAAACAGGCATTAGGTTTTTGTTAACCAAGAACACAGAAACAAAAAATATTAGATATAGGAAAACTTGAAATTCCAGAAACCTTACAATCGAATAATTAACCGACGTCTCTAACTGCAAAACGCGGGAAAAATACCTCCATCACCAACCGACACCGAAAGTCGATTTATTCTCTTGAGCTGAAACATATAAGATAGAGTATATTACAAACCTAACTTTAACCGTAAAAGACTTACCTTTCAACTTTTCAATGCTCTTATGCCCACCAAAACAATACCACACACAAAGAGCAAAAAAAAGATATTGCAAAATATTGCAGATTGTTTACATACAAAATCCAAGATGGCTGAAAGGCCTTTCTCATAAGTCGCGCTCACGATAGATACAATACGGTAGCGCGACTTATGAGAAAGGCCTTTCAGCCATTATGGATTTTGTATGTAAACAATCTGCAATATTTTGCAATATATTTTTTTTGCTCTCTGTGTGAGGTATTGTTTTGGTGGGAATGGAAGCATTGAAAAATTGAAAGGTAAGTCTTTTACGGTTAAAGTTAGGTTTGTAATATACTCTATCTTATATGTTTCAGCTCAAGAGAATAAATCGACTTTCGGTGTCGATCGGTGATGGAGGTATTTTTCCCGCGTTTTGCAGTTAGAGACGTCGGTTAATTATTCGATTGTAAGGTTTCTGGAATTTCAAGTTTTCCTATATCTAATATTCTTCGTTTCTGTGTTCTTGGTTAACAAAAACTTAATGCCTGTTTTTGATGGGGCATAAAAAGATGATATAAAAGGATTTCTAGGAACTCCCTGCGACTTGTTTTATTGTCGATATTGTTCAGCTCATATATTATAGAAAAAACCCGAAGCTGTAACTGTAAAAATAACTATAAGCCACCGATTAATTTATAATTTACAGTTTAAAATTCTTTCGCAAGTTCATTTATTGCACAAGTGTGTATATGCGTGACCATTATATTTAGTGAACAACTATACGAATGTCAAACATTTGTACTTTACTTTTGCACGTATGAATCTAACGACGAGTATATCGACGAATAATATATGAATCCATTCAATCCGGTGACAAAAGGACTAAAATCAAATAAGAATAGTCCGAAAATGATATTATGCATTATATTTAATAAATATTCCACGCCACTCACATTAATTTATACATTTCATTGAACAATATTCTAAAATAGGAAAAAAAGTCACTTGTCCAAAAAAGTTACTCCTTTACGCGCGTCGGTGTCTCAGACCGAAGGTGGTGAAAAAGTGATTTAGGTCCCCTTCGTACCAACTTATACGATACGCTAAACGATGATGAACAACGAATGACGAAGCTAGAGAGAATCGCAATGTTTTCTGAGAAATGAACGAATTATTGATTTATTGGTCTCTCAGACATATGCGCGAGTACAGGAGTGTTTTTTTTTTCCAAAATATATTTTTTATTAAGGCACATGTGGCGTTAGCCTGACGGGGCCGGGAGTCCAATATTTTGACAATTTTTGTCTTATAACTATGTTAGTAATATGTAACCGATTACTCGCGGTTGGCTCGAGGTTAGTATTACAAGTGTTCTCATAATTGGTATGTTGCAGTCTTCGATGCTCTATACGTGTGCCCGACACGGGCTACTTCCTATTGGGATGCAGCTAACCATTAATCAGCAACGCTCCCTAGTCTGTACCCCATATCTAGCGTGGTGCGTCTTTCTCGACTCGAGGAATCCAGGATAGAATGGTCACTAGCCGGCGCAATCATCAGTTCGTGTAGAGTTGTCATGAGCGGTACAACCTTTGGCTCTTGTTGAATGATCAGTGGACTGCACAACCTTCGGCCCGTGCATCTGTAAAGAGTGTGTGTATGTATTGCCGCGACTATGTAAAAGTTCATCGATCGGATAGGAGGGATATGAAACGGGGACACAACGAAGGAAACATCATTAAACGTTGACATCGGCGTTTCTGAGGAACAGGTATAGATGAAGCAGAAGATCAGGATCCCGGCTACCTAAGATATCCCGGACGGGGATATCCGATTTTCTGCCTTGTGCTCTCAGTGCTCTAGAGAGCTGAGAGCGAGCAGCATGGAACCGGATACACGACCAGACAACATGCTCGATGTCGTGGTAGCCATCGCCACAATCACAAAGATTGTTTGCTGCGAGCCCAATGCGATAGAGATGCGCGTTTAGGTTGTAGTGATTGGACATAAGCCGAGATATCACGCGAATGAAATCACGACCTACATTCAATCCCTTGAACCATGCACTCGTCGAGACCTTAGGGATAATCGTGTGTAACCAACGACCGAACTCATCTTCACTCCACATGCGCTGCCAACTAACGAGTGTGTGCTGACGAGGAATCTGAAAAAAATCATTATATGCAATTTGCCTTTCAAAACGTGTGCCTTCTGAAGCGCCCACCTTAGCTAGCGAGTCCGCTTTCTCATTCCCCGGAATCGAGCAATGAGAGGGAACCCATGCTAAGGTAATCTTGAATAATTTTTCGACCAAAACACTCAATAGATGTCTTATTCTTGTTAGGAAATAAGATGAGCGTTTATCAACCTTCATTGAGCGGATTGCCTCTATTGAGCTGAGACTGTCTGAAAAAATAAAATAATGGTCGATGGGCAGTGTTTCAATGATCCCTAGAGCATAGTATATCGCACCCATTTCTGCGACATACACGGAACAAGGATCTTTGAGTTTGAAAGAGGCACTGGAATTTTCATTGAAGATGCCGAAGCCAGTGGACCCGTTTATGTATGAACCGTCAGTAAAGAACATTTTATCAGATCCAACTTTCCCATATTTTTCCGAAAATATCGACGGAATAACATTGGAGCGTAGGTGATCTGGTATTCCATGGATTTTTTGTCGCATGGACAGATCAAAAATGACAGAGGAATTGCAAAAGTATGGGAAGCAAACTTGGTTGGAGATGCCTGGTAACCGTGTTAACCGTCATGATGTTTCGTCGAAATTCTTCGGATATGCTAAATCATTTACGGTTGAACCATAAAAATGATTCCCTGGTGGTGGAGGAGACTGGGAAGAAGAATTCAGGATCTGCAGGAGTAAAATGCGGACTTAAAGAAGGTGGTCTCAGCTCCCGTTCTAAAATAGTAGTATTCAAATTCAGAGTGCCGAGGAAAATATACCATACTAGTGGTCAATGATTCTATAAATGTACCTCTTTTGAACTGATAGCTATAAGGACCTAACAGAAATATTCAAACAAATCAGCTATTTCATTCAACATTCAAAGAACAGGTAATTTTGAACAGAAAAAATTTTATGTTGGTACAATAATAATATTGTGCATCATTCTCATTGTGCACTTTTTTTTTCAATCGTCCTCAAAATATCATGAAATGGTAAATTTATCAATATACTAAAATACCATTTCATTCAAAAACAATTATTCTGCACCATGTTTATTTCAAAATTATATTTAATGTAACTTTTAAAATTATGACATCATACTTTTTTATTACAAATATGTCTATTCTTTTTGATTACAAGAAATAAATATTCGCTCGGTTAATCGAATACTGAAAAACAATTATTCGAATGAATCGAATATTTAAAAATGACCCCACGATTAATCGACAATTGAATAAACGAAAAATTTAGACATCTCTATTTGCAGTCAAATCCCTTTCCACAGTCCTCTGTATATTTATACCGTTTCCCCTCGCGCACTTATTGACGACACGGTCACACCTTTATTCTACACATCTTGGATACAATACGGTAGCGCAACTTATGAAAAAGGCCTTTCAGCCATCTTGGAATTTGTATGTAAACAATCTGCAATATTTTGCAATTTCTTTTTTTTTTGCTCTTTGTGTCTGGAATTGTATTGGTGGGAATAAGAGAATTGAAAAGTTGAAAGGTAAGTCTTTTACGGTTAAAGTTAGGTTTGTAATATACTCTATCGCATTATATGTTTCAGCTCAAGAGAATAAATCGACTCTCAGTGTCGGTTGGTGATGGAGATATTTTACCCGCGTTTTGCAGCTAGAGACGTCGGTTAATCGTTCGATTAATTCAAATAATCGAATATCTGTAACAGTAATTTTATACCAAATAATGAAAAATCAAGGTATGAATACATCGAATAATTATCAAAGTAATCGCGATTAATGAAAAAGGGAACCATTTTTTTCAGAAAATACAGTGTAAAATTTGTTTAACCGTCATGGTGTTTCGTCGAAATTCATAGAATATGCTAAATCATTTACAGTAGAAGCTTGATTCCTAGGTGGTGGAGGAGACTGGGAAGAAGAATTCAGGGTCTGCAGGAGTAAAATGCGGACTTGAAGAAGGTGGTCTCAGCTCCCGTTCTAAAATAGTAGTAGTCAAATTCAGAGCGCCGAGGAAAAAATACCATACTAGTGATCAATGATTCTATGACCAAGCAGAGATATTCAAACAAATCAGCTATTTCAACAAACAACATTCGAAGAACAGATAATTTTTGAACAGCTTCGCCGTCCACCTCCTCCAGCACGTTAGGCAACGATGTTGTCTTGTCGATGTTCTCACGAAAAATGAATGTGTCTCACCACCAGAATATCGCTTAAGTATGCTTTTTGTGTGTGATTGAATCGAGAGAAGGTGTGGTTTACGATGGCAATTTGGAAGGCAAACTAGAGGGGAATGAACTCTCTGAGCTCGGAACTTTCGGCGACTGAGCAATAATCGATTGCGGGCGCATACAATATTGGATACGGAAATATCCTACTGATGGGGAAGAATAATCTTCTGAAGCTATCCTGTTAATTGCGATTGATTGAAAAACCACAAAACCAAATGTATTTGATCACAGTGTTACATGGAAAGAAAACATTCAAATAAACTCTTTCACATGAATATATTTTGAAAATGCCCAAAGGAACTGGCAGATTATTTTCAGTAACGATTAGATATTTCCACATTTTCCTCGATACTGGAAGCCCACCAGTGGTTAATGCCAACTCGATAACCACCTGTTAATAGCACTTGATTGAAACATATTTGGTCACAGCGTTACATCGATAGAAAACATTCAATTAAACTCTTTCACTTGAATATATTTTGAAAATTCCCAGAGGAACTGGCAGATTATTTTCAGTAACGATTAGTTATTTCCACATTTTCCTCGATACTGGAAGCCCACCAGTGGTTAATGCCAACTCGATAACCACCTGTTAATAGCACTTGATTGAAACATATTTGGTCACAGTGTTACATGGATAGAAAACATTCAATTAAACTCTTTCACATGAATATATTTTGAAAATTCCCAGAGTGTGGAGTCATGCCTCTTGGCGAAATAAATGAAGTAGCACAGCTCTATCATAGTGACAGCACTGGACGGAATGGCAGCACGGCGAGAGAGAGAGAGAGAGAGAGAGAGAGAGAGAGAGACAGAATAGAAATGCGCGACGTTGAGCGTGGAGGTGGAAAATAGGGAGAGTGAATGAACCAGTGAAAATTGATTGAGTAGTTATTATTGAATCTCGTGCAGACCCTACAAATTGGCGACGAGGACTGTGGAATCACGGTAAGGATTGGATACAATACAATTTTATCGTGAATATGAGGAAAGTATTGAAAAATATTTCGAACGATGAATTGGAAAATGGCGTTTTTTTCTTCTTCATAAAACGTCCACGGCTGCATGTCACATGCAACCCATGTAGTGCTGCGGATGGTAGTATTGGTGCAATGGTCTCAGTTGCAGTGCTCACAGATGCAGGTGACTTAAATTGTGCTGACTGTTGACATTGTTTATGTTGGAGTTGGGCGATTGGTGGCAACCGATATGGGAACGAATGTTCTGTAAAAAGAATGCTGAGTGCTTGACTTGAGTATTATATGCTGGTAGTACGAACCGAGCATAAGATTCAGTAATTGGGATTGTTTCAAAGAGTGATGAAGGATAATATGTTGGAGTATGTACCTGTTAGAAGAACAGGAGGGGAACAAAAGAATTTGTTCCCGGGCTCAAGCGTATTTATGGTTGTATCTGCCTTTCTGGCAAGAGGACAATATGTTGGAGTATGTACCTGTTAGGAGAACAGGAGGGGAACAAGAGAATTTGTTCCCGGGCTCAAGCGTATTCATGGTTGTATCTGTCTTTCTGACAAACGAATAATAAGTTGACGTATGTACCTGTTAGAAGATCAGGAGGGGAACAAGTGAATTTGTTCCCGGGATCAAGCGTATTCATGGTTGTATCTGTCTTTCTGACAAACGAATAATATGTTGACGTATGTACCTGTTAGAAGATCAGGAGGGGAACAAGTAAATTTGTTTCCGGGCTCAAGCGATTTATGGTTGTACCTGCCTTCCTGGCAGGAGGTGATTAATTCACGGGTGCTTCAAAAAAACTCGAAGAGCGTGCCTGTTATATGAACAGGAGGAGAACACAATCGAATTCTCGGGACGATCTATTGAACGTATAGAACGGATGTACCTGTTGTCTAACAGGAGGTGAACTTGTTTTAGTTCACGGGGCGCATATTATTGTTATACGTATATTTGTATATTGAAGATAAATCAGGGTTACAGAGCAAGTCACGCGGGAGGCTAATTCAGATTTGTAAAAGGAAGGACGGATAATTTTGTTGTTGCACTGGAAATCTAACAGATGTCGCCCACCTACCACTGGCTCTGAACGCATTCTTCGAACTGTATAACCAAGACTGTTTATCGAGATACAAGCTAAGATAAGTGAAACAAAAGGAAGGGGAGAGACTCGCTGATTTCGTTTTGCGGTTACGACAGCAGATATCCGATAGATGTTTCGCCAAGTATTCAGAAGACGTGAAGGCCACCTTGGTGGAGATATTCCCAGCCGATGCTATTATCGAATCACAGGAAATGTTGCGTAGAATACTGCAACAGGATTGTTCTTTCGCGTCATTAGGTGCATTGATAGGGATAGAAAATCAAGTAAAAAGTTAGACGAAAAAACAGACAATGCGGAAGTTAACCAACAGGTTCTTATAGTGAGAAAAACCTGTCCCGAGTTTCAAGAGAAGTTTTCAACATGCAAATGAGGTTAAGTGTAAGTTCGAGGACAAGAGTGGATACAACTGCTACAACTGTGGACGTCGGGATCAAGTTTCAACATCTGAAATGACCAGCAAAAGTCAAGGTGTGCCATGCCTACAAACGGGTTAGATACTTCGAGTCATAGAGTCGTTCCCGAAAATTGAATTAGACAATGAAAGTATATGTAGTTATGGAATCAGAAGCTGATTCTGAAGATAGCCGGAAAGTCGCTCCTGTTGAATCAACATCGGAAACTTATACGTTTCAACCAACGTTGTTTCATGTGATATTGGAGGCGTTAAACTAAATATGCTCGCTGACTCCGTCTCTCATGTGAATTGGGAGCAGCTTGAAACAGTGAAACATAGCTGTTATCAATGCGCCAAGGGCAGCGAAAGGGTGCTTAGAATAAGGTAACGCGAATCCTTTAACAATCCTCGGTATTTTTGTGACGGATGTTAAAGTTGAATTAGCTCCGGAATCCAAAGATACAACAACGTTTATTACTTGCAATGGACTTTTCCGTTTCAAACGGGTTGCTTTTGGATTAGTTATAGCTTCTGAACTGTTCCAAAAGATCATGAATAAAATATTAGTTGGGTGTGCAGGTACGTGCAGGTTTAGGAAACTACTTAAACAAATGTTTGTCTAATTTGGTCATACTAGACGAACCTTTACGGAACCTCACAAGAGAAGATTCAATCTTTCCTTGGACCAATGAACAACGAGAGTCTTTCGAGCGTATTTTAATCTGCAATGGCCAATAGCCAAAATGTGGGTTTCTTCAATGGAAAAGACCGTATCGAAGTAATGATTGACGCAAATCCAACAGATCTCAGGGCATTCCTGCTACAAATTGATGTGCCAGGGTGCAGTTGAATTGTACACTGTGCATCCAAATCGCTAACGGACAAGGATGTTTTGTCACGACTGGGCACACTCATATTACTCTTATTTTCCGTATAGAAACCAACAAGTTTTGTTATTGCTATGACGTTCTCCTTAAAACCGACAGAATTGTAATACCCACAGTATTACGAAAACGGGTATTGCGTGTTGTTCACCCTTCGGAATGCACATGATGAAATCACATCTGCGGAGCGCTGTATGGTGGCCAAAATTGGAAGGTGAATGGTGGAAGAATTTGTTAATAATGTCGTTCATGTACTTTGGTTGCTGCTCCTGAATCGTGTCGATGGTCCGAAAGAAAATGCCCTATGGACTCTGGGAAGAAATAGCGGAGGACTTATGGGGACCTCTACCGGACGGTCAAACGCTTTTTAACGTCGTTGACTATTACATTCGCTTCATTGAAGTATGTGAAATAACGCAAACTACTGCAAGGGAAACCATCCTGCTACTTTCGAGAATTTTGACCAGCTACGGTGTACTACTGGCAATACCTCACTGGTCACAACAAAACCGTTCCATACTGAACAGATTAAAGATTGCTCAGGAATTGGGACAAAAATGGACAAGGTCTTGGACTAAAACATATTGTCGTACCCCTCAACTCCTCATTCGATCACTGGTCGGTCTCCATTTGACTTGATGTGTGGAAGGAAAGTGCGCAACAGATTTCCTCAAGTTCCTCGCGAAGTTCACTGGGACGAAGAAGGTAGTGATTTCGACCAGCTTGAGAACATAAACGCCAAGGATTATCTTCCACACCAAAAATAAAAGAAAAAGGGGGATTGTGGAGTCATGCCTCTTGGCGAAATAAATGAAGTAGCACAGCTCTATCATAGTGACAGCACTGGACGGAATGGCAGCACGGCGAGAGAGAGAGAGATAGAATAGAAATACGCGATGTTGAGCGTGGAGGTGGAAAATAGGGAGAGTGAATGAACCAGTGAAAATTGATTGAGTAGTTATTATTGAATCTCGTGCAGACCCTACACAGAGGAACTGGCAGATTATTTTCAGTAACGATTAGTTATTTCCACATTTTCCTCGATACTGGAAGCCCACCAGTGGTTAATACCAACTCGATAACCACCTGTTAATAGCACTTGATTGAAACATATTTGGTCACAGTGTTACATGGATAGAAAACATTCAATTAAACTCTTTCACATGAATATATTTTGAAAATTCCCAAAGGAACTGGCAGATTATTTTCCAGCAATGATTAGATCTTTCCGGAACTTTCTCGATGCTGAATGGCATCCAAACGGAAAGAGTTCTGCGCGTGTATGTGTCGATCCTTCGCCGTCCACCTCCTCCAGCACGTTAGGCAACGATGTTGTCTTGTCGATGTCCTCACGAAAAATGAATGTGTCTCACCACCAGAATATCGCTTAAGTATGCTTTTTGCGTGTGATTGAATCGAGAGAAGGTGTGGTTTACGATGGCAATTTGGAAGGCAAACTAGAGGGGAATGAACTCTCTGAGCTCGGAACTTTTGGCGACTGAGCAATAATCGATTGCGGGCGCATACAATATTGGATACGGAAATATCCTACTGATGGGGAAGAATAATCTTCTGAAGCTATCCTGTTAATTGCGATTGATTGAAAAACCACAAAACCAAATGTATTTGATCACAGTGTTACATGGAAAGAAAACATTCAAATAAACTCTTTAACATGAATATATTTTGAAAATTCCCAAAGGAACTGGCAGATTATTTTCAGTAACGATTAGATATTTCCACATTTTCCTCGATACTGGAAGCCCATCAGTGGTTAATGCCAACTCGATAACCACCTGTTAATAGCACTTGATAGAAACATATTTGGTCACAGTGTTACATGGATAGAAAACATTCAATTAAACTCTTTCACATGAATATATTTTGAAAATTGCCAGAGGAACTGGCAGATTATTTTCAGTAACGATTAGTTATTTCCACATTTTCCTCGATACTGGAAGCCCACCAGTGGTTAATACCAACTCGATAACCACCTGTTAATAGCACTTGATTGAAACATATTTGGTCACAGTGTTACATGGATAGAAAACATTCAATTAAACTCTTTCACATGAATATATTTTGAAAATTCCCAAAGGAACTGGCAGATTATTTTCCAGCAATGATTAGATCTTTCCGGAACTTTCTCGATGCTGAATGGCATCCAAACGGAAAGAGTTCTGCGCGTGTATGTGTCGATCCTTCGCCGTCCACCTCCTCCAGCACGTTAGGCAACGATGTTGTCTTGTCGATGTCCTCACGAAAAATGAATGTGTCTCACCACCAGAATATCGCTTAAGTATGCTTTTTGCGTGTGATTGAATCGAGAGAAGGTGTGGTTTACGATGGCAATTTGGAAGGCAAACTAGAGGGGAATGAACTCTCTGAGCTCGGAACTTTTGGCGACTGAGCAATAATCGATTGCGGGCGCATACAATATTGGATACGGAAATATCCTACTGATGGGGAAGAATAATCTTCTGAAGCTATCCTGTTAATTGCGATTGATTGAAAAACCACAAAACCAAATGTATTTGATCACAGTGTTACATGGAAAGAAAACATTCAAATAAACTCTTTAACATGAATATATTTTGAAAATTCCCAAAGGAACTGGCAGATTATTTTCAGTAACGATTAGATATTTCCACATTTTCCTCGATACTGGAAGCCCATCAGTGGTTAATGCCAACTCGATAACCACCTGTTAATAGCACTTGATAGAAACATATTTGGTCACAGTGTTACATGGATAGAAAACATTCAATTAAACTCTTTCACATGAATATATTTTGAAAATTGCCAGAGGAACTGGCAGATTATTTTCAGTAACGATTAGTTATTTCCACATTTTCCTCGATACTGGAAGCCCACCAGTGGTTAATACCAACTCGATAACCACCTGTTAATAGCACTTGATTGAAACATATTTGGTCACAGTGTTACATGGATAGAAAACATTCAATTAAACTCTTTCACATGAATATATTTTGAAAATTCCCAGAGGAACTGGCAGATTATTTTCAGTAACGATTAGTTATTTCCACATTTTCCTCGATACTGGAAGCCCACCAGTGGTTAGTACCAACTCGATAACCACCTGTTAATAGCACTTTTTTTTTTTTTTATTTAATCGTTTATTTTTACAGGCTCAGTTACATAAGTTTAAAGGAGCCAAACTCCTATCTGTATAGTTACAAGTATACATAAACATTTTTTATTAATTCTAATGTTAATGAGGTAGAGAACCGATTACTCGCGGCTTGCTCGAGTTTAGAAGGGTGACATTTTGTTTCAGGAAAAGGATGGGATATAAGGATATGTTGACAATGTTCACACTCACATTCGCACTCACATTCATCATACTCAATTCTTAAGCCTATCTTATATCTAACATGTATTTACATTTCACCTTATTCTATTGTTAGTAAGAAGGGATTTGATTTCTCGCGAAGGAAAAGGAAAAGGAGAATATAAGGATATAAGGACAATCACACACGAAGATCGATAGCTTTTAGGAAGACATATATTTGGGACATGTAATCAAGGTCTAACCGAGCCAACACATCTCTCACCGGCACATTGGGCTGCCTTCCTCTAGCCCGAAGAGAGTTTTCTAAATTCGATCTGGCAACAAGATACTCCTCGCACGACCAAACAACGTGTTCGATGTCGTGGTAACCTTGGCCACAAGCACAGATATTGCCATAGGCAAGATTAAAACGAAAGAGTAGCGCGTCTAACGAACAGTGATTGGACATGAGTCGAGAGAAGGTGCGAATAAAGTCCCGACTTAAGTCCAGACTTTTGAACCATGGTTTGAGGCTAACCTTAGGGATAATCGAGTGGAACCACCGACCCAATTCATCTTCGTTCCACTTACGTTGCCAGTTAGCGATGGTATTTTTACGGACTAAAGAATAAAATTCATTGAAAGCGATTTGACGCTGATAAATATCGCCTTCAATTGCACCTACCTTTGCTAATGAGTCAGCCCTCTCATTACCCGGAATTGAGCAATGTGAAGGGACCCAGACAAAGGTAATGACATAACAGCGTCTGGTTAAAGCACTCAAATTTTCTCGTATTCTCTCAAGGAAGTACGGCGAGTGCTTTTCCGGCCTCACTGAACGGATAGCTTCGACAGAGCTAAGACTATCCGTTACAATGTAATAGTGTTCAACAGGTCGTGAGGCGACGCTGTCCAGCGCCCAATGTATTGCTGCCAATTCAGCAATATACACAGAGCAAGGATTCTGAAGACTGTGGGAGGTGCTAAAAAATTCGTTGAACACTCCAAATCCTGTGGACTCATTCATAGAGGACCCATCAGTAAAGTACATATTATCACAATTGACACGCCCATACTTTGCATTGAAGATCGTAGGAACGATCCCCGATCGATGATAATCTGGAATTCCATGGATTTTCTCCTTCATGAACAGATCAAAATGTACAGAGGAATTGATGTAGTCAGGAAAACAAACACGGTTGGGAGTATACGAAGAAGGATCAACCTGCATGGAGATGAATTCATGATATGAGCTCATGAATCCTGAATGAAAATTTAGCTCGATAAGCTGCTCAAAATTTCCGATCACCAATGGGTTCATAACCTTACACCGGATGAGGAACCGAAGCGATAATAAATTGAAGCGATCTTTTAGTGGGAGTAGGCCTGCCAAAACCTCGAGACTCATGGTATGCGTTGAGGGCATACATCCCAACGCAATACGGAGACAAAGATACTGAATTCGCTCGAGTTTAATGAGATGTGTTTTGGCAGCTGATTGAAAACAGAAACTGCCATACTCCATCACTGAGAGAATAGTTGTTCGATACAACATTATAAGATCTTCGGGATGGGCTCCCCACCAGGTGCCGGTAATTGTACGGAGAAAGTTTATTCTTTGTTGGCATTTTTTACTCAGATACCTAATATGGGCCCCCCAAGTACATTTGGAGTCGAACCAGACCCCAAGATACTTGAATGACATAGCATGAGTGATCGGTTTACCCAAAAGTTGAAGCTTTGGTTTTGCTGGTCTATGCTTCCTAGAAAAAACCACCATCTCTGTTTTCTCCGTGGAGAATTCGATCCCTAGCCCAATGGCCCAGGTTGAAAAATTGTTCAAAGTATCTTGTAAGGGTCCTTGCAGGTCAGATTCGTTTGATCCTACGACAGACACCACTCCGTCATCTGCAAGTTGTCTTAGGCTGCAATTTTGTGTAAGACAATTGTCGATGTCGCTTACATAGAAGTTGTACAAAAGGGGGCTTAAACATGAGCCCTGGGGGAGGCCCATGTAGGAGACCCGATTTACTGTCGAATCCCCGTGAGAAAAGTTCAACTGTTTCTCACAAAGCAAGTTATATAACATATTATTCAATAGAGGCGGCAGACCCCGAGAGTGTAATTTGTCTGACAGGACCTCTATTGAAACTGAATCAAAGGCCCCCTTTATGTCCAAGAATACTGAAGCCATTTGTTTTTTTCCGGCGTAAGCCATTTGAATTTCTGAAGAAAGCAACGCAAGACAATCATTCGTCCCCTTGCCCCTGCGGAACCCATATTGTGTATCTGAGAGTAAGCCATTCGTTTCAACCCAACGATCAAGGCGAAACAAGATCATTTTCTCCAACAATTTCCGTATACAAGACAGCATTGCTATTGGGCGGTACGAATTGAAGTCGGACGCGGGTTTTCCGGGTTTTTGAATAGCTATAATTCGCACTTGTCTCCAATCATCTGGAACAATATTATGCTCCAGAAACCGATTGAATAAATTCAACAAGCGATGTTTCGCCACATCAGGGAGGTTTTTTAACAAGTTGAACTTAATTCTATCCGTTCCTGGAGCCGAATTGTTACAAGAAAGGAAAGCAAGAGAGAATTCTACCATCGAAAACTCAGAATCAAGATCGCACCTATCTTGTGGTATATCTCGAACAATTTTTTGCACAGGAACGGAATCGGGACAAACCTTCCGTGCAAAATTAAAAATCCATCGATGTGAATATTCTTCGCTTTCATTCGATGAAGAGCGATTTCTCATGTTTCGAGCCACTTTCCATAAGTTTTTCATTGACGTTTCTCGTGACAAACCTCCCACGAAATTTCGCCAATAAGCACGTTTTTTCCCTTTGATCAAGTTTTTAAATTGATTTTCAAGGTCAAAATACGTTTGAAAATTCTCAATGGTTCCACGTTTCCGAAAAGCTTTAAATGCGTTCGATTTATCCTGATAAAGCTTGGAACATTGGCTATCCCACCATGGATTGGGAGGCCTTTGACAAAAAGTGGAGCCTGGGATGGGTTTCGTTTGAGCGCGAACCGCGCTGTCATATATCAAACGAGAAAGGAAGTTATACTTCTCCAATGGAGGCAAACCATCTCTGGAATTGATGGCTAGAGCAATTGCGTCCGCATATTTTTTCCAGTCAATGTGTCTTGTGAGGTCATATGCCATGTTTATAGATTCAGAAGAATTCGAACCAATGGTGATGGAAATTTTGATTGGCAAGTGATCACTACCGTTGGGGTCCTGGATTACATTCCACTTGCAATCTAACGATAATGAATTCGAGCAAAGCGAGAGGTCAAGAGCACTTGGGTTAGCAGGAGGTTTAGGAACACGTGTTGTTTCCCCAGTATTCAAAACGGTCATATTGAAGCTGTTACAAAGGTCATATATCATCGATGAACGATTGTCGTCGTACTGTTCCCCCCAGGCAGTTCCGTGAGAGTTGAAGTCTCCCAAGATCAATCGTGGCTCAGGAAGGAGTGAGCACATGTCAACAAGTTGCTTGCGGCTAACCGCAGCTCTCGGAGGCCAATACAAGCTGACAATACAAAGGTCTTTGCCTCTGATGTTTGCATGACAAGCAACAGCTTCGATCCCCCCAATAGGTGGAAGGTCAATTCTAAAAAATGAGTGGCACTTATTGATCCCCAATAGCACCCCTCCGTATCTGTCAACACGGTCCAAGCGTATAATATTAAAATCGTGGAAAGAGAGATCATCTCGCGAAGAAAGCCAAGTTTCGGACAGAGCAAAAACGTCACAATTGAAGTTATGAATTAAAAATTTGAATGTATCCAATTTAGGGATAAGACTACGACAATTCCACTGTAAAACAGTGATATCTCCGACCTCTCTATTTGAATTAGACATCAAGAGAGATAATCATTGCAAGGAGGGGCCATGTTTGCATCAATTGTTGCAAAATTGTCTTTAATACTGGAAGCATTGAAATGACAATGGTTCTGATGGAGTCGGAAACATTAAAACACTTGAAGATTTGGTCCAAAAGATCAGACAACTTTATAAATCCCGATTGGGGAGTTGAGCTGGACGGAAAAATAGGGACATTTGGGGTTTTTGATGTCCCCTCGAGTGCTGGGTCGTTCGAAGGTGAACTATTCCCACGGAAGCCAGGAGGAACCTGATTTTGCTTGTCCGCTGCACTCGATTTTTTAGGCATGCTAACAGGAGGTATAACCGGAGGGGCTTGTCCTTGAACTTTGGGAGTGGTCACATTTTTGCGCCGGGGATTCCCTTGGAAAATGAACGGTGTGCCCCCGTTAGCTGTGTCCGCTTCCATTTCGTCAACGGGCAACGTGGCGAAGACATTTTGTGTGATGATTGGTTGTTGTTGTTGGGCCAGTGGAGAAGCGCCCTTTAAAATATCCGCAAAAGTGCGTTTCGAGCGTTCCTTCAAAGAGCGCTTCTGTTTCTCCCAGCGACTCTTGTAAGTTTCACAAACTGAGAGCTCGTGTGGGGATCCCCCGCAATATGGACATTTATGCTCAGTCGCACTGCAGGATTTCCCCTCATGTTGCTCTCCGCAAGTGGCACAGCGCTCCTTGTTGGCACAATAATCTGAAGTGTGACCAACTGACTTGCATTTTTGGCAAGTCATGGGCTTTGGCACGAAGAGTCGCACAGGCAGTCTTAATTTGCCCACCATGACGTAGTCAGGGAGAGCGGAACCAGCAAAAGTTACTCGAAACGAGTCTGACGGCGTGAATTTAGTTTTTCCCTTTTCTTGGGATACTTTCCCTAGTTGGCGGCTGTCCAAAATTTTAACGCTCACCAACGGGAGTCTTTTAAATTTACCAACTCCTTCCTTTATCATTTCACACGTCAGACCCGATTCAGTTATCACCCCCGAGATTTCTACGTCATGGGACGGCACGTAGACACGATACTCTCGGGAGAATCTCTCGTCGATCACAACTGCATTTGCGTGTTTCCGATCACTCACGACAACACGCAGTTTGTTCGGTCTAACCTTAGAGATTTCGACCACGGAGGAATAATATCTTGCCAGATCTTTCGAAACCTGAATGACATTGATGGATTTTCCGTTCGGTTTGGGCCGGAAAAAAACAACCCATGGGCCAGCTCCAGGTGAATCTTCTGGATAGACCTTGACACGAGGAGAGGAAGCAACTGAGGGGGAGGTCGAGGTCGATTGTTGAGCGGGAGCGGGATCAGTAGGGCTGGGAGGCAAGTTCGGGAGTTGAGCGGAAACGGGAGCGGGAGAATGAGGGGGTGAAGAGGAAAGGTTTGCAAATTTTCTTGAGGGAGGCTTGTTGAGGTGAGTTAACTCTTCCTGTGAAGAGACATCTTCTGAGGGGGGAACGCGTTTAAGCGACTTCCCAGCACCCGTAGCTGGGGAGGGGGAGACAGTGGATTCGATATCCATGTCAACGCTTTCTTCCCCTTCTGCCATTTAAAATGGCAGATGTACACTTTCTTATAATTTTTGCAATTTTTTTTTATAATTAACCTTAACCTAATAACCTTAACCTATTAATTTCAGTATACTTATTATGCACACCAGTGCGGATTATTTATAACGGTGCTGCGTGTTGATCGTTCGGTACAGCTGAACCCGTGTATCGCACCACGCGGTGATGATGTCGAAGACGGTGCTACGGCGATAACACACCAGCACACAGCGCTCGCGTGCAGGGTTTCTTCCTCTCGCTTGTTGTGTCTGCTTCAATGAATTCACAGGGAATCCCGTTAGTGTCCAACACTCACTTCACCAGCCACGAAAATAACGGTATCACTTCAACGATGGACGATAACGATATAAAACCGTCCGGCGGCTTCGAGCTTAGGAAGACGAATGATGATTAATAGCACTTGATTGAAACATATTTGGTCACAGTGTTACATGGATAGAAAACATTCAATTAAACTCTTTCACATGAATATATTTTGAAAATTCCCAAAGGAACTGGCAGATTATTTTCCAGCAATGATTAGATCTTTCCGGAACTTTCTCGATGCTGAATGGCATCCTAACGGAAAGAGTTCTGCGCGTGTATGTGTCGATCCTTCGCCGTCCACCTCCTCCAGCACGTTAGGCAACGATGTTGTCTTGTCGATGTCCTCACGAAAAATGAATGTGTCTCACCACCAGAATATCGCTTAAGTATGCTTTTTGTGTGTGATTGAATCGAGAGAAGGTGTGGTTTACGATGGCAATTTGGAAGGCAAACTAGAGGGGAATGAACTCTCTGAGCTCGGAACTTTTGGCGACTGAGCAATAATCGATTGCGGGCGCATACAATATTGGATACGGAAATATCCTACTGATGGGGAAGAATAATCTTCTGAAGCTATCCTGTTAATTGCGATTGATTGAAAAACCACAAAACCAAATGTATTTGATCACAGTGTTACATGGAAAGAAAACATTCAAATAAACTCTTTAACATGAATATATTTTGAAAATTCCCAAAGGAACTGGCAGATTATTTTCAGTAACGATTCGATATTTCCACATTTTCCTCGATACTGGAAGCCCACCAGTGGTTAATGCCAACTCGATAACCACCTGTTAATAGCACTTGATAGAAACATATTTGGTCACAGTGTTACATGGATAGAAAACATTCAATTAAACTCTTTCACATGAATATATTTTGAAAATTCCCAGAGGAACTGGCAGATTATTTTCAGTAACGATTAGTTATTTCCACATTTTCCTCGATACTGGAAGCCCACCAGTGGTTAATATCAACTCGATAACCACCTGTTAATAGCACTTGATTGAAACATATTTGGTCACAGTGTAACATGGATAGAAAACATTCAATTAAACTCTTTCACATGAATATATTTTGAAAATTCCCAAAGGAACTGGCAGATTATTTTCAGTAACGATTAGATATTTCCACATTTTCCTCGATACTGGAAGCCCACCAGTGGTTAATGCCAACTCGATAACCACCTGTTAATAGCCGCGCGTGTATGTGTGTGTAGCGATGTCTTCCCAGGGAACCGTTTGTGGCATCACTCTCCTCCTGATAGATTCCCTTCTGGCCTAGGGTGCACAAACAGGCTCTTGGTGACACCGTTCATCCGCGCTTTCATGATAAATAAAGAGCTTCACCGCAACAGCGACAACATGCTCCAATCGCTGTTCAATTAGAACTGAGTGGATTTCCGAGCGCCGCTCGCTTATATACCGATTGGTGATTTCAATAGCCTGTTTTGAAAGCAATTTTAAGACTATTGAAACAAGTTTTTGGATCAAAAAGTAACAAGTATATAACGCGTAGACATTTTATCCTTCGAATGAAGTGTTTATCATACCATTTCGTTCAGTTGTTTAGGAGCTATTAACGCTCAAAATCTCGGTCTCCGGCGTAACGCTTTCGTTTTCGAAACTTTGATTTTACACCCCGGTATAGAAATGAAAGACGTAGTCCTACGTCAAAAAAATAATTTTTATATTTTAAGTATGACTTATTTCAAGAAGGAAGGTAACCTTTTAACGATAAGGTGAAATTTAAGTGGCTATTACATGTATTGCAGTGGGGTGAAAATCGTCATTTTTGAAGATTTTGCTTGAGTTTTCACCAGTTATATCGTTATATAGTTATTGCAGCCAAATTAAAAAAGCAGAAGTTGGGTGTCAAAAAACAAATTTTAGAGCGGTTAGAGAGCTTTAATTTGATTGATAGAAATGATCTAGTTCAATATAAATTTTCAGAATAAAATTAATAATAACACATTAAATATTATTAACTTTCAAGTTTTCCACTTCCAAAATGTTAAAATCCACTAATATAGATGTTCCACTACTATATCCTGTACAAAATTTCTCATATTTCAAATGAAAGCAACAGTAGTTTTTAAAGTAGAGCCAGTTTGAGGCAACAAGTCCGAAACAAAAAAAAATAGTTCTATAACTATTTCATTGTTGAAATTCGAACATATGCGTAGAAGGATTTTTATTCATCAAATATGCTCGTCTATTACCTCCTGAAAGAATCTGGATAAATTTATTTTTTTTCATGCGAGAAAGGTATTTTCTGACTTTGAGGGGGTGAATCAAAAATCAAATTCCTCTTTTATATTCAAGAAATGAAAAAATAACATACAAAAACAGGAAGTGGGTTATATCTATGGTATAATCGCAAGGGTGACGTAGGACTATCGTTGATTTAGAGATCATTTGTTTGAAGTTGAATCTAAATCCATTCTGAATGAATGAATGAATGAATATTTGGGAGACTTCGAAAACGAGAGCGTTACGTTGGAGGCACAAGGTTTTATGCATCCAATATAGGATACGAAAAACCTTGTTCTGAAGAATAATCTTCAGAAGCTAACATGCTAACTGTACTTGATTGACAAATCACAAACCCAAATGTATTTGAACATATTTGGTCACAGTGTTACATAGATAGAAAACATTCAATTAAATTCTTTCACATGAATATATTTTCAAAATTCCCAAAGGAACTGGCAGATTATTTTCAGTAACGATTAGTTATTTCCACATTTTGCTCGATACTGGAAGCCCACCAGTGGTTAATACCAACTCGATAACCACCTGTTAATAGCACTTGATTGAAACATATTTGGTCACAGTGTTACATGGATAGAAAACATTCAATTAAACTCTTTCACATGAATATATTTTGAAAATTCCCAAAGGAACTGGCAGATTATTTTCCAGCAATGATTAGATCTTTCCGGAACTTTCTCGATGCTGAATGGCATCCTAACGGAAAGAGTTCTGCGCGTGTATGTGTCGATCCTTCGCCGTCCACCTTCTCCAGCACGTTAGGCAACGATGTTGTCTTGTCGATGTTCTCACGAAAAATGAATGTGTCTCACCACCAGAATATCGCTTAAGTATGCTTTTTGTGTGTGATTGAATCGAGAGAAGGTGTGGTTTACGATGGCAATTTGGAAGGCAAACTAGAGGGGAATGAACTCTCTGAGCTCGGAACTTTCGGCGACTGAGCAATAATCGATTGCGGGCGCATACAATATTGGATACGGAAATATCCTACTGATGGGGAAGAATAATCTTCTGAAGCTATCCTGTTAATTGCGATTGATTGAAAAACCACAAAACCAAATGTATTTGATCACAGTGTTACATGGAAAGAAAACATTCAAATAAACTCTTTCACATGAATATATTTTGAAAATGCCCAAAGGAACTGGCAGATTATTTTCAGTAACGATTAGATATTTCCACATTTTCCTCGATACTGGAAGCCCACCAGTGGTTAATGCCAACTCGATAACCACCTGTTAATAGCACTTGATTGAAACATATTTGGTCACAGTGTTACATCGATAGAAAACATTCAATTAAACTCTTTCACTTGAATATATTTTGAAAATTCCCAGAGGAACTGGCAGATTATTTTCAGTAACGATTAGTTATTTCCACATTTTCCTCGATACTGGAAGCCCACCAGTGGTTAATGCCAACTCGATAACCACCTGTTAATAGCACTTGATTGAAACATATTTGGTCACAGTGTTACATGGATAGAAAACATTCAATTAAACTCTTTCACATGAATATATTTTGAAAATTCCCAAAGGAACTGGCAGATTATTTTCAGTAACGATTAGATATTTCCACATTTTCCTCGATACTGGAAGCCCACCAGTGGTTAATGCCAACTCGATAACCACCTGTTAATAGCACTTGATTGAAACATATTTGGTCACAGTGTTACATGGATAGAAAACATTCAATTAAACTCTTTCACATGAATATATTTTGAAAATTCCCAAAAGAACTGGCAGATTATTTTCAGTAACGATTAGTTATTTCCACATTTTCCTCGATACTGGAAGCCCACCAGTGGTTAATGCCAACTCAATAACCACCTGTTAATAGCACTTGATTGAAACATATTTGGTCACAGTGTTACATGGATAGAAAACATTCAATTAAACTCTTTCACATGAATATATTTTGAAAATTCCCAAAGGAACTGGCAGATTATTTTCAGTAACGATTAGATATTTCCACATTTTCCTCGATACTGGAAGCCCACCAGTGGTTAATGCCAACTCGATAACCACCTGTTAATAGCACTTGATTGAAACATATTTGGTCACAGTGTTACATGGATAGAAAACATTCAATTAAACTCTTTCACATGAATATATTTTGAAAATTCCCAAAGGAACTGGCAGATTATTTTCAGTAACGATTAGATATTTCCACATTTTCCTCGATACTGGAAGCCCACCAGTGGTTAATGCCAACTCGATAACCACCTGTTAATAGCACTTGATTGAAACATATTTGGTCACAGTGTTACATGGATAGAAAACATTCAATTAAACTCTTTCACATGAATATATTTTGAAAATTCCCAAAAGAACTGGCAGATTATTTTCAGTAACGATTAGTTATTTCCACATTTTCCTCGATACTGGAAGCCCACCAGTGGTTAATACCAACTCGATAACCACCTGTTAATAGCACTTGATTGAAACATATTTGGTCACAGTGTTACATGGACAGAAAACATTCAATTAAACTCTTTCCCATGAATATATTGTGAAAATTCCCAAAGGAACTGGCAGATTATTTTCCAGCAATGATTAGATCTTTCCGGAACTTTCTCGATGCTGAATGGCATCCTAACGGAAAGAGTTCTGCGCGTGTATGTGTCGATCCTTCGCCGTCCACCTCCTCCAGCACGTTAGGCAACGATGTTGTCTTGTCGATGTCCTCACGAAAAATGAATGTGTCTCACCACCAGAATATCGCTTAAGTATGCTTTTTGTGTGTGATTGAATCGAGAGAAGGTGTGGTTTACGATGGCAATTTGGAAGGCAAACTAGAGGGGAATGAACTCTCTGAGCTCGGAACTTTCGGCGACTGAGCAATAATCGATTGCGGGCGCATACAATATTGGATACGGAAATATCCTACTGATGGGGAAGAATAATCTTCTGAAGCTATCCTGTTAATTGCGATTGATTGAAAAACCACAAAACCAAATGTATTTGATCACAGTGTTACATGGAAAGAAAACATTCAAATAAACTCTTTAACATGAATATATTTTGAAAATTCCCAAAGGAACTGGCAGATTATTTTCAGTAACGATTAGATATTTCCACATTTTCCTCGATACTGGAAGCCCACCAGTGGTTAATGCCAACTCGATAACCACCTGTTAATAGCACTTGATTGAAACATATTTGGTCACAGTGTTACATGGATAGAAAACATTCAATTAAACTCTTTCACATGAATATATTTTGAAAATTCCCAGAGGAACTGGCAGATTATTTTCAGTAACGAGTAGATATTTCCACATTTTCCTCGATACTGGAAGCCCACCAGTGGTTAATGCCAACTCGATAACCACCTGGTAATAGCCGCGCGTGTATGTGTGTGTAGCGATGTCTTCCCAGGGAACCGTTTGTGGCATCACTCTCCTCCTGATAGATTCCCTTCTGGCCTAGGGTGCACAAACAGGCTCTTGGTGACACCGTTCATCCGCGCTTTCATGATAAATAAAGAGCTTCACCGCAACAGCGACAACATGCTCCAATCGCTGTTCAATTAGAACTGAGTGGATTTCCGAGCGCCGCTCGCTTATATACCGATTGGTGATTTCAATAGCCTGTTTTGAAAGCAATTTTAAGACTATTGAAACAAGTTTTTGGATCAAAAAGTAACAAGTATATAACGCGTAGACATTTTATCCTTCGAATGAAGTGTTTATCATACCATTTCGTTCAGTTGTTTAGGAGCTATTAACGCTCAAAATCTCGGTCTCCGGCGTAACGCTTTCGTTTTCGAAACTTTGATTTTACACCCCGGTATAGAAATGAAAGACGTAGTCCTACGTCAAAAACGATTAAAAACTTTTTTCTGACTCGATTATATACAGTGAAAAGGAATCAGAAACTATATATAATAGAGTCCGCCCTGTATTGTGCATCATTTTCATGGTGTGCTCTTTTTTCAATCATCCTCAAAAAATCATGAACTTCAAAATTATGACATATTTTTTTTATCATAAATGTCTGTTTGTTTTGATTACAAGAAATAAATATTCGCTCGATTAATCGAATACTGAAAGACAATTATTCGAATCAATCGAATATATAAAAATCACCCCACGATTAATCGACAATCGAATAAACGAAAAATTTAGACATCTCTATTTGCAGTCAAATCCCTTCCCACAATCCTCTGTATATTTATACCGTTTCCCCTCGCGCACTTATAGACCACACGGTCACAACTTTATTCTACACATCTTGGACGGGTCTATGGTACTAGGTGAGGCCGTTTCGTCACTAAGTTGGTTAGGGGAGCGGTATATGAAAACAGTACGGAAGAAAGCAAAAGGGGAATTATTTGCTTGAAGCGTGAAAGAGACAGACTGATCAGCGAGCTTCGGCACTAGCGTATTGTGTTTTATTTACAAACAAAACACAGTAGACTTCCAAGATGGCTGAAGAGTGGTTTTAGCAAGTTGGCCCACCTTAGGATATACTTCTAGGCGCCTTGGTTGAAGTATCCAGTGAATAGAGAACAGACACTCTGTTCATGTTAGAGGCCAATTACTTGTTCGATACTGGTACAAGTAACTTGAACAGAATGTCTGTTCTCTGTTCACTGGATACTTCAACTAGAGCGCTGACTGGCATCGTCTAAATCAGCCTGAAGTCGCGCTACCGTATTTTTTTTTCCAAAATATATATTTTCATCAAGGCTCATATGGCGTTAGCCTCACGGGGCCGGGAGTCCAATACTTTGACAATTTTTCTTATTATCTATGTTAGTAATATGTAACCGATTACTCGCGGTTGGCTCGAGGTTAGTATTACGGTATACTTCCTATTGGGATGCAGCTGACCGTTAATCAGCAACGCCCCCCTAGTCTGTACCTCATATCTAGCGTGGTGGAGATATCACGCAAATGAAATCACGACCTACATTCAATCCCTTGGACCATGCACTCGTCGAGACCTTAAGGATAATCGTATGTAACTGTTCGGACCCGTCTCGGTTTGATGGTCAGAGGGTCTGGGTTCACCTATTTCGATTCTTCCTTCTTCAGTACACGCACTCAAAAACGAAGCAATTTTCTCGAATAATTTATTTGCTACAATGTTCTATAGCGACCGACGCGGTTGGCTGTCTTTTTCCGAATAAAAATAATTTATTATCTCTATGGATACTAGAAAACAGGAAAAAGCAAAGCTTGCTTAGTAGTTTTTACGGGGGTGCTCGGAAGGAGCATTACATAGAATTCACGCGCGGCATATGATGTGCGTGAACATGCCGGCCACCTAAATCCGCATGAGGATTAACTAAATCTATATTACAATTATTTTATCTTCATCACTTGTTATGTCCTTGTGCTTCATAGTTGTGAGTAGGGGACGTCACGTCCCTCGGGGTTCCACTGGTTGACTGCAGAAGGCAGGAGGTTGATGGTTGCCCTCTCGAGTCCTTCTCAAACGGCAACAGGCAAACACGAGACGCCGGCCGTTTGTATATCCCTTGCGATGTCCTCAGAGTCACTACTCTGACCACTCCGTCCGGGCCAGGGTGGACTTCAGTGATACGGCCGAGGGGCCAAGAGTACGGTGCTTTGTCATCCTCCTTCAGGACGACCATCTGTCCGACCTTCAGTTTGATCGGTGGAAAGGCACGCTGGTTGACGTTATGGAGTTGCGAGATGTACTCCCTTCGCCAACGCTTCCAGTGCTGCTGGATGAGCTGTTGAAGTTGTTGGTAGTGTTCGAGCCTATTGGTTGGAACGCCTGTATAGTCCGGATCTGGAATCGCCAACAACGAAGATCCGGTGAGAAAATGACCCGGGGTCAGAACATCCAATTCGTCGGGGTCCTCGGAAAGGGGTGTCAAAGGGCGAGAATTCATTACCGCTTCAACCTGACCAAGAACGGTGGTCATATCCTCGAACGACAGCCGACGTTGTCCGAGAAGTTTCACCAGAGAAGACTTAGCGGATTTGACGGCGGCTTCCCAAAGACCACCGAAGTTTGGAGCTTTCGGTGGAATGAATTTCCACACGATTCCAATCTGAGCTGCTTCGTTGCTAATGGTGGTTGCGCTTGAGGAATCATTGAGCAGATCGTATAGCGCTCGGAGTTCGTTGCTAGCTCCTTTGAAATTGAGCCCGTTGTCCGATTGGATTTCGGCAGGAACGCCTCGTTTTCCAACGAAACGACGAAGAGCGGCGATGAATTTAGCTGTCGACAAATCGCCCACTAACTCCAAGTGAACTGCTTTGGTACAGAAGCAGACGAAAACAGCGATGTAGGCCTTCTGCGCTGCAGCTTTGCGGTGAACGGGTTTGAGGTAGATTGGTCCACAGAAATCTACACCAGTAGTGGCAAAAGGTCGAGCGGGAAGTGTTCGAGAACGAGGAAGCTGTCCGGGAGGTTGAGTGGCAGGGACAGGGTTACTTCGGAAACAGCGAATGCAATTCCGGTAAGTATAGCTTGCTAGAGACATGCCATTCAGGGGCCAATATTCCTGGCGGACTTGTGCGAGCGTCATACGTGGGCCAGCGTGAAGGGAGACCTGATGGTATGCAACAGCGACAAGACGCGAGAACGAGTGTTTGCTAGGGATGATGATGGGGTGCCTTACGGGAAACGATTCGTTCGCGGCTTCAAGCCGGCCACCAACACGGAGTACGCCTTGCTGATCGAGAAACGGGTTGAGGAGTTTCAGCGGTGAACGGACTGGGACGACGCGATGATTGGATAGCTCCTTAAGCTCTGTAGCGAACGCTTCCTGCTGCACCTGACGAACCAAAACTTGTTTTGCGACTTGCAGTTCTGCGACACTGATGTGAGAGATGTCAGGAATTTCGTTGTGTCGACGTTGACATTTCCGCGCGAAGCGTAAACAAAGAGCTGTTACTCGAAGCAACTTCCAGTACGATGAGATACGGTCGATTAGTGGATGTGGTTCCATATGTGTTAAAGCGGTTAAAATGATCCGTTTTCGTTCTAATTGGTCTTCCGGTGGATCTTCATACCGTTTGGGATTATTCCAGTGTTGGTCCAGCAACGATAACCAAGCAGGACCGTGGAACCAGTTTTGCAGATCGACAAAGTCCTTCGGTGTGACTCCTCGTGACACGAGATCGGCTGGATTCTCCGTCCCCTTGACGTGATTCCATCGATGACCTTTCGTCCATTCCTGGATTTGTGAGACACGGTTCGCAACGTACGTCGGCCAGACATAGGATGGTGATCTCAACCAGCAAAGGACCACCGTCGAATCAGACCAAAACCAAGCTTCAGTGTCGTCCATCTTTAGCGCATGTCGTACTTTTTGGTAGAGTTTCGCTGCGAGCAACGCCCCGCAGAGCTCCAACCTTGCGATGCTGACCCTTTTCAGCGGTGCTGGTCGTGATTTTGATGACAATAACTCCACCTTGATCAGTCCCGTTTGACTAATCGTTCGAGCATAAATACACGCCCCATACGCCGCCTCCGACGCATCTGAAAAGATGTGAAACTGCACCAGGTATGGCTGCGAGCAGAAGGCGAAACGATTCACCTTCACATTAGAGAGGAGAGGAAGTTGTTCGTAGAATTGAGCCCACCGTTCCGTTAATTCCTGTGAAAGTGGCTCGTCCCAATCTTGGGTAGCCACCCAGAGCTGCTGCATCCGAACCTTGGCCCATGTTATGACTGGACCAATGAGTCCGAGTGGGTCGAAAAGTCGTGCAATGACCGAATACACCTGTCGCCTAGTCCAGCAACCGATTATGCTAGATGTGGAGACGTCGATACCAAGTACATCCGGCCCCGGTTTCCAAATGACACCTAGCGCCTTCACTTGCTCTTCCTTGTCGAGCACCAATGTAGTTTGCGTTCCTAAATCTTCTGCAGATACGCCTTCCAGCACGCCTTCCGTACTGGAATTCCATTTGCGCAATCGAAAACCACCTTTTGGTAACAACTGCTCAAGTTCCTGTCTCAGTAATACCGCTTCTTCCACAGAATCAGCGCCTCCGATGTAATCGTCTATATAGAAATCGTCGACGAGCGCCGCTTTCGCTCGTGGGAACGCATCGCCTTCATCTTCCGCCAACTGCTGGAGTGATCGAGTAGCGAGGAAAGAAGAGGGCGCCAAACCAAATGTTACCCGTTGTAACTCGTAAGTCTTTATCGGATCGGATGGAGAGAACCGCCAGAGAATGCGTTGGAGTGGACAGTCGTCCGAATGCACCTTCACCTGTAGGTACATCTTTTCGATGTCTGCGACTAACGCTACCTTGTGCTTGCGGAAACGTAAGATCAGATCAATTAGTTGATCCTGAATAACCGGTCCCGTCATCAGTGCATTGTTAAGGGAATAATTACTGGTTGTCTTGGCTGATCCATCGAACACTGGTCGAATCTTTGTTGTCGTGCTGGTCTCCTTGATGACCGGATGATGTGGCAAGTAACACACGAGCCGATGCTCAGACCGTTCCTCCACATCTTCGACCAATAACATGTGCCCGTTGATCAAGTAGTCTCGTATGGAGTCACTGTACCGCTTATGCAAATCTTCATCCCGCTTAAAACGCCTCTCCAGCTGAATCAATCGCCGTACCGCCATTTCTCTTGAGTCTCCGATCATCTTTTCGAAACCCAATCGTTTTGGGAGCCGAACCACATATCGTCCTTCGGTGTCACGCGAAAACGTGACTTTATAATGATTTTCGCAATCGATTTCTTCTTGTGTTAGCCGCGGAACGTCCTGAATCTCCTCAATAGTCCAGAATCGCTCGATCTTCTGCTCCAATGAGTTGTCAACTGCCACATGACAAACGGGAACTGGATTCATTCGACCTAAGTTAACCTTTCCTGCTGCAACCCACCCGAATACTGTGTTGACGAATAGTGGACGCCCGTTGCCTATGCGCTGGATTTGAACCCGGCCACCATTGAGCAGGAGGAACTCGTAGAAATATTCCAATCCGAGAAGAAGGTCAATCGCACCACGTTTGTTGAACCCTGGATCAGCTAACTCGATGTCGGTTGGAAGATTCCAGTCTCCAATGGGGATAGTCGCTGATGGTTGGTCCTCAGTCACTTTCTTCATTACAAAGAATTCCATCGGTACTGAGTAATCGCTTATTCGAGATGAAATCGTCGTCGACACGGAATGTGAAACTCGAAAAGTAGAACTACCAATACCAGAAATCGGCACACTAACTCCTTTCCGAGGTAACTTGAGAATCTGACACAGACGATCCGAGATAAGATTTGCCTGTGACCCACTGTCCAAAAGCGCCCTTGCCAGATGTGACCGCCCGTTGCAGTCCTTTACCGACACCAGTACCGTGGAAAGGAAGACATGATACTCTCGATGTTCTGTCGCGACGTTGGAAGCGAAAATTGTGGCCACTGAACTCTGCACCGTTTGCAAAGAATCGTCTGTTGAAACCACATGTGTGGAAGGGCTTGTTTGTTGCCGATTCGAAGACGGCACCTGCGTAGTTGGATTAACAGTTGGAGTGAAAGCCGCCGCGTCTATTCCAGGGTGGAGAAGAGAATGGTGTTTCTTGCTACAAGTGCGACAACGGAAACGCAAAGTGCAGTCACGATTCAGATGACCTTGTTTCAAACAGTTACTGCACAGCTTCTTAGAGTTGACTACTTGGAAACGTTTCTCTAATGACATCTGGCCAAATGCAGGACAGCTTGTGAGGTAATGTCGACCGTTGCATTGAAGACACTGCATCGAGGGAGTGTCCGTGGTTGCATGCACAGAAAATTTGGAACCCGATTTCTTGAAGCTGGAGTTAGCGGTGGAGAAATGTGATGGCAGATTCTCCGAACGTCGATCGACCGCTACAGCATCCAGGATCCGTGTCTGTCCTTCAAGAAACTCCATAACATCTGCGAAAACAGGATCGTCTTTCTTGACCGCACGCTCCTCCCAGTCCTTCAGCGACTCATCGTCAAGTTTCGACACCAACAGCTGCATCAACATCGCTCCCCAGTCCGTAGTAATTTCTCCTAGTTGATCGAGAATTTTCGTATGTCGATCGAAGCATTCAATTAACTCGTGTATTCCATTTGCCGACCTCTTCTTCACTTTCGGGTATTGCAACATCGCGTTTACATGGCGTTTCTTCTGAAGGTATTTATTCGAATAACGTTTCACCAAGGCAGACCAGGCGACCCCATAACTAGCTTCGCTCATTTGGAAGGAATCCACCACCTTAAGTGCTTCACCCCTTAGAGACGCTCGCAAATGATGAAATTTTTGGATCTGATTTAAATCCGTGTTTTCATGAATCAATGATCGGAAAGTATCAAAGAATGGCAGCCATTTATCGTATTCCCCACTGAACTCTGGCAAGCTGATCTTGGGCAATCGAATGCCAGTACATGCACCCACATTCCTATCTCTAATGGAAGAAGTAGCGGTGGGAGAGGGTGGAGAGAATGGTAACTTGGACCTCAACCCTGCCTTTACCTTAAAAAACAGCTCCTCGAAATCCGCTCGAAACTGCTCATGGGCCGCCATGTTATTTTCATCCTCCTCCAATTCCTCAATGTCACCTTGGACGCTTTCAAATTCGCTCCACTTCTCATCCAGTTTTGCTATCCGTTCTTGCAGTTGGTGGACGTCGGTGTCAGCGTCGTAGTTCTTAACAAACTTTTCGGTCCGGTATACGAATCCAATAACAGCCTCTCGGAGTTGAAGGTTTGCCTTCATCTTCTTCCCCATGATGACGATGTTGATGGAAAGCAGACGAAATGAAACGACAGCTGCGAAACAAGGAACACAAACAAGCACCCACTGGAGAATAGTATGAGGATTGGAAAGAGGCTCACCTGCGAGCCTATGAAAATAGGCCTTGTATTTTGTTTAATTCTGATACAGGAACAATAATCCGGAAGCGTTGTTTGACCAATGCTGTCCAGGCAAGTGTGTCGGCATCGATTGGGTAACTCGTGAAAAAAGACCAATGCTCACGACGTAACGATGAACAAGGCCTCCCGTGATCGCGGGCAATTCGTTCAAGCGAGATAGTTTTCAAAACTCAAGCACCAAATCGCAGTAGCATGCGTTGAAATAGTTCAAGCCGTATTTGGAAATTTCGAGAAAGAAAAGTGCGCAGCAGGTACCGAGAAAGAAAGATCCGGTAGATCCAACAGAATCAGCATAAATTATTGGACAGGTACTCACCGTTTGAGCCTGTACAATAGGCCTTGTATGCTGATATTCTATGCTCCAATTTTAAAAATGCAGCAGGGTCCTTTACCCTATAGCTGGCATGTAGAATAGCGACGAACAAACGACCAAAAATTGCGTATCCGATAACCCTTTGACCTACAGCAAAATCCTGGTCACGGCACCAATGTTCGGACCCGTCTCGGTTTGATGGTCAGAAGGTGAACCCAGACCTATTTCGATTCTTCCTTCTTCAGTACACGCACTCAAAAACGAAGCAATTTTCTCGAACTAATTTATTTGCTACAATGTTCTATAGCGACCGACGCGGTTGGCTGTCTTTTTCCGAATAAAAATAATTTATTATCTCTATGGATACTAGAAAACAGGAAAAAGCAAAGCTTGCTTAGTAGTTTTTACGGGGGTGCTCGGAAGGAGCATTACATAGAATTCACGCGCGGCATATGATGTGCGTGAACAGTAACCAACGACCGAACTCATCTTCCAGCAATGATTAGATCTTTCCGGAACTTTCTCGATGCTGAATGGCATCCTAACGGAAAGAGTTCTGCGCGTGTATGTGTCGATCCTTCGCCGTCCACCTCCTCCAGCACGTTAGGCAACGATGTTGTCTTGTCGATGTTCTCACGAAAAATTAATGTGTCTCACCACCAGAATATCGCTTAAGTATGCTTTTTGTGTGTGATTGAATCGAGAGAAGGTGTGGTTTACGATGGCAATTTGGAAGGCAAACTAGAGGGGAATGAACTCTCTGAGCTCGGAACTTTCGGCGACTGAGCAATAATCGATTGCGGGCGCATACAATATTGGATACGGAAATATCCTACTGATGGGGAAGAATAATCTTCTGAAGCTATCCTGTTAATTGCGATTGATTGAAAAACCACAAAACCAAATGTATTTGATCACAGTGTTACATGGAAAGAAAACATTCAAATAAACTCTTTCACATGAATATATTTTGAAAATGCCCAAAGGAACTGGCAGATTATTTTCAGTAACGATTAGATATTTCCACATTTTCCTCGATACTGGAAGCCCACCAGTGGTTAATGCCAACTCGATAATCACCTGTTAATAGCACTTGATTGAAACATATTTGGTCACAGTGTAACATGGATAGAAAACATTCAATTAAACTCTTTCACATGAATATATTTTGAAAATTCCCAAAGGAACTGGCAGATTATTTTCAGTAACGATTAGATATTTCCACATTTTCCTCGATACTGGAAGCCCACCAGTGGTTAATGCCAACTCGATAACCACCTGTTAATAGCACTTGATTGAAACATATTTGGTCACAGTGTTACATGGATAGAAAACATTCAATTAAACTCTTTCACATGAATATATTTTGAAAATTCCCAGAGGAACTGGTAGATTATTTTCAGTAACGAGTAGATATTTCCACATTTTCCTCGATACTGGAAGCCCACCAGTGGTTAATGCCAACTCGATAACCACCTGTTAATAGCCGCGCGTGTATGTGTGTGTAGCGATGTCTTCCCAGGGAACCGTTTGTGGCATCACTCTCCTCCTGATAGATTCCCTTCTGGCCTAGGGTGCACAAACAGGCTCTTGGTGACACCGTTCATCCGCGCTTTCATGATAAATAAAGAGCTTCACCGCAACAGCGACAACATGCTCCAATCGCTGTTCAATTAGAACTGAGTGGATTTCCGAGCGCCGCTCGCTTATATACCGATTGGTGATTTCAATAGCCTGTTTTGAAAGCAATTTTAAGACTATTGAAACAAGTTTTTGGATCAAAAAGTAACAAGTATATAACGCGTAGACATTTTATCCTTCGAATGAAGTGTTTATCATACCATTTCGTTCAGTTGTTTAGGAGCTATTAACGCTCAAAATCTCGGTCTCCGGCGTAACGCTTTCGTTTTCGAAACTTTGATTTTACACCCCGGTATAAAAATGAAAGACGTAGTTACGTCAAAATAAAATAGTGGTCGATGGGCAATGTTTCAATGATCCCTAATGCGTAATATATCGCACCCAGTTCAGCGACATACACGGAACAAGGATCTTTGAGTTTGAAAAAGGCACTGGAATTTTCATTGAAGATGCCGAAGCCAGTGGACCCGTTTATGAATGAACCGTCAGTAAAGAACATTTTATCAGATCTAACTTTACCCCCATATTCTGCCGAAAATATCGGCGGAATAGGATCTGAGCGTAGATGATCTGGGATTCCATGAATTTTTGGTCGCATGGACAGATCAAAAATGACAGAGGAATTGCAAAAGTATGGGAAGCAAACTTGGTTGGAGATGCCTTGTGAAGGGCATCTCACTGGATACTTCAACTAGAGGTACTCATGGTATAAAGACATAAAACTTGATTGAGGAGTCAGTTGGAGTAGATTTTCGAAGTTATCAATCACCAATAGATTCATGATCTTGCAACGGATGAGAAATCTGTAGGATAATTCTGTGAACCGTATGGTTCCAGCCACGCATTCTCCTAGCCGTATTCCAAAGAGTGCTCATAGTGGTCTCCCTTGACAAACCATTGACGAACTTCCGCCAATATCCACGCTTTTTTGCTTTAATCAGACCTTTTAGTTTGGCTTCTAGAGCTTGGTACTTTCGAAACCATTCCACTAGTCCAGTTTTCCGGAATTTTTTGAAAGCGGACGATTTTTCAAGGTAGACCTTTGAACACTCCTTGTCCCACCAAAGTGATGGAGGACGACGTCGGAAAGTAGTGGCAGGTACACGTTTCCTTTGAGCTTGAAGTGCGCTTTCGTAAATCAAACTCGATTTAAAATTATACTCTTCGAGTGGAGGAAGTTCATGCATTGAAGCAAGTGCTTCAGATATTATTTCTGCAAATTTTCTCCAGTCAATATTTTTCGTGAGGTCATACGCAATATCGACTGACTCGCGAGAACCTAGTGGCGGAATCTGAACGGTCGCCAAGTGGCTGATCTGAACGGTCGCCAAGCGGCGGATCTGAAGGCATCGGTCCCGCCAACGGACTTTGTCATCGGTAAGAACAACACGTTCCGTCTTCGTTCTGAACTCTACCCTTCGACTGCACTACTGCACCCTCTTTATTCGACTCACAAGGTTTTTATCATTTCTTACATTTCCGTTTCCTTATTCTAAGTTAGTAAAAGAAATGAACATAAACATAAACATAGAAGTTTGGTTTGCTCGGCGCGTGTTTGTTATGTTTCATTGAGCGCGCATGGTCGTAAAGTGGGTCAGTTTAATACGCTCGCTTATGGTCGTAAAGTATGTGTCGCGCGCTGCGCTGCAATTATGCGTCAGCTTTACTTATGATGATTGAAAAATAATCAACATGACTCACAGTCATTGTTCCGCCTTAATCAGTATGTCGATTGAAACAGAATAATGTTAGTAAGCACATGTCTAGGAAATGAACTGATTTCGTTCCAAAATTATATGGGTGTAAAAGTCCAACTAAGTCATAAAGTCATAAATGATCGTCGGATGATTTATGCGTATGCTACACCTGCGTATTTGACAGCAAATTGTTCGCTTCAACCCACTTGTCCAAACGAAGTAGAATCATTTTCTCTAACAATTTACGAATACAGGATAACATTGCAATCGGCCTATACGAATTGTGATCGCAAGCCGGCTTGTTGGGTTTTCGTATGGCTATCACTCTCACTTGCCTCCAATCATGTGGGACAATATTCAGCTCCAGAAACTTGTTGAACAAGTTCAGCAAACGCTGTTTCGCCAAGTCTGGAAGATTCTTCAACAAGTTGAATTTAATCTTGTCCGACCCCGGAGCTGAATTGTTGCATGAGAGGAGGGCAATTGAGAATTCTACCATCGAAAAATTCTCATTGTCGCATTGGAGCGGAATGTCGCGTACGACGCTTTGTGCAGGAACGGAATCGGGACAAACCTTTCTTGCAAATTTGAAAATCCAACGATCAGAGCATCCCTCACTTTCATTTGTATGGTTCCAGCCACGCATTCTCCTAACCGTATTCCAAAGAGTGCTCATAGCGGTCTCCCTTGACAAACCATTGACGAACTTCCGCCAATATCCACGCTTTTTTGCTTTAATCAGACCTTTTAGTTTGGCTTCTAGAGCTTGGTACTTTCGAAACCATTCCACTAGTCCAGTTTTCCGGAATTTTTTGAAAGCGGACGATTTTTCAAGGTAGACCTTTGAACACTTCTTGTCCCACCAAAGTGATGGAGGACGACGTCGGAAAGTAGTGGCAGGTACACGTTTCCTTTGAGCTTGAAGTGCGCTTTCGTAAATCAAACTCGATATAAAATTATACTCTTCGAGTGGAGGAAGTTCATGCATTGAAGCAAGTGCTTCAGATATTATTTCTGCAAATTTTCTCCAGTCAATATTTTTCGTGAGGTCATACGCAATATCGACTGACTCACGAGAACCTAGTGGCGGAATCTGAACGGTCGCCAAGTGGCGGATCTGAACGGTCGCCAAGCGGCGGATCTGAAGGCATCGGTCCCGCCAACGGACTTTGTCATCAGTAAGAACAACACGTTCCGTCTTCGTTCTGAACTCTACCCTTCGACTGCACTACTGCACTACTGCACCCTCTTTATTCGACTCACAAGGTTTTTATCATTTCTTACATTTCCGTTTCCTTATTCTAAGTTAGTAAAAGAAATGAACATAAACATAAACATAGAAGTTTGGTTTGCTCGGCGCGTGTTTCTTATGTTTCATTGAGCGCGCATGGTCGTAAAGTGGGTCAGTTTATTACGCTCGCTTATGGTCGTAAAGTATGTGTCGCGCGCTGCGCTGCAATGATGCGTCAGCTTTACTTATGATGATTGAAAAATAATCAACATGACTCACAGTCATTGTTCCGCCTTAATCAGTATGTCGATTGAAACAGAATAATGTTAGTAAGCACATGTCTAGGAAATGAACTGATTTCGTTCCAAAATTATATGGGTGTAAAAGTCCAACTAAGTCATAAAGTCATAAATGATCGTCGGATGATTCATGCGTATGCTACACCTTCCCCCTGAGAGAAAAATGATGCAGCTACGCGAAGTCATTTTTAAAGAATTCCAAACCAAAAATCTTTACAGTAAAATCTTATTTCTAGTGTTAGTTGTTTATAATGTTTATATTTCCATATATTGAATTATTGTTATAAAGGTATTTCGGTTATAATGTATTATTGAGTATTTGTGCAATAATAATTCTTCTTTTTCTTTCTTTATTATTTTTATATTTGTATTGATATTATAACGATTCATATTGACATAATATATAATAGATATGACATTTGATTTTCATTACATTTATCTTTAATTTTCGCCTATAGCATAGGAATTGAAATTATTCATTAACTGGTTTTGAGAAGCTTTTAAAATTTTCGACATAATCTGTTGATACCTGTGTGTCTACCAATTGCGGAATCATGGTTTTCTTTTGATTATTTCTTCAACATTTTTGCTATCTGTTATTGGTTATTATATTCTTGTAAGCTTGGAAATTGTTAAAAATAGAAATTTAATTAGACTTGAATGTAATCGACGTCAACACGCTTGAATCTCTTCGTCTCTCGTCTCATCTCTGTCTAGAAGAGTGGACCTGTGAGGACGGAATAATAATATTGAACTACTCGGTACAATGCGCTCGAGCTATTGCCTTTCGTTCTTTTAATTTTGCCCATTTTTCTTATATATTATATATATATATATATATATATATATATATATATATATATATATATATATATATATATATATATATATATACGCAAGTCAGTTCTCATGCTGTTGCTCAGTTATTTCGGCCATTTCATCATTTCTTCTGATCCTCTTAAGGGATATTTCTATTTATTGGGACTTCATTTTTCATCGGTTTTATTTACCGGAATAATAGTATTCATTGGCGTCGTTGTTTGTCAGAAACAAAAGATATAAGTTTTAAAAATTTCGTGCATTTTGAATTTCGTGTCCTAACGTTGATCAAACATTTAGGCATTATCTTTCTAATTTGCACTAAATAAGTTTATAAGAGAAAATACAAGAAATAATGTGTGTGAGAGAAAGATTTTTCACGTTTCCATATTTCCGTCACATATTCATATCATATTTGTATTTTTAACATATTATTTTTTTTTTGGTAATTGTACCGGAATTCACTATTTCATATTCATATTTATAATTAAATTTTTGCTTCCCTGGTAATTTGTACCAGAATAGTTATTTGTTATTGTCATATAAGAGGCAAAAAAATGTATATATATATATATATATATATATATATATATATATATATATATATATATATATATATATATATATATATATATATATATATATATATATATATATATATATATATATATATATATATATATATGTGTCCATATAAGTAAAATAAAAAATGACATTATTTATTATAAACATCTTATTGCGTTACGTTATTAATTTTTTTTATTTAAAAAAAATAGCATATATATGTGTAAAAGAAAAAGGAATAGTTTCCAATAATAAAAAAAAATTACATTTGTACATTAATTAAATTATAAAGAAGCTACGCCGTTGGTGCAATTGTATGTGAGGGGCTCATGGCTAGCCTCGATTCAATTAACCAAACGAGCGCGCTTGATTTCTGCTTATTTTACATTGTGTACATATTTGTGCGCAAGCGCGGCGCGAGGGTTGTTTATTTTATTTATTTTTATTTTATTTTGCTGGCCTTAACCTTCGCTGAAGCTCGCGACTTGGTTTGCACTAAAAGAAAATAATACTTGCGACTTACATTTATTGTCACCTTCTTCTTGGCTCGCTGTTGCGTACATCTCGTAGGTGTCGCTTCCCATATCTCTTGGTTATCCATCTTGCGATGTTCCTCTCGGCTTGCCATAGGTGTGGTGGACTGGCCAGTTTTCAGTTTCCGTTCCTTCCTGTAACGCTTCCCGTATCTGCTGGCTGTACAGCTTCCATTGTCACCAATTAATCGCCTTCTCCGATCGATTATATTCACTGATTGATTACATCTGCTTTCTGTAAAGCTTCCTTTGTCACCGATTAATCGCCTTCTCCGATCGATTTTATTCACTGATTGATTACATCTGCTTTCTGTAAAGCTTCCTTTGTCACCGATTAATCGCCTTCTCCGATCGACTTTATTCACTGATTGATTACATGCTATGTTGGAGAGCGGGTTACACTTAGCGATGCTGTTGTTAGATAACACTACTGTGCTGAGGGTTGTCACTTGATGATTCTGGCATGTCTCTCACTGTTGTACGATTGTGAATTTTTCGATTGTCTCACTCGGGTAACACCATTTCACCAACCATGTCTTTTTAGAAAAGTTTTTCAATTGTCTCACACGGGTAACACCATTTCACCAATAATGTTTTTTTTTTGGGAGAGAAAAATCTCAACACATCCACACATCTGCGTGGTCAATTTCATACTTTTGCCAACATGGGCCACAAACAGTGATTCTTGATTTGCGCTAAATCTTTTACTTTTTCTTCTTCACTTATCGGCTCCATCGATTATGTTTGCACCGAAAAAATTCTTGATTTGCACTCAACTTCTCGCTTTTTCTTCTTCACTTATCGGCTCCATCGATTATGTGTGCACCGAAAAAATTCTTGAATTGCACTCAACTTCTCGCTTTTTCTTCTTCACTTATTGGCTCCATCGATTATGTTTGCACCGGGCAAAAAAAAAGCATAACGTGTTAACACTTTCACCGATTTTTGTATCTATTTTTGTCACGGTCGCCAAGTGGCGGAATCTGAACGGTCGCCAAGTGGCGGATCTGAACGGTCGCCAAGCGGCGGATCTGAAGGCATCGGTCCCGCCAACGGACTTTGTCATCGGTAAGAACAACACGTTCCGTCTTCGTTCTGAACTCTACCCTTCGACTGCACTACTGCACTACTGCACCCTCTTTATTCGACTCACAAGGTTTTTATCATTTCTTACATTTCCGTTTCCTTATTCTAAGTTAGTAAAAGAAATGAACATAAACATAAACATAGAAGTTTGGTTTGCTCGGCGCGTGTTTCTTATGTTTCATTGAGCGCGCATGGTCGTAAAGTGGGTCAGTTTATTACGCTCGCTTATGGTCGTAAAGTATGTGTCGCGCGCTGCGCTGCAATTATGCGTCAGCTTTACTTATGATGATTGAAAAATAATCAACATGACTCACAGTCATTGTTCCGCCTTAATCAGTATGTCGATTGAAACAGAATAATGTTAGTAAGCACATGTCTAGGAAATGAACTGATTTCGTTCCAAAATTATATGGGTGTAAAAGTCCAACTAAGTCATAAAGTCATAAATGATCGTCGGATGATTCATGCGTATGCTACAACCTGATTCATTGGCGATCGATAAAATTATTGGCAGGTGATCACTACCGTGGGGATCTTGGATTCCCTTCCACGTGCAATCCAGGGATAACGAAGAAGAGCAAAGTGATATGTCTAGTATGCTTGCCCGTGCAGGAGGGTTGGCTATTCTAGTTGCTTCCCCAGTATTCAAAACTGTCAATTTGAAGTTGTCGCACAGATCATAAATCAAAGTGGCACGGTTGTCATCGTAGAGTGATCCCCATGCTGTTCCATGTGAGTTGAGGTCACCTAAGATTAGCCGCGGCTCCGGCAATGCCTCGATGATATCAAAAAACTGATGGCGGCCAACCATAGTTCTTGGAGGAATATATATCGAGGCAATGCAGAGGTCTTTGCCATTGATTTGTGTCTGGCAAGCGACAACTTCAATGCCTGTCATCGATGGGAGAGTGACTATAGAAGGAGTGACATTTTTTGATCCCCAATAGTACGCCACCAAACGAGTCATTTCGATCGAGGCGAATAATGTTGAAATCGTGGAAATTCAGCTCGTCGGCTGAAGAAAGCCATGTTTCACAGAGGGAAAATACATCACTTAGAACTATGAACTAAAAATTTAAATTGATCTAGTTTAGGGATGATGCTTCTGCAATTCCACTGTATTACAGTGGTCAAATCCTTGACCTCTTGCACTGAATTAGGCATCGAGGGAAATGAACGCTGCTAAAAAACCACATTTTTCATTCAAAAATGTTCTCACAATCGGAAGCAAACATAATACTATGCTTTTAAGAGGGTCATTTATATTCAAAGCATTTAAAATGTTGTCCACCAGGTCAGAAAGCGCAAGCAAGCCAGATTGTGACTGTTGCCTCGACCGCGAAAAAGGAACAGACGTGTTGGGTTCTGCTCCGGGGAGTGCTGAGGACCTCTGGTGCGTAGAAGAACCGCCTTAACCAGGAGGTACTTGTTTCGGTCTATTCTCAGCACGTTTGATACGAGGTTTCATTCCAACTTGGGAAGTTTCGGTCTTCTTTCTGGGGAGTGATGGAAAAGAAGTAATTTTTCTTTTCCTGATGGCACCCTGCGATGTACCGGAACTTCCTGCATTGGGAGCGTCAGCAACAGGCTCGTCGTTCTGCAAAATGGAGTAGGGATTGTCCTGAGTCGTTGGAACGGAACTCTTAAGCATTTCTGCATAAGTCCGCTTGGAACGTTCCTTTAAGGAACGCTTGATTTTTTCCCCTCGTTGTATGTACACCGGGCATTGAGAAAGATCATGGGGGGCCCCGTCGCAATGAAGACACTTGCGCTCTTTTGCGCAAGAAGTCCCATCATGACTCTCTCCACAATCTGCGCAACGTTGTTTATTGCAAAAAAATGCGGCCGTGTGACCGAGTTGCATACATTTGTTGCACCGAACAGGTAAACGAAGTGCACCTATTGCAACGTAGTTTGGGAGAGCGGAACCCTCAAATGTCACACGAAAAGAGTTTGTCCGATTGAGAACTCGTTTGTCATTTTTAAGTGATACAGATTTCAGTCGATCGCATTCAAGAATCTTCACACTTTTAAGTGAGGAGTTTTTGAAGCGACCGACACCATCGAGTATCTCTTTTCGAGTCAAACCCTTTTCGTTTATTACACCGTCTATTTCAACGTTGCAACAGGGTACGTATATGCGATACTCGATCGCAAAGAGATCACAGCGCGTTATTTCATTCGCTTGGGTTCTGCTGGAGACGACAACTCGTAATTTGTCTGGCCCCATCCGAGTAATTTCAGTAACATTGGAAAATTTCTGCGTTAGTTCTTTTGAGATGCGAATGACATTAAGAGGTTTTGATTTTCGTCTAAAGTATACAATGAATGGACCTTTGAATCCCTCCGGGTATTCCTTTAGACGAAAATCATGTTTTTCATCAATTTCCTCATCTTCAGAACTTTTTACTTCATACACAGAATTTTCCTCCTCATCGTCTACTTCATCCTCCTGCTCTTCAGGAGGTGGGTCAGCATCAGAAACATTCAATGACGTGGATGGGGGATCCTCCTCGCCCTCAGCCATTATAATAAATTAGTCACCTGTTCGATGTGAACAGTATAGAATAACAATAAAAAAATAAAAAAAAAAATGAGTAAATAAATTATATTTCTATTCAAGGTATATATAAATTATATTTATTTCAATTTTTTATTGTATAAAATTCAAAAATGAAAAAAAGTTTCAACAAAAGTTCAACGGTAATGTAAGTAAAATGTCAATGCCCCTAATGCCAACGCTTGCCGATTCGGTAAATACAATGTTGGACAATGGTGTAAATCGTACACAGGAGGTTGAAGGAATGATATATGGAACAATAGAAAAATAAACTTCTACTTGTCGCTGCTGTGTAGCGTGTGATGAATGTGTGTACTGAACTGGATCCTCAGCGTCTCGATCGTGCACCACTTTTTATTGTGCTCGCTTCACTCGCAAGCGCTGATGAAAAAAACACAATATAAATCTGAGTGAAAAAACAGGAAGTGGGTTATATCTATGGTATAACCGCAAGGGTGACGTAGGACTCTCGTTGATATAGAGATCATTTGTATGAAGTTGAATCTGAATTCATTCTGAATGAATGAATATTTGGAGAACTTCGAAAACGAGAGCGTTACGTTGGAGGCACAAGGTTTTATGCATCCAATATTGGATACGGAAATATCCTACTGATGGGGAAGAATAATCTTCAGAAGCTATCCTGTTGATTGCGATTGATTGAAAAACCACAAAACCAAATGTATTTGGTCACAGTGTTACATGGATAGAAAACATTCAATTAAACTCTTTCACATGAATATATTTTGAAAATTCCCAAAGGAACTGGCAGATTATTTTCAGTAACGATTAGATATTTCCACATTTTCCTCGATACTGGAAGCCCACCAGTGGTTAATGCCAACTCGATAACCACCTGTTAATAGCACTTGATTGAAACATATTTGGTCACAGTGTTACATGGATAGAAAACATTCAATTAAATTCTTTCACATGAATATATTTTGAAAATTCCCAAAGGAACTGGCAGATTATTTTCAGTAACGATTAGATATTTCCACATTTTCCTCGATACTGGAAGCCCACCAGTGGTTAATGCCAACTCGATAACCACCTGTTAATAGCACTTGATTGAAACATATTTGGTCACAGTGTTACATGGATAGAAAACATTCAATTAAACTCTTTCACATGAATATATTTTGAAAATTACCATAGGAACTGGCAGATTATTTTCAGTAACGATTAGTTATTTCCACATTTTCCTCGATACTGGAAGCCCACCAGTGGTCAATACCAACTCGATAACCACCTGTTAATAGCACTTGATTGAAACATATTTGGTCACAGTGTTACATGGATAGAAAACATTCAATTAAACTCTTTCACATGAATATATTTTGAAAATTCCCAAAGGAACTGGCAGATTATTTTCCAGCAATGATTAGATCTTTCCGGAACTTTCTCGATGCTGAATGGCATCCTAACGAAAAGAGTTCTGCGCGTGTATGTGTTCTCCTTCGCCGTCCACCTCCTCCAGCACGTTAGGCAACGATGTTGTCTTGTCGATGTCCTCACGAAAAATGAATGTGTCTCTTCTTCTTCTTTTTGGTTTTAAGAGGGTTTAAACTTTTCAGTTCATTCGCCTCTAGCTCTGAGAAGAGCCATTGAGCACCAGTCTTGAGGAGGCTGGTGAAAAAGAAGAAAAAACCATATTCAGCGGACCTGTCTGCTCAGATGTAAAACCGGGCGAAGGCAGGAAAGGATCCTATGCCATATAAGATGTTTAATATGAGCTGTAACGTAATTGTATTGTTATTATTGAGTACCAAAGCGGCGACGAAGCATCGTAGAACCAAGCTCTAGAACAAAGGGAAATGTTGGTGGAGGGGGAGGTGGGGAGGATAAGGAAAGGATGGTAAGGAAAAGGGGTGGGATAGAGTGGGAAGGAATGATGTGATGTTGGATGTAGTTGAATTTTAATGGTGTTAGTAAAATGCTGGATAAGTATGAATTAGTGTGGTTAGAATTTAGTAAACAAAACAATAATATGTTTAAAAGGTATGCTGTTTGATTATGTAGTACTGCTGCATATGCTGGAAAAAGTTAATTTGTGAGTTATATATGGAAGATGTTTATGTTTATATATTTTTATTTGTTTTAATATTTTTGTATGTTATATGTTTATAGATGTATACACATACATACGCCATTTTTGTTAGATTTGTAATTTTGTACATAAACCTGTGCATGCATGCGCATGTACATGCATACATATATATACATTTTATTTACTTATATCTACATGTATATGCATACGCGGCGGTGAAGTGACTAACTGAAATAAGAGTGTATTTTAGATTTTACCAAAGAAGCCGGTTTCTTTCAGAAACGCAATCAAATTGGTTTCCTGTGTCTCGTCTCTACTGAGAATGTCTCGGAGACTCTGACCTATATTGTGTCGGACACGAGCATCTTTGGTGTGTTGGCATTCTAGTAGAAGATGCCTAACTGAAACTTGGGCTGAGTTACATGCGCAAAGTGGTCTTTCGGTTTTCTTCATTAGGTGTGAGTGTGTGAAAAAAGTGTGTCCAATTCGAAGACGGGTTAGCACCCGTCTTTCTTTGCTGTTGTTTTGATCAAACCAAGGAAGTGTGGTATTTTTGATTTGATGGAGATGGGTGGGAGGGCTATTTAACCAGCCTATGTTCCAGCTTTCGCGAATTTGCTGTTTGACCCAGCGAACTATATCAGTTCGAGGACAGGGTATAACTGGTGGTTCCATTTTGCTACCCTTACCGGCCAGTTTGTCTGCGGCTGTGTTTCCGAGGATTCCGGAATGACCAGGAACCCAACAGTAGGAGATGTTTTTTTCTGAAGCAGCCTCTTCTGTCTGTATTATCCATGGGTGTTTACTGTTTCCACTGAGCAGGTCTTGAAGACAGCTGGCTGAATCGGAGAAAATTACCGTAGGAAGGTGATCATGGGTACACTCTTGTGTAGCTATTAATAGAGCAAAAGCTTCCGCACTGAAGATGGAGCATTGCGGTGGAAGAGAAAAGCTACCGGTGTATCTGTTCTCGAAAATTCCACACCCAACTCCATCGCAGTTAACAGAACCGTCTGTGTAGACCTGGTGTTTGTTTTGAAAGTGAGTAGCCGTGAGATGGTTGAAGCAGGCTTTAATTTTTGGTGGAGGGTCGCCTGCACGGACAGTCTTGAGAAGATCAAGATTCACGTTCGGCGGTATGACGTTCCATTTTCTTTCCGTGGCAGTTGAAAGTGCACATATATCGGGAAGGTCTTGGTTCGTGAGGTCTTTGAACCAATTTATAGCTCGAATTACTGATGGTGCATTGGGGTCATTGTCAGGAAGTGAAAGTTGTCGGATGGCTTTGCCTGTGATGATTCTTGTTACAAGGTGTTTGAAAGGCAGATGACCACTTTCCGCCATAACAGCAAGAGTGGGGCTTGTGGTGAAGGCTCCTGTTGCTAGCTTTATTGCTTTGTTGTAGATGGGTTCAATGGCGTTGAGTACTCTGTCCCCACCACGGCTGAAGATGCCTACTCCGTAAAGGATTTGGGGGATCAACCAGATATTGATGATTTTAAGCAGTGTTTCTCTGTGTCCAGAGGATAAACTTCCTGTAATGGATTTGAGGATATTCATTTTCCTGCTGGCGGCTTTTTTTACCAATTGAGCATGATGTAAAAAGTTAAGCCTGGTATCGATGGTAACACCCAGTATTCTGAGTGTTCTCTTCTGAGGGATTTCGGATTGATTAAGCTTTAGGACGGATTTCTTTTTGAGTGTTTTGCCAATGTGAATGAATCGGGATTTTTCTGGCGAAAATTGGAATCCTATGTGTTGGGCCCAGTTTTGTATGGAATCAATTGTACTTTGAAGTCTCTTTCTCTGTGCTAGCCCAAAGCCACTGACAGAAACAAGAGTGATATCATCAGCATAAACAAAAATGTTTATACTGTCGGGAATTAATTCAAAAATAGGTTGCATGGCAACATTGAAGAGTGTTGGAGAAAGGACTGAACCTTGGGGAAACCCGTTTTCAAGAATTTTCAATGAAGACTTGTGATTGTTGATGATTGTTTTAAAGGTTCTGTTTTCCAGAAACCCTTTGATGAAGAAGCCTAATCTACCACGAACCCCCCAGTTGAAAAGATTTTTCAGAACTGGGTACCTCCATGCTCGATCGAAGGCCTTGCTAAGATCGAGTGATACAACATCTGCGTGCAGATTACTTTCAGCGGCGTCGTCTAGGACTTTTTCGAGAGCTACGAGGCAGTCTTCTGTACTTTTACCCGCGCGGAAGGCAAATTGTCTAGGGTCGAGCAGCTTGTTTGACTCTAAAAAGGTCGTTAAGCGCCGGTTGATAATTTTTTCCATGATTTTACCGACGCAACTCAGAAGAGTAATGGGACGGAAGTTGTCCAGCAGGTGATTATTCTTGTCTGGTTTAGGCAGAGAGACCATTAGGCCCTCTTTCCAGCAATTTGGGAAAATTCCACTGTTCCATACATTGTTGTAAAGTTTTAAAAGAACTTTTTTCCCAAGATAGGGTAGGTTTTTCAGCATTGGGTAGCTGATGTCATCTGGTCCAGTGGAGCCGCGTGTTGTTTTGTTTAAGGCCCATTCTAGTTCTTTGAGGGAAATAGTTTTGTTGAAGTCAAAATTTGCGTCGGTGTTAAAATCAATGGGGATTTTTTCGCATTTTGCCTTGCGGGTTTGGAAGGTGGTATCGAAGCTTTGGTTGGATGAGGTGGAGGCAAAGAAATCTCCGAAAGCCTCTGCTATAGTTTTCCGATCATTTGTATAATGACCGGCAATTAGAAGGTTGTATTCATTGTTCCTTTTTTTGCCATGAAGCCTGCCAATTTTGCTCCATAATTCCTTTGACGACGTGTTAGGATTAATACCGTTGACGAATTTAATCCAGCTGTTATGCTTGGCTGTTTTAATAATAGCTCTAGCATTGTTGCGAGCCCTTTGGAATTTCTCTAGCAGAGTGTGCTTAGATGGGTTATCCGGGTGGGCCTTTCTTAGCTTGCGTAAGGCTTTTCTTCTGTCTTTGATGGCTGTATTTACTTCAGGTGTCCACCATGGGACGCATTTTCTACCAGGATTTCCGCTGGTTCTAGGAATGTGTCGTATTGCAACCTCAAGGACGGCTTGGGAAAAGTCCTCGGGTGTCCAATCTTGTTTGGCTGAGAGGCAGCTTTCAATGTCACATTGATAGCCAGCCCAGTTTGCATATTCAAATTTCCATCTAGGCCTTGTTGAAACTTCTGGAGAAGGTTGGCCAAGGGAAATACATATTGGGAGATGATCGCTGTTGCAGCAATCATCGTGAGTGTTCCATGAAAGCTTTGAACAAAGTTGAGGGGATACGATGGGGAGATCTATGGCCGAAGAAGAGCCAGAAGCAGAATTGATTCTGGTGTGTTGGCCGTTGTTCAGAAAAGTGAGAGTATTATCGGAGAGAAAATCCTCTAAAATGGACCCTCTTCGATTGAGGTATGAGCATCCCCAGGCATACGAGTGAGCATTGAAATCACCCATAAGGAGAACTGGGGAGGGAAGTTGGTTGAGAAGATGTTCCAGTTGACCCCGTAGAGGAGCCACATCGGACGTAGGAGAAATGTATATGCTGGCTACTGTGATTGGAAACGGAAGGTTTATGCGTATTGCCACTGCTTGTAGAGCGGTGTTAACGGGGAGAAAATTGTGGGGGGTGCCGATTTTTATTGAAGTTGCAACCCCGTTGAATGAAGGGTTGGGTCCTTCTTTGAAATAAGTGGTGTAACCTTTGATAGAATCTTTGTGAAAATTTTTCTGCGTCATAGTCTCTTGAAGAGCTATGATTGTGGGATTATATTTATAAATTAATGTTTGTAATTCCGGAAAATTTCTTTGGAGACTTCGAATGTTCCATTGAATGGCTAGTTTGTTCGTTGGAGTGAATGTATTGGCGGGTTTGGTGGATCTTATTTACCCTTGGAAGGGGTGCTGTTCTTTCCGGATCTCTTGTCATTTTTGTTTTGTTTGTTGTTGTTTTGTTTGTTATTTTGTGTGTTGTTGTTCTGTGTGTTGTTGTTTTGTGTGTTGTTGTTTTGTGTGTTGTTGTTTTGTGTGTTGTTGTTTTGTGTGTTATGTGTGTTGCTGTTTTGTGTGCTGTGGTGTGGTGCGTTGTTTTGTGTGTTGTTTTTTTGTGGTGTGGTTTCCTTTGATTCCTGATTGTTTCGTGTCTTCTTCCTTTGTTTCTCTTTATTTTGTCGAAGTTCATCTTCTGAGGTTTTTAGCTCTTCTGAAGATGTGTTTTTGGAAGATATCTTCCTCTTGGTTTTTCTTGGGGCCTCAGATATTGTCATTGAAACATCGGAATCATATTCTGATTCGCTGGTCGAGGTATCAGATTCGGACATAGTAGTGTCAACTGTGGATGGAGTGCTTTCGCGACTTGTTGCCGGACTGTTTTCAGCTGAAACGCAACTACATTTGCACTTGTTGCAGCTAGCAGTCGGTTTTTGAATATTATTTATTCTGTCTTGTAGAACACTTGAATATGAAGGTCCATTATTTTTAATGTTGTACAGATCCTTGGCTTGTTTATATGAAATGCCTTGATCTATTCTAATCTTGGTTATGTTATTTTCTTTTAGCCATATTGGGCACTTCCTGCTTGAAGAGGAGTGGTCCCCTTGGCAATTAATGCAGTGGGCGACATCGTTACACGTTTTGATTTCTGTGCCATGTTCTTTGCCGCAATTTCGACAGAGTGGATTCTCGCGTTGGCATCGTTTCGACGTATGTCCAAAGCGGAAGCACTTGAAACATTGCATCGGGTTCGGGTAAAAATTCCGAGTCCCGATGCGAAGGAATCCAAATAAAATTATTTCTGGGATCACTGTCCCACGGATGGTCAGAATTAGGGTAGCTGTGGGGATAACTATATTGTTTTCCTTCCTAGTGATCCGCTTAACTTCGATCACTTGTTGGTCGGCAAGTTCAGTGAGAATTACTGATTCAGGTATTTCAATCACTTCACGGCATGTGACAACGCATTTGCGTTGATTTAATGTTGGGTGATATATTACCTCAACAGGTGTTTTATCGATGAGTTCATTTATTAAGAGGAGCTTACCGATGGTGTCCTCGTCTCTGGCCGTTAAGATGTACTGCGTTCTCTTCTTATCGTCCTTTGATGGTCGGGCGTTGTTTTTATCAAAATCTTTCACGAAATTGGCGATGGTTTTGCTCACAACAAATGGGTTGGATGGTAACACATGATCTCCTGTAGCACGCAAGAGTAAAATTTGAAGATTACCGTTCAGAGGGTCAACCCACTCTGGAGCGGTACGTTGAGTCGGCTTTCCTTGGTAAAAATTTGTAGCCCGGCCTCCCGGAGGCCCGGAGCTACTGGACGCCATGATATTGCCTAGCTACACCCTGGGTATAGCCGGCAGAATGGTTTCGGTTTACACAAACCTCACAAAACACTATTCGGATATGTGCGAGAAAACGTTTAACACACTCAATGGAGAAAAACGAAATAGCCCAAAACTGATTAACTGTAACGCGAAAATTTGGAAAAAACGTACTAAAATTTTTCAGTCGTATACACTTTCAGTTCAATCACTTCACCGTTGTAATTCGTTTGCGTATATTCACGCTATGTATTATTTGGTTCTAAACACTAAAAGAGGCACTATGAGGGTAGCGTCAGTGACGCCACGAAAGCGCGCGCTTTTTCCGGCAAGCCGGTGAGCGCCCGCTTTCCACGGTCGAAACGAGCTGATGCCTTCTCCTATTCGCCTTCTGCTTCCACGCCAAATGAATCCGCTTCAAAATCGCCAACGGGAGACGTCCCAGTCTGCTGTCCAAAACGCCAAAACGCCGAGCTGAAAAAGACGACCTTCTCGGTCGGAGGTAAAAATCAGTATGAATGTGTCTCACCACCAGAATATCGCTTAAGTATGCTTTTTGTGTGTGATTGAATCGAGAGAAGGTGTGGTTTACAATGGCAATTTGGAAGGCAAACTAGAGGGGAATGAACTCTCTGAGCTCGGAACTTTCGGCGACTGAGCAATAATCGATTGCGGGCGCATACAATATTGGATACGGAAATATCCTACTGATGGGGAAGAATAATCTTCTGAAGCTATCCTGTTAATTGCGATTGATTGAAAAACCACAAAACCAAATGTATTTGGTCACAGTGTTACATGGATAGAAAACATTCAATTAAACTCTTTTACATGAATATATTTTGAAAATTCCCAAAGGAACTGGCAGATTATTTTCAGTAACGATTAGATATTTCCACATTTTCCTCGATACTGGAAGCCCACCAGTGGTTAATGTCAACTCGATAACCACCTGTTAATAGCACTTGATTGTAACATATTTGGTCACAGTGTAACATGGATAGAAAACATTCAATTAAACTCTTTCACATGAATATATTTTGAAAATTCCCAGAGGAACTGGCAGATTATTTTCAGTAACGATTAGTTATTTCCACATTTTCCTCGATACTGGAAGCCCACCAGTGGTTAATGCCAACTCGATAACCACCTGTTAATAGCACTTGATTGAAACATATTTGGTCACAGTGTTACATGGATAGAAAACATTCAATTAAACTCTTTCACATGAATATATTTTGAAAATTCCCAGAGGAACTGGCAGATTATTTTCAGTAACGATTAGTTATTTCCACATTTTCCTCGATACTGGAAGCCCACCAGTGGTTAATGCCAACTCGATAACCACCTGTTAATAGCACTTGATTGAAAAACATATTTGGTCACAGTGTTACATGGATAGAAAACATTCAATTAAACTCTTTCACATGAATATATTTTGAAAATTCCCAGAGGAACTGGCAGATTATTTTCAGTAACGATTAGATATTTCCACATTTTCCTCGATACTGGAAGCCCACCAGTGGTTAATGCCAACTCGATAACCACCTGTTAATAGCACTTGGTTGAAACATATTTGGTCACAGTGTTACATGGATAGAAAACATTCAATTAAACTCTTTCACATGAATATATTTTGAAAATTCCCAAAGGAACTGGCAGATTATTTTCCAGCAATGATTAGATCTTTCCGGAACTTTCTCGATGCTGAATGGCATCCTACCGGAAAGAGTTCTGCGCGTGTATGTGTCGATCCTTCGCCGTCCACGATGTTGTCTTGTCGATGTCCTCACGAAAAATGAATGTGTCTCACCACCAGAATATCGCTTAAGTATGCTTTTTGTGTGTGATTGAATCGAGAGAAGGTGTGGTTTACGATGGCAATTTGGAAGGCAAACTAGAGGGGAATGAACTCTCTGAGCTCGGAACTTTCGGCGACTGAGCAATAATCGATTGCGGGTGCATACAATATTGGATACGGAAATATCCTACTGATGGGGAAGAATAATCTTCTGAAGCTATCCTGTTAATTGCGATTGATTGAAAAACCACAAAACCAAATGTATTTGGTCACAGTGTTACATGGATAGAAAACATTCAATTAAACTCTTTCACATGAATATATTTTGAAAATTCCCAAAGGAACTGGCAGATTATTTTCAGTAACGATTAGTTATTTCCAGATTTTCCTCGATACTGGAAGCCCACCAGTGGTTAATACCAACTCGATAACCACCTGTTAATAGCACATGATTGAAACATATTTGGTCACAGTGTTACATGGATAGAAAACATTCAAATAAACTCTTTCACATGAATGAATTTTTAAATTCCCAGGGGAACTGGCAGATTATTTTCAGTAACGATTAGATATTTCCACATTTTCCTCGATACTGGAGCCCACCAGTGGTTAATGCCAACTCGATAACCACCTGTGAATAGCACTTGATTGAAACATATTTGGTCACAGTGTAACATGGATAGAAAACATTCAATTAAACTCTTTCACATGAATATATTTTGAAAATTCCCAAAGGAACTGGCAGATTATTTTCAGTAACGATTAGATATTTCCACATTTTCCTCGATACTGGAAGCCCACCAGTGGTTAATGCCAACTCGATAACCACCTGTTAATAGCACTTGATTGAAACATATTTGGTCACAGTGTTACATGGATAGAAAACATTCAATTAAACTCTTTCACATGAATATATTTTGAAAATTCCCAGAGGAACTGGCAGATTATTTTCCAGCAATGATTAGATCTTTCCGGAACTTTCTCGATGCTGAATGGCATCCTAACGGAAAGAGTTCGGCGCGTGTATGTGTCGATCCTTCGCCGTCCACCTCCTCCAGCACGTTAGGCAACGATGTTGTCTTGTCGATGTCCTCACGAAAAATGAATGTGTCTCACCACCAGAATATCGCTTAAGTATGCTTTTTGTGTGTGATTGAATCGAGAGAAGGTGTGGTTTACGATGGCAATTTGGAAGGCAAACTAGAGGGGAATGAATTCTCTGAGCTCGGAACTTTCGGCGACTGAGCAATAATCGATTGCGGGCGCATACAATATTGGATACGGAAATATCCTACTGATGGGGAAGAATAATCTTCTGAAGCTATCCTGTTAATTGCGATTGATTGAAAAACCACAAAACCAAATGTATTTGGTCACAGTGTTACATGGATAGAAAACATTCAATTAAACTCTTTCACATGAATATATTTTTAAAATTCCCAAAGGAACTGGCAGATTATTTTCAGTAACGATAAGATATTTCCACATTTTCCTCGATACTGGAGCCCACCAGTGGTTAATGCCAACTCGATAACCACCTGTTAATAGCACTTGATTGAAACATATTTGGTCACAGTGTAACATGGATAGAAAACATTCAATTAAACTCTTTCACATGAATATATTTTGAAAATTCCCAAAGGAACTGGCAGATTATTTTCAGTAACGATTAGATATTTCCACATTTTCCTCGATACTGGAAGCCCACCAGTGGGTAATGCCAACTCGATAACCACCTGTTAATAGCACTTGATTGAAACATATTTGGTCACAGTGTTACATGGATAGAAAACATTCAATTAAACTCTTTCACATGAATATATTTTGAAAATTCCCAAAGGAACTGGCAGATTATTTTCCAGCAATGATTAGATCTTTCCGGAACTTTCTCGATGCTGAATGGCATCCTAACGGAAAGAGTTCGGCGCGTGTATGTGTCGATCCTTCGCCGTCCACCTCCTCCAGCACGTTAGGCAACGATGTTGTCTTGTCGATGTCCTCACGAAAAATGAATGTGTCTCACCACCAGAATATCGCTTAAGTATGCTTTTTGTGTATGATTGAATCGAGAGAAGGTGTGGTTTACGATGGCAATTTGGAAGGCAAACTAGAGGGGAATGAATTCTCTGAGCTCGGAACTTTCGGCGACTGAGCAATAATCGATTGCGGGCGCATACAATATTGGATACGGAAATATCCTACTGATGGGGAAGAATAATCTTCTGAAGCTATCCTGTTAATTGCGATTGATTGAAAAACCACAAAACCAAATGTGTTTGGTCACAGTGTTACATGGATAGAAAACATTCAATTAAACTCTTTCACATGAATATATTTTGAAAATTCCCAAAGGAACTGGCAGATTATTTTCAGTAACGATTAGATATTTCCACATTTTCCTCGATACTGGAGCCCACCAGTGGTTAATGCCAACTCGATAACCACCTGTTAATAGCACTTGATTGAAACATATTTGGTCACAGTGTAACATGGATAGAAAACATTCAATTAAACTCTTTCACATGAATATATTTTGAAAATTTCCAGAGGAACTGGCAGATTATTTTCAGTAACGATTAGTTATTTCCACATTTTCCTCGATACTGGAAGCCCACCAGTGGTTAATGCCAACTCGATAACCACCTGTTAATAGCACATGATTGAAACATATTTGGTCACAGTGTTACATGGATAGAAAACATTCAATTAAACTCTTTCACATGAATATATTTTGAAAATTCCCAAAGGAACTGGCAGATTATTTTCCAGCAATGATTAGATCTTTCCGGAACTTTCTCGATACTGGAAGCCCACCAGTGGTTAATACCAACTCGATAACCACCTGTTAATAGCACTTGATTGAAAAACATATTTGGTCACAGTGTTACATGGATAGAAAACATTCAATTAAACTCTTTCACATGAATATATTTTGAAAATTCCCAAAGGAACTGGCAGATTATTTTCCAGCAATGATTAGATCTTTCCGGAACTTTCTCGATGCTGAATGGCATCCTAACGGAAAGAGTTCGGCGCGTGTATGTGTCGATCCTTCGCCGTCCACCTCCTCCAGCACGTTAGGCAACGATGTTGTCTTGTCGATGTCCTCACGAAAAATGAATGTGTCTCACCACCAGAATATCGCTTAAGTATGCTTTTTGTGTATGATTGAATCGAGAGAAGGTGTGGTTTACGATGGCAATTTGGAAGGCAAACTAGAGGGGAATGAATTCTCTGAGCTCGGAACTTTCGGCGACTGAGCAATAATCGATTGCGGGCGCATACAATATTGGATACGGAAATATCCTACTGATGGGGAAGAATAATCTTCTGAAGCTATCCTGTTAATTGCGATTGATTGAAAAACCACAAAACCAAATGTGTTTGGTCACAGTGTTACATGGATAGAAAACATTCAATTAAACTCTTTCACATGAATATATTTTGAAAATTCCCAAAGGAACTGGCAGATTATTTTCAGTAACGATTAGATATTTCCACATTTTCCTCGATACTGGAGCCCACCAGTGGTTAATGCCAACTCGATAACCACCTGTTAATAGCACTTGATTGAAACATATTTGGTCACAGTGTAACATGGATAGAAAACATTCAATTAAACTCTTTCACATGAATATATTTTGAAAATTTCCAGAGGAACTGGCAGATTATTTTCAGTAACGATTAGTTATTTCCACATTTTCCTCGATACTGGAAGCCCACCAGTGGTTAATGCCAACTCGATAACCACCTGTTAATAGCACATGATTGAAACATATTTGGTCACAGTGTTACATGGATAGAAAACATTCAATTAAACTCTTTCACATGAATATATTTTGAAAATTCCCAAAGGAACTGGCAGATTATTTTCCAGCAATGATTAGATCTTTCCGGAACTTTCTCGATACTGGAAGCCCACCAGTGGTTAATACCAACTCGATAACCACCTGTTAATAGCACTTGATTGAAAAACATATTTGGTCACAGTGTTACATGGATAGAAAACATTCAATTAAACTCTTTCACATGAATATATTTTGAAAATTCCCAGAGGAACTGGCAGATTATTTTCAGTAACGATTAGATATTTCCACATTTTCCTCGATACTGGAGCCCACCAGTGGTTAATGCCAACTCGATAACCACCTGTTAATAGCACTTGATTGAAACATATTTGGTCACAGTGTAACATGGATAGAAAACATTCAATTAAACTCTTTCACATGAATATATTTTGAAAATTCCCAAAGGAACTGGCAGATTATTTTCAGTAACGATTAGATATTTCCACATTTTCCTCGATACTGGAAGCCCACCAGTGGTTAATGCCAACTCGATAACCACCTGTTAATAGCACTTGATTGAAACATATTTGGTCACAGTGTTACATGGATAGAAAACATTCAATTAAACTCTTTCACATGAATATATTTTGAAAATTCCCAAAGGAATTGGCAGATTATTTTCCAGCAATGATTAGATCTTTCCGGAAATTTCACGATGCTGAATGGCATCCTAACGGAAAGAGTTCGGCGCGTGTATGTGTCGATCCTTCGCCGTCCACCTCCTCCAGCACGTTAGGCAACGATGTTGTCTTGTCGATGTCCTCACGAAAAATGAATGTGTCTCACCACCAGAATATCGCTTAAGTATGCTTTTTGTGTGTGATTGAATCGAGAGAAGGTGTGGTTTACGATGGCAATTTGGAAGGCAAACTAGAGGGGAATGAATTCTCTGAGCTCGGAACTTTCGGCGACTGAGCAATAATCGATTGCGGGCGCATACAATATTGGATACGGAAATATCCTACTGATGGGGAAGAATAATCTTCTGAAGCTATCCTGTTAATTGCGATTGATTGAAAAACCACAAAACCAAATGTATTTGGTCACAGTGTTACATGGATAGAAAACATTCAATTAAACTCTTTCACATGAATATATTTTGAAAATTCCCAAAGGAACTGGCAGATTATTTTCAGTAACGATAAGATATTTCCACATTTTCCTCGATAGTGGAGCCCACCAGTGGTTAATGCCAACTCGATAACCACCTGTTAATAGCACTTGATTGAAACATATTTGGTCACAGTGTAACATGGATAGAAAACATTCAATTAAACTCTTTCACATGAATATATTTTGAAAATTTCCAGAGGAACTGGCAGATTATTTTCAGTAACGATTAGTTATTTCCACATTTTCCTCGATACTGGAAGCCCACCATTGGTTAATGCCAACTCGATAACCACCTGTTAATAGCACTTGATTGAAACATATTTGGTCACAGTGTAACATGGATAGAAAACATTCAATTAAACTCTTTCACATGAATATATTTTGAAAATTCCCAAAGGAACTGGCAGATTATTTTCAGTAACGATTAGATATTTCCACATTTTCCTCGATACTGGAAGCCCACCAGTGGTTAATGCCAACTCGATAACCACCTGTTAATAGCACTTGATTGAAACATATTTGGTCACAGTGTTACATGGATAGAAAACATTCAATTAAACTCTTTCACATGAATATATTTTGAAAATTCCCAAAGGAACTGGCAGATTATTTTCCAGCAATGATTAGATCTTTCCGGAACTTTCTCGATGCTGAATGGCATCCTAACGGAAAGAGTTCTGCGCGTGTATCTGTCGATCCTTCGCCGTCCACCTCCTCCAGTACGTTAGGCAACGATGTTGTCTTGTCGATGTCCTCACGAAAGATGAATGTGTCTCACCACCAGAATATCGCTTAAGTATGCTTTTTGTGTGTGATTGAACCGAGAGAAGGTGTGGTTTACGATGGCAATTTGGAAGGCAAACTAGAGGGGAATGAACTCTCTGAGCTCGGAACTTTCGGCGGCTGAGCAATAATCGATTGCGGGCGCATACAATATTGGATACGGAAATATCCTACTGATGGGGAAGAATAATCTTCTGAAGCTATCCTGTTAATTGCGATTGATTGAAAAACCACAAAACCAAATGTATTTGGTCACAGTGTTACATGGATAGAAAACATTCAATTAAACTCTTTCACATGAATATATTTGGAAATTCCCAAAGGAACTGGCAGATTATTTTCAGTAACGATTAGATATTTCCACATTTTCCTCGATACTGGAAGCCCACCAGTGGTTAATGCCAACTCGATAACCACCTGTTAATAGCACTTGATTGAAACATATTTGGTCACAGTGTTACATGGATAGAAAACATTCAATTAAACTCTTTCACATGAATATATTTTGAAAATTCACAAAGGAACTGGCAGATTATTTTCCAGCAATGATTAGATCTTTCCGGAACTTTCTCGATGCTGAATGGCATCCTAACGGAAAGAGTTCTGCGCGTGTATGTGTCGATCCTTCGCCGTCCACCTCGTCCAGTACGTTAGGCAACGATGTTGTCTTGTCGATGTCCTCACGAAAAATGAATGTGTTTCACCACCAGAATATCGCTTAAGTATGCTTTTTGTGTGTGATTGAACCGAGAGAAGGTGTGGTTTACAATGGCAATTTGGAAGGCAAACTAGAGGGGAATGAACTCTCTGAGCTCGGAACTTTCGGCGACTGAGCAATAATCGATTGCGGGCGCATACAATATTGGATACGGAAATATCCTACTGATGGGGAAGAATAATCTTCTGAAGCTATCCTGTTAATTGCGATTGATTGAAAAACCACAAAACCAAATGTATTTGGTCACAGTGTTACATGGATAGAAAACATTCAATTAAACTCTTTCACATGAATATATTTTGAAAATTCCCAAAGGAACTGGCAGATTATTTTCAGTAACGATTAGATATTTCCACATTTTCCTCGATACTGGAAGCCCACCATTGGTTAATGCCAACTCGATAACCACCTGTTAATAGCACTTGATTGAAACATATTTGGTCACAGTGTAACATGGATAGAAAACATTCAATTAAACTCTTTCACATGAATATATTTTGAAAATTCCCAAAGGAACTGGCAGATTATTTTCAGTAACGATTAGATATTTCCACATTTTCCTCGATACTGGAAGCCCACCAGTGGTTAATGCCAACTCGATAACCACCTGTTAATAGCACTTGATTGAAACATATTTGGTCACAGTGTTACATGGATAGAAAACATTCAATTAAACTCTTTCACATGAATATATTTTGAAAATTCCCAAAGGAACTGGCAGATTATTTTCAGTAACGATTAGATATTTCCACATTTTCCTCGATACTGGAAGCCCACCAGTGGTTAATGTCAACTCGATAACCACCTGTTAATAGCCGCGCGTGTATGTGTGTGTAGCGATGTCTTCCCAGGGAACCGTTTGTGGCATCACTCTCCTCCTGATAGATTCCCTTCTGGCCTAGGGTGCACAAACAGGCTCTTGGTGACACCGTTCATCCGCGCTTTCATGATAAATAAAGAGCTTCACCGCAACAGCGACAACATGCTCCAATCGCTGTTCAATTAGAACTGAGTGGATTTCCGAGCGTCGCTCGCTTATATACCGATTGGTGATTTCAATAGCCTGTTTTGAAAGCAATTTTAAGACTATTGAAACAAGATTTTGGATCAAAAAGTAACAAGTATATAACGCGTAGACATTTTATCTTTCGAATGAAGTGTTTATCATACCATTTCGTTCAGTTGTTTAGGAGCTATTAACGCTCAAAATCTCGGTCTCCGGCGTAACGCTTTCGTTTTCGAAACTTTGATTTTACACCCCGGTATAGAAATGAAAGACGTAGTCCTACGTCAAAAAACACCGTTATCGGATCGATTCTCAGATTTGTCCGATCAGCTCGCGAGTTCTCGAACGAATCCAACCGTATTGTATCTATCGTGAGTATGACCGTGTCGTCAATTAGTGCGCGAGGGGAAACGGTATACATATACAGAGGACTGTGGAAAGGGATTCGATAGAGATGTCTAAATTTTTCGTTTATTCGATTGTCGGTTAATCGTAGGGTCATTTTCAAATATTCGATTCATTCGAATATTTGTCTTTCAGTATTCGATTAATCGAGCGAATATTTATTTCTTGTAATCAAAAAGAACAGACATATATAATAATAAAAGTTTGATGTCATAACTTTAAAAGTTATATTAAATATAATTTTGTAATAAACATGGTGCAGAATAATGGTTTCTGAATGAAATGGTATTTTAGTATTGTGGTATCGTGCGATGGGCCCACTGTACTATGATTATATACTATTTACATTGGACCGTGCTAAAAGAATGAGCCATGGTTTTGACAGTGGGTTATATAATGTCAATGTATAGAACTAACGAGGCAGAATAAAGAATGGCGTATGAGTGACTAGTTCAATCTCAGATTTGTGCGCGTTATTAAGAAGAGTTACAATCCGAAAACCATCGACATCACATTGGCGACGAGGATAAAACATGTAAGTAAAATTTACTTAAAAAGAAATATTGTGTGAAATACGAAAATGAGTGCTATTTTTGGTCAAGTGAAGATCACATTATTCATAAGCTGGTCAGGGCTATGCCCCCTCAAGAGAAAATTTTCAGATGAAAAAGATGGCTGCCAAGATTACATATAGGCCACTATAGGAACGTTGCGCCGAAAAAGGCATCAGTACTTGTGAATTCTCGTATATATATATATTGGCGTGTTGCAAAAGTTTTGGAAAGGATGGATCAATACTTATACACTGCTTTCGGGGCCACATGTATATATTAAACAGTGGTCGGTAAATGGCTGAATACAGCGAACATAGAACTCATTATGATGATCCATTTATGATGGTAGCCTATGATTCAGCAACTCCTATCTCTACCTCCCCGTGGTACCGACTGGGATACGAGCAACTTTCGGAAAGATCGAGTAACCAACCTCGGTGGGACCTTAGGTCGTATGCAGACAGAGAAGGGGGCACTCGGGCCCCAAAGCTTAAGGTGTGTATACGATCCGTGCCGATAGTTGAATGGTGGAAGGGGCGATACAAATATGAAGCCGCGAACGGACCCTGTGGGGTACCGGGGCAAACCTCACAGTAATGTTGCCCTTGCTGTGGTAGTCCACAGTCGACCATATATTTTCCCTAGCGACTCGTGGGAACCACATGAAAAGCAAAACCAACCCAATGCGAAGATCGAAGCGTATTCGTCACCCTAAGAAGTGTCCTTGTTGTGCGAACTCAGTGGCATCGTCGTCCTCATCGTCATCATCGTCCTCATAATCATCGTCCTCGTCCTCGTCCTCGTCCTCATCGCTATCCCCTTCTCCGGTTATAGATATAAATCCGGATGAAGAATCGAAGAGCGAGCAGCAATGGTCTGACCACCCATTAGCACCGTCATCGCCATCCGAAAGGACACAAGACCCACTGTACGAAGAATCGAAGAGCGAACAGCAATGGTCTGACCACCCATTAGCATCGCCATCTTCATCCGAAATGACACAAGACCCACTACACGTGGAATCGAATAGTGAGCAGTGGTCTGACCAACCATTAGCACCGACATCGTCATCTGAAATGACACAAGACCCACTACACGTGGAATCGAATAGTGAGCAGCAATGGTCTGACCACCCATTAGCAACGCCACCCTTATCAGTATCATGGGAACCACTAGCATCTTCATTCAGAGTGATGCTAGAGCAACTACCCCAGTCCCCTTCTGTAGACATAGAGTCGTTTGATACACAGCAGACGATCCAATTAGACTCTCCGAAAGAACTCAGAGTTGTCCTAGAGCCGATAGATGCTAGTCAATATGATATACAAACCATAAGACTATCTAGAACTGAAACAAGAACGTTTATCTTGCACCACTACGACATGGGTGATTCAGTGTCGGACACCCTCTTGGCATTGAATTCCACATATGGACAAACTGTTACTCGTAGAACGGTTACGATGTGGTACAAAAGGTTCGATACCGTCAGGAACTGCGCGGATCGTCCACGCAAAGGCCGTCCGAAGGCAATCAATAACACAGCAACACTGCTTGCTGATGTGAAACAAAACAGCCAGCAATCTACGAGGTCTATGGCCCAGAAATACAACTGTTCGGCAGCGACTGTTATGCGATCGTTGCATAAACTAAACTATGTGCCCAGAAGAATGGGATACCACCCACACAAGCTAGACCCAGTCAACCTTGCAAAGCGGGTGAAACTAGCCCAACGACTACTCAGACAAAGTGAATTAGACCAGGGTATGCTCGATAATTTGGTCACTTGTGATGAATCGAAGATACCCATGTTTGCGCCTTACAGAGGCATACATTGGATCGAAAAAGGCGCCATGGCGAAGACAATCGCCAAAGACAGAATGAATCGCAAGTGGAACATGCTCTGTGTGTTTTGGGATCGACGAGGCATTATACACTGGGAATTGCTAGACAAGGGTGTATCTGTTAATCGTAAACGATATCAGAAGCAGCTGGAAAAGTTGGCTGGTATACTGGGAGTGAGTAAACATAGGCCGGTACCCCTACTACACGATAACGCTCCGTGCCATAGGGCACATGAAACGATAGATAAGGCGAGGAGCCTGGGATTTAACATAATGAACCATCCTCCTTACTCACCAGACATCAGTCCATCAGACTACCATTTATTCAGGTCATTGAGTAATAAGCTTAGGAATAAACTCTTCAAGACTAAGGATGAGATGAGCGCATTCCTAAAAGAGTTCTTCGAGAGCAAGCCTCCTACGTTCTATGCCAGAGGCATAGATTCCCTACCTGCGAGGTGGAAGCGGGTCATCAAGTACGGTGGTAAATACTGCTTCTAGGTCAGTGTTATGTCATGTATGTTATGTGTTGTGTATCGTCCAATAAAAAAGAGAGAAGCCCCCCTAAATGTGTGGGGCTTCTCTCTTTTTTATTAAATTCCCCTGCGCCTTAATCTATGCAACACGCATTACATCTGGTTCTACGGTCCCAGAAACGAGGTCATAAGTCGAAAAAATTCTAAGTCCTAACAATATTCTAAGTCCAAGAAATATGTTCCCGGATCACCCCCCATCGGAATCCGACCCACACCCGGCACTGGTACTGATTACGGTGTCCCAAGTTGCCCCGATCGATCGAGGTGTCTCTGCTAGCTGTATAAGCTGTGCACCATGTCCTGGAATGCAAAGTAGCATGTTTTGGAAAAGTCCCCCCCCCCAGCACAGCACAGCACAACAGCACAACAGTTTGTTCAATTTCTCACTGCGCGACCCAGCACGCAGTACGTGTAACAATGCCCCATCAGCATCGGCGCGGCACAGTAGCTTGTGCAGTCTTGCCCTTGCGATGCGCTATGTGATGGGCGGGTGCGTCGTGTCCCGTAAGAGAGAAGTCCCACCGTGGTAGCTTAGTGCTGCCCGCGCTGGCGGCTTCTCTCTTTTTTCATTAAATCGCATTGCGCCTGGTAGTATGCAATCGTGCGTGTGTGTGAAATCATCCCATGGCCTGGAATAACAACTGTCAAGTGTTGTCCCCCAGCACAACACAGCACACAACAGTCTGCGCGAGCCAACGCCCGCAGTACGCAGCATCGGCGATAAGTACGATAATGCTATAACACCAAGTGCGTGTGTGAAGCCATTCCCCTCGCTGGATATTACTTTACTTTTTTTTATTTCATCCTGCGCCTGGTAGTATGCAACCGCGTGTGTGTGTGAAACCATTCCATGTCCTGGAATGACAAGTCTCAAGTGCACAACACCCGCACACCAGCACCCGCAGTACGCAATGTGTATAACACTGCCCCGCCGACAATAACACTAAGGCAAGGCGCAAATTGAGAAGCGTATAGCGCTCGTAAACGAACACGAGACTACCAACACGACTCACACGTGCCACAAACGTAGCGTGGTGGAGCGCATATTCAGTCACAGTTTGGTGTAAATAACGTGCCACTCGCATACAATGTCTGATTCACACAGATTTGCGCGATATATTTATTTACTAACACAATCACCCGACCGGTACGACCACACAGTGCCAAACTCACCGCACTATATGATTGTTCACCAACACAACTACCACAACCGGTACGACCAGCACGAGAAACTGTGGTTCAGCCACAGCGTCACGCGAGTCACGAGCGCTCCACAATCTCGCGTCATCTGGCCAATTTGCGCCGTTCTATCTGTTTTCATTAGCCACAAAAACAGGCGCTATATCGCGGTAAGTTACACGCGCTATACGCGTCTCAATTTGCGCCTGGCGTAAGTCCCAGAAAGCGTCCAAGTCCCCCCAGCATACAGCACGCAACAGTTTGTTTAATTTCTCACTGCGCGAGCCAACCCCCGCAGTACGCAATGTGTAAAACACTGCCCCGTCGACAATAACACTAAGTCCCAGAAAGCGTCCAAGTCCCCCCAGCATACAGCACGCAACAGTTTGTTTAATTTCTCACTGCGCGAGCCAACCCCCGCAGTACGCAATGTGTAAAACACTGCCCCGCCGACAATAACACTAAGTCCCAGAAAGCGTCCAAATCCCCCCAGCATACAGCACGCAACAGTTTGTTTTATTTCTCACCCGCAGTACGCAGTATGTATAACATCGACATCGGCGCGTACATGACTATTGAAAAAAAACACATTCACACATTGGTCACACATCATCATCTTTACCTACGGATCAACTATTGGAAAAAAGTTCAACTATTGAAAAAAGTTCAACTATTGAAACAAGTAACCAACTATTGAAACAACCAACACCTTAGGCACGGCCCAAGTACAAGTACGAGTTCAATAGTAGGGTTACCCCCCATCGGAATATGACCGACACCCGGCACTGGTACCGATTGCGGTGCGTGAACATTTCCCGACCCAGCATGGTGTCTCGGCTAGTGGTACAAGTCTATCCAAGGCACCCCTATAACGATGCCCCCAGTGCGGTATATACCCATGCCGAGGCAACGTTGGTATGACCATGTTTTACACTATTGTGGGGAAAGTTGGTGAGTGAAAAGTTTGAGGCATAACTTGCGAAGCTTGTATGGATGTTCGGTAGTACGATGCCGTACGGGTGGGGTCAAGTTACTGTCGGTAGGGTCGAACGTCTATCGAATCCAGTGAGTCGGATGACAACCATCAAGGGGGTTAACCTCGGCGGTGAGCCTCTTCTGACTCTAGTAGCTGGTCGGCACCCGGAAGGGTAAACCTTTTGAGCTTGTATCGAATTCAGTGAGTTTCGAACCCCTACCCTCACTACGGGGTGAGACGTACGTACTCCAGTGTGTGGTGTCGTGTCGTGCGTTGAACGTCGAAGGGGCATAAGGCGATTGTGGCTTTCTCGTGTGCCATGCGAACCCTGTGCAGTACGGTGTGTCGAACATTGAAATACCTCCCATGTAAGACGCATCGCATCAGTGCAGCTAGTAGCACCACACGGGTAGTTACCGCTCTCTCGCTCCGAGTTTTTTTTCTCCCTTGTTATGCCTCCTCAGCGTATGCTGTAGGTATGCAGTAGGGGAAAAAAAGCGTGCGCTCGCTCGCTCGTCTGTGTGTGTTGGGTCGTTTACATCAATGTGGGGCAGCTACCTCGTGATAAGCGAGCGTGGACATGTGCACAATACCCCCTCTCACGCTTTTATGCGTGCTAGTACTTGTATGGGAATCTTTTGGCTATTGTATGGCTATCGTGTATGCGAACGAGGAACGAATTTACCGAGGATGAACGTTGTGGTGATGTTGTGCGAAGTTAATATACACCCCTATCGAATTGTTTGCGGGCCGGCGTGCCGCGCATCCATCAGTAGATAGTGATAGTGAATTCTGGTTGATCCTACCAGTAATATACGCTTGTCTCAAAGGTTAAGCCATGCATGTCTAAGTACAAACAGATTTAATGTGAAACCGCATAAGGCTCAGTATAACAGCTATTATTTACAAGATCATACAACTAGTTACTTGGATAACTGTGGAAAATCTAGAGCTAATACCTGCAAAATGCAGGGACCTCGCGGAACCTGTGCAATTATTAGGCAAACCAATCGTCCCCCTTCACAGGGCCGTGACGCTTGAGTTGAAATCTGGATAATTCCGCTGATCGTACGGTCTCGCACCGACGACGGATCTTTCAAATATCTGCCCTATCAACTATTGATGGTAGTATAGAGGACTACCATGGTTGCAACGGGTAACGGGGAATCAGGGTTCGATTCCGGAGAGGGAGCCTGAGAAATGGCTACCACATCCAAGGAAGGCAGCAGGCGCGTAAATTACCCAATCCCGGCACGGGGAGGTAGTGACGAGAAATAACAATATGAGACTCTTGAATGATGTCTCATAATTGGAATGAGTTGAGCATAAATCCTTCAACAAGGATCCAGTGGAGGGCAAGTCTGGTGCCAGCAGCCGCGGTAATTCCAGCTCCACTAGCGTATATTAAAATTGTTGCGGTTAAAACGTTCGAAGTTCTTTCTTGTCCAGCACGGGTGCTATTCCTAATGTTGGCAGTAGGTCACTGGTATTGCTGCGACTATAAGACTGGGTGCACATACACGGTGGCACTTTGTGCCCTTTATCGGGTGCGGTGTTTCCACCTGCCCAGCTGCGATTACCTTGAACAAATTAGAGTGCTCTAAGCAGGCCACACAACGGCCGAGAATGATCTTGCATGGAATAATGGAATATGACCTCGGTCCTGGGCTGGTAAAGCCAGGGTACAGCGCAATCCAGTGCCAATTATTGGCCCTTCAGCTTCCGCCCTGGAACTCCTATCCTTACCTCCCCGAGGTACCGGCTGGGGTATGAGCAACCTTAGGAAAGATCGGGTAACCAACCCCGGTGGGACCTTTGGTCGTACGCAGACAAGGAAGGGGGAAAACGGACCCCAAAAGTTAAGGTGTGATGCGACCCGTGCCGAGAGCTGAGTGGTGGAAGGGGCGATATAAATGAGAAGCCGTTAACGGAGCCTGTGGGGCACCGGGGCGCACCCCACAGTATGCAGCCCTTACCGTGTTACAGCAGGGCACTGACGCGGAGGACCCCACCTTTCCCTAGCGACTCGTGGGAATCACATGGAGAATAATAAACAAAACCAACCAAAACAAAAAACTGTATCGACGATGAGCGGAGTAGGAGGTAAAACTTACCTCAGCCTTACGGCAGAAAAAACCGATGGAAAGATAACAAGAAACCCCTTCTTGATATCAAAAACGCTATCCAAACTAACGAAAGACATCATAGAAATAAAGTACATAAAAAGAGACACAAGTTTTCTGATTGTTCTAGAGAACAACAGAAACGCGGAAAAGCTACTAATGCTTCAAAGCTTAGTAAACGGAGAAAAGATAAAAGTAGAATACCACAAGAACCTGAACATTTCAAAATGTGTGGTCTACAGCGAAGAAATGATGGAAATGGAAACGAAAGAGATACAAGTTGAGCTAGCAGACCAAGGTGTGCTAAACGTACACAGAATCACTAGGAAAAATGAAAAGAGAGAAACGGTTAACACGCCTCTTCTTATCATTACGATCAATAGATCAGAGCCTCCGGAGCATCTGAAATGTGGTCTACTAAGACTTAAAACTAGATACTATTTCCCGAAACCAATGCAATGCTTTAAATGCTACAAATATGGGCATACACAGAAGAAATGCCAAAGAGAAGAAGCAAGGTGCAAAAAATGCTCGAAAGACCATATAAACGCATCTTGTGAAGAACCACCATATTGCATCAATTGTAAAGGGAATCATGGGCCTGGCGACAGAAACTGCCCATTTTACAAACGAGAGAACGATATACTAAAAATTAAAGTATCAAGAAACATACCATATGGGGAAGCAAAAAGAACGTACGTAAACACACAAAGACAAACAAAAAGTTACGCTGATGTAGCCAAAAGCCAAGTTCAGCAAAGATTGGTGGTAAACAATGAGGTCATAAACGAGAATAACGCTCTTAAGGCCCAGATCCAAGAACTGAAGCAACAGATAGAAGAATTGAAATCAATCATTACAGAGATGCAGAAGAACAACATGATAAACAAGATTGTTCAAAACGAAGCCGATCTGATAAAACCTTCAACCAGCCATAGCGCTCCTGAGGGCATGAGAACGAGCGAACCTAATAACAAAGTGAACAAAAAACAAAAAAAGAGGAAAGAGAAAAGATCCTCTGACTCCTCGCCTCCGTCAAGGAAAAACAAGAAAAGCGGAAACTTTTCCGATTCCGAAATGTCACAAAGTGACACAACGGAGCTATAGTGAAACTTTTAATATTCCATAATGAGCTATCACAAATTCACAAACGAAACACTTATACTACAATGGAACATCTTTGGCTTCCGAGGCAGACTACACGAGCTACAGCTACTAGTAAACGAACACTATCCATCCATCATTGCACTTCAAGAAACAATGGTACCCAAAATACCGCAAAATGTACTAGGTGGTCAATATGACTGGAAAATATACAATGATCACAGTCACCCAAACAAAAACGGGGTTGCATTGGGAGTACTCCACGACGCACCTCATAAGTGGATAGATGTAAGTGGGATCGATAAGGTGCAAGTCGTAGCAGTAACTATACACCTCCCACTAAAACTTACGATCGCAAACATATACATATCGCCACACTATACAAACATCGAATATGAAAGGGCCATAATTGCAGAAATAACACACATTGCGAGACAACTCCCACAACCGTACATACTAGTGGGCGATTTCAATGCCCACAACGAAAATTGGGGATCATACAAAAACGATACAAGAGGCAATCTCCTCCTTGAGGAGACAGATAAACATCGATGGAAAATACTAAACGAAGGTAATCCGACTAGGATGCACCCAACCTCTGGTAAACCATCGGCAATAGACCTGATGATAGCCTCGCATAATTTGCCCAACAGCTATTTATGGAGAACTGACGAAGACACAAGAGGAAGCGACCACTTCCCTATTTTACTACAAAAACATGGCCAAACAACAGTACTTCCCACAAGAAGGAAAAGATGGGTAACAGAAGCAGCTAACTGGAACAAATATGACAGTGAAATCGAACGTGCCTTAACAGGTATAGAAAGTATAGACCCCATGGGACTAACAGATATCATAACAACTGCGGCTAGCAAAAGCATGAGGAAAACAACTGGCTACAAGCCAAAGAGAGAGGTCCCATGGTGGACCAGCGAAGTACACCAAGCCATAAAAAGTCGTAAAAAGGCACTCAGGAAGTTGAAGAACTCCAACCCTTCCTCACCTGAATACCAGGAAAACGCGAAAAAGTTCAGAATAGAGAGAGCAAAAGCAAGAACCATAATAAAGGCGGCAAGAAAAAAGAGCTGGGAGGAATACCTAGCAGGGATCTCCCCAAACACAAGCAGCTCCAGCATGTGGGCTAAAGTTAGAGCATGTAAAGGAGAATACAAATGTGAGAGAATAATAATGAATATTGACCAAAAAATAACAGATGACAATAACATCATAACAGAAGAACTTGCCAAGCACTTCACTAAAGTATCGTCAGATGAGGTCTACGAGACCTCCTTCAGAAACTTCAAAGAGAACGAGGAGAAAACAGTGGATATAAAAATAAGTGAAAATAATGAAATTTACAACAGAAGCTTCAACATGAAAGAACTCCTATGGGCACTGAACAGTGCCACAGGAAAATCCCCAGGTGAAGATAATATAACCTATCCACTACTACAAAATCTTCCAATTAAGGGTAAAGCTATACTACTAAAAACACTTAACGAAGTATGGCATACCGGCAAAATACCAAGAAAATGGAAAGAAGGTATTATCATACCCATTCCCAAAGTAGGCAGCAACACCATGAACCCAGATGGATATAGACCTATAACCCTCCTTAGTTGTGTGGGCAAAACATTAGAAAGAATGGTCAACAGAAGACTCATTGATGAGCTAGAGTACAGAAACCTGTTAAACGAAAGACAACATGCTTTTAGAAGAGGCAAAAGTACAACCACCTACCTAGCACACGTCGAGAGTATAATTAATACAGCCACAAGGCTAAATGCCCACCTAGACATGGTCTCGCTGGACCTGTCCAAAGCTTTCGATAGGACGTGGAGACTACCAATCTTAAAGCAAATGAAAGTATGGGGTTTTGACGGTCGCATTCTGAGCTTCTTTAAAGACTTCCTGACCGATAGGAAAATTAAAGTGTTTTGCAAAGGAGCATTGAGCTCATCTAGAACCCTACAAAACGACATACCGCAAGGTTCAGTCATGTCAACAACGCTATTTTTAATAGCTATGTAGTCCCTCTTCGAAAGGGTACCAAATAACGTGTCTCTGGTGGTATACGCAGATGACATTACACTTATTAACTACGGTGAAACGCCAGGCTGGAATAGAAGGAAAACTCAAAGAGCGATCAACCACATACAATGTTGGGCCGATGAAAGGGGATTCAAGATTAATCCCCAGAAATCAAAACTAGTACATATATGCAGAAGACGACACCATAGAAAGGCCCCCACGCTCCATCTGGGAGAATGCATAATCCCCCAAGATAGAAAAATGAAAGTACTGGGAGTAACAATAGATTCAAAATTAACCTTCAGACAACACTTCGAAGACGTTAAGAGAATAACACAAGGTTATATAAGAGTAATGAAAATAATAGCAGGAAGGTTCAAACCTAGCAACAGATGTACCCTAATAAAGGTAGTAAACGCTACAATATTAGCCAAAATATTACATGGAGCTGAGCTGTACTCAAGAGTAGGCGATAAAGCTACTAAAGCTCTAGAATCTGTATACAACGAAGGAATCAGAATAGCATCAGGTGCTTTTTGCACCAGCCCAGTACTATCAATTTATGCCGAATGTGGAGAGCTCCCTCTCAAATACCAAATCACTAGAAACATTTGTACAAAAGCATATCAACTGAAAGACAGGCTTACATCAGACCAATGGGAAACCCTCCCTCTATTGGAAAGAGCAAACTTCAGCTTTAAACAGCTTACAAATCAAGATCTACCTCAAACCGTAACAAATGTACCAACCAAACAAAGAACATGGGTACACCAATGTCCAATTATTGATTGGACAATAAAAGCCAATACTAAGGCAGGATGCCCAAATAACGTCGCAAAAACGAATTTCAGAATGTACACATACAATTACCCAGGAAGAAGCCTAATATACACTGATGGTTCGAAAACAAAAAATGATGTGGGGTATGGTATAACGATCCCCAACACAAACGTGTGCATAAACGGTAGACTACCAAAACAGTGTAGCATATTCTCCGCTGAGGCATATGCTCTCCATAAGGCAACCCAGGCTGCCAGAGAAGGTTCAATAATATTCACGGACTCGGCAAGCTGTCTGGCTGGGCTGGAAAGCGGAAACTGCGACCACCCATGGCTGAAGCAGGCCAAAGCAACAGCTTGGGAAAAAGGTATAAGATTTACATGGATTCCCGGCCATACTGGGATTGAAGGCAACGAGAAAGCTGACGTTTTAGCCAACGAAGGTCGATCCAAGCCACTTGAAGACAGAACCATACCTAAGGAAGATGCCATCAGGTGGATCAAAGAAGCAATAAAGGACGAATGGAACAAAACCTGGTTCCACTGCAGAGAACAGAAACTCAGGAAAATTAAATGCAGCGTAGAAAAATGGACCGAAGCAGACAACCCTAGGGACCAGAAGTTGCTTACTAGGCTCAGGATAGGCCACACCTGGATGACGCACAGCTCAATCATGAGCCAGAGACACCAAGATGGACCCACGTGCGAAACTTGTGGAACAGCTTTAACAGTAGAACATATCCTTGTGGAGTGTAGAAAGTACGACACTGAAAGACGGAAACATGGACTAGGAGACAACATCCAAATAATTCTGAAAAATAGCACTGAGAACATAAAAAGAACGTGTGATTTCATAAGAGACTGTAATTTGACTAATATGATCTAAGTTAGGGACTAGAGATAGGCCCACCATATCACGAATACTCAAAAAATGAAAAAGAGTGAACAGAGCAAAAAACGCCCGCTCAAAGTGATGGTGAACAGGAGTATAGGGAATATAGGGAATAATGTAAAAGAGATAAACTTAGGCGAATGACAGAGCAGCTAGTTACTGTAGAACAAATGTTAAAGCCTAATAAACAAGATATACACACACACACCTCGGTCCTGGGCTGGTAAAGCCAGGGTACAGCGCAATCCAGTGCCAATTATTGGCCCTTCAGCTTCCGCCCTGGAACTCCTATCCTTACCTCCCCGAGGTACCGGCTGGGGTATGAGCAACCTTAGGAAAGATCGGGTAACCAACCCCGGTGGGACCTTTGGTCGTACGCAGACAAGGAAGGGGGAAAACGGGCCCCAAAAGTTAAGGTGTGATGCGACCCGTGCCGAGAGCTGAGTGGTGGAAGGGGCGATATAAATGAGAAGCCGTTAACGGAGCCTGTGGGGCACCGGGGCGCACCCCACAGTATGCAGCCCTTACCGTGTTACAGCAGGGCACTGACGCGGAGGACCCCACCTTTCCCTAGCGACTCGTGGGAATCACATGGAGAATAATAAACAAAACCAACCAAAACAAAAAACTGTATCGACGATGAGCGGAGTAGGAGGTAAAACTTACCTCAGCCTTACGGCAGAAAAAACCGATGGAAAGATAACAAGAAACCCCTTCTTGATATCAAAAACGCTATCCAAACTAACGAAAGACATCATAGAAATAAAGTACATAAAAAGAGACACAAGTTTTCTGATTGTTCTAGAGAACAACAGAAACGCGGAAAAGCTACTAATGCTTAAAAGCTTAGTAAACGGAGAAAAGATAAAAGTAGAATACCACAAGAACCTGAACATTTCAAAATGTGTGGTCTACAGCGAAGAAATGATGGAAATGGAAACGAAAGAGATACAAGTTGAGCTAGCAGACCAAGGTGTGCTAAACGTACACAGAATCACTAGGAAAAACGAAAAGAGAGAAACGGTTAACACGCCTCTTCTTATCATTACGATCAATAGATCAGAGCCTCCGGAGCATCTGAAATGTGGTCTACTAAGACTTAAAACTAGACACTATTTCCCGAAACCAATGCAATGCTTTAAATGCTACAAATATGGGCATACACAGAAGAAATGCCAAAGAGAAGAAGCAAGGGGCAAAAAATGCTCGAAAGACCATATAAACGCATCTTGTGAAGAACCACCATATTGCATCAATTGTAAAGGGAATCATGGGCCTGGCGACAGAAACTGCCCATTTTACAAACGAGAGAACGATATACTAAAAATTAAAGTATCAAGAAACATACCATATGGGGAAGCAAAAAGAACGTACGTAAACACACAAAGACAAAAAAAAAGTTACGCTGATGTAGCCAAAAGCCAAGTTCAGCAAAGATTGGTGGTAAACAATGAGGTCATAAACGAGAATAACGCTCTTAAGGCCCAGATCCAAGAACTGAAGCAACAGATAGAAGAATTGAAATCAATCATTACAGAGATGCAGAAGAACAACATGATAAACAAAATTGTTCAAAACGAAGCCGATCTGATAAAACCTTCAACCAGCCATAGCGCTCCTGAGGGCATGAGAACGAGCGAACCTAATAACAAAGTGAACAAAAAACAAAAAAAGAGGAAAGAGAAAAGATCCTCTGACTCCTCGCCTCCGTCAAGGAAAAACAAGAAAAGCGGAAACTTTTCCGATTCCGAAATGTCACAAAGTGACACAACGGAGCTATAGTGAAACTTTTAATATTCCATAATGAGCTATCACAAATTCACAAACGAAACACTAATACTACAATGGAACATCTTTGGCTTCCGAGGCAGACTACACGAGCTACAGCTACTAGTAAACGAACACTATCCATCCATCATTGCACTTCAAGAAATAATGGTACCCAAAATACCGCAAAATGTACTAGGTGGTCAATATGACTGGAAAATATACAATGATCACAGTCACCCAAACAAAAACGGGGTTGCATTGGGAGTACTCCACGACGCACCTCATAAGTGGATAGATGTAAGTGGGATCGATAAGGTGCAAGTCGTAGCAGTAACTATACACCTCCCACTAAAACTTACGATCGCAAACATATACATATCGCCACACTATACAAACATCGAATATGAAAGGGCCATAATTGCAGAAATAACACACATTGCGAGACAACTCCCACAACCGTACATACTAGTGGGCGATTTCAATGCCCACAACGAAAATTGGGGATCATACAAAAACGATACAAGAGGCAATCTCCTCCTTGAGGAGACAGATAAACATCGATGGAAAATACTAAACGAAGGTAATCCGACTAGGATGCACCCAACCTCTGGTAAACCATCGGCAATAGACCTGATGATAGCCTCGCATAATTTTCCCAACAGCTATTTATGGAGAACTGACGAAGACACAAGAGGAAGCGACCACTTCCCTATTTTACTACAAAAACATGGCCAAACAACAGTACTTCCCACAAGAAGGAAAAGATGGGTAACAGAAGCAGCTAACTGGAACAAATATGACAGTGAAATCGAACGTGCCTTAACAGGTATAGAAAGTATAGACCCCATGGGACTAACAGATATCATAACAACTGCGGCTAGCAAAAGCATGAGGAAAACAACTGGCTACAAGCCAAAGAGAGAGGTCCCATGGTGGACCAGCGAAGTACACCAAGCCATAAAAAGCCGTAAAAAGGCACTCAGGAAGTTGAAGAACTCCAACCCTTCCTCACCTGAATACCAGGAAAACGCGAAAAAGTTCAGAATAGAGAGAGCAAAAGCAAGAACCATAATAAAGGCGGCAAGAAAAAAGAGCTGGGAGGAATACCTAGCAGGGATCTCCCCAAACACAAGCAGCTCCAGCATGTGGGCTAAAGTTAGAGCATGTAAAGGAGAATACAACTGTGAGAGAATAATAATGAATATTGACCAAAAAATAACAGATGACAATAACATCATAACAGAAGAACTTGCCAAGCACTTCACTAAAGTATCGTCAGATGAGGTCTACGAGACCTCCTTCAGAAACTTCAAAGAGAACGAGGAGAAAACAGTGGATATAAAAATAAGTGAAAATAATGAAATTTACAACAGAAGCTTCGACATGAAAGAACTCCTATGGGCACTGAACAGTGCCACAGGAAAATCCCCAGGTGAAGATAATATAACCTATCCACTACTACAAAATCTTCCAATTAAGGGTAAAGCTATACTACTAAAAACACTTAACGAAGTATGGCATACCGGCAAAATACCAAGAAAATGGAAAGAAGGTATTATCATACCCATTCCCAAAGTAGGCAGCAACACCATGAACCCAGATGGATATAGACCTATAACCCTCCTTAGTTGTGTGGGCAAAACATTAGAAAGAATGGTCAACAGAAGACTCATTGATGAGCTAGAGTACAGAAACCTGTTAAACGAAAGACAACATGCTTTTAGAAGAGGCAAAAGTACAACCACCTACCTAGCACACGTCGAGAGTATAATTAATACAGCCACAAGGCTAAATGCCCACCTAGACATGGTCTCGCTGGACCTGTCCAAAGCTTTCGATAGGACGTGGAGACTACCAATCTTAAAGCAAATGAAAGTATGGGGTTTTGACGGTCGCATTCTGAGCTTCTTTAAAGACTTCCTGACCGATAGGAAAATTAAAGTGTTTTGCAAAGGAGCATTGAGCTCATCTAGAACCCTACAAAACGGCATACCGCAAGGTTCAGTCATGTCAACAACGCTATTTTTAATAGCTATGTAGTCCCTCTTCGAAAGGGTACCAAATAACGTGTCTCTGGTGGTATACGCAGATGACATTACACTTATTAACTACGGTGAAACGCCAGGCTGGAATAGAAGGAAAACTCAAAGAGCGATCAACCACATACAATGTTGGGCCGATGAAAGGGGATTCAAGATTAATCCCCAGAAATCAAAACTAGTACATATATGCAGAAGACGACACCATAGAAAGGCCCCCTCGCTCCATCTGGGAGAATGCATAATCCCCCAAGATAGAAAAATGAAAGTACTGGGAGTAACAATAGATTCAAAATTAACCTTCAGACAACACTTCGAAGACGTTAAGAGAACAACACAAGGTTATATAAGAGTAATGAAAATAATAGCAGGAAGGTTCAAACCTAGCAACAGATGTACCCTAATAAAGGTAGTAAACGCTACAATATTAGCCGAAATATTACATGGAGCTGAGCTGTACTCAAGAGTAGGCGATAAAGCTACTAAAGCTCTAGAATCTGTATACAACGAAGGAATCAGAATAGCATCAGGTGCTTTTTGCACCAGCCCAGTACTATCAATTTATGCCGAATGTGGAGAGCTCCCTCTCAAATACCAAATCACTAGAAACATTTGTACAAAAGCATATCAACTGAAAGACAGGCTTACATCAGACCAATGGGAAACCCTCCCTCTATTGGAAAGAGCAAACTTCAGCTTTAAACAGCTTACAAATCAAGATCTACCTCAAACCGTAACAAATGTACCAACCAAACAAAGAACATGGGTACACCAATGTCCAATTATTGATTGGACAATAAAAGCCAATACTAAGGCAGGATGCCCAAATAACGTCGCAAAAACGAATTTCAGAATGTACACATACAATTACCCAGGAAGAAGCCTAATATACACTGATGGTTCGAAAACAAAAAATGATGTGGGGTATGGTATAACGATCCCCAACACAAACGTGTGCATAAACGGTAGACTACCAAAACAGTGTAGCATATTCTCCGCTGAGGCATATGCTCTCCATAAGGCAACCCAGGCTGCCAGAGAAGGTTCAATAATATTCACGGACTCGGCAAGCTGTCTGGCTGGGCTGGAAAGCGGAAACTGCGACCACCCATGGCTGAAGCAGGCCAAAGCAACAGCTTGGGAAAAAGGTATAAGATTTACATGGATTCCCGGCCATACTGGGATTGAAGGCAACGAGAAAGCTGACGTTTTAGCCAACGAAGGTCGATCCAAGCCACTTGAAGACAGAACCATACCTAAGGAAGATGCCATCAGGTGGATCAAAGAAGCAATAAAGGACGAATGGAACAAAACCTGGTTCCACTGCAGAGAACAGAAACTCAGGAAAATTAAATGCAGCGTAGAAAAATGGACCGAAGCAGACAACCCTAGGGACCAGAAGTTGCTTACTAGGCTCAGGATAGGCCACACCTGGATGACGCACAGCTCAATCATGAGCCAGAGACACCAAGATGGACCCACGTGCGAAACTTGTGGAACAGCTTTAACAGTAGAACATATCCTTGTGGAGTGTAGAAAGTACGACACTGAAAGACGGAAACATGGACTAGGAGACAACATCCAAATAATTCTGAAAAATAGCACTGAGAACATAAAAAGAACGTGTGATTTCATAAGAGACTGTAATTTGACTAATATGATCTAAGTTAGGGACTAGAGATAGGCCCACCATATCACGAATACTCAAAAAAATGAAAAAGAGTGAACAGAGCAAAAAACGCCCGCTCAAAGTGATGGTGAACAGGAGTATAGGGAATATAGGGAATAATGTAAAAGAGATAAACTTAGGCGAATGACAGAGCAGCTAGTTACTGTAGATGTTAAAGCCTAATAAACAAGATATACACACACACACCTCGGTCCTGGCTGGTAAAGCCAGGGTACAGCGCAATCCAGTGCCAATTATTGGCCCTTCAGCTTCCGCCCTGGAACTCCTATCCTTACCTCCCCGAGGTACCGGCTGGGGTATGAGCAACCTTAGGAAAGATCGGGTAACCAACCCCGGTGGGACCTTTGGTCGTACGCAGACAAGGAAGGGGGAAAACGGGCCCCAAAAGTTAAGGTGTGATGCGACCCGTGCCGAGAGCTGAGTGGTGGAAGGGGCGATATAAATGAGAAGCCGTTAACGGAGCCTGTGGGGCACCGGGGCGCACCCCACAGTATGCAGCCCTTACCGTGTTACAGCAGGGCACTGACGCGGAGGACCCCACCTTTCCCTAGCGACTCGTGGGAATCACATGGAGAACAATAAACAAAACCAACCAAAACAAAAAACTGTATCGACGATGAGCGGAGTAGGAGGTAAAACTTACCTCAGCCTTACGGCAGAAAAAAACCGATGAAAAGATAACAAGAAACCCCTTCTTGATATCAAAAACGCTATCAAAACTAACAAAAGACATATTAGAAATAAAGTACATAAAAAGAGACACAAGCTTTCTGATTGTTCTAGAGAACAACAGAAACGCGGAAAAGCTACTAATGCTTAAAAGCTTAGTAAACGGAGAAAAGATAAAAGTAGAATACCACAAGAACCTGAACATTTCAAAATGTGTGGTCTACAGCGAAGAAATGATGGAAATGGAAACGAAAGAGATACAAGTTGAGCTAGCAGACCAAGGTGTGCTAAACGTACACAGAATCACTAGGAAAAACGAAAAGAGAGAAACGGTTAACACGCCTCTTCTTATCATTACGATCAATAGATCAGAGCCTCCGGAGCATCTGAAATGTGGTCTACTAAGACTTAAAACTAGACACTATTTCCCGAAACCAATGCAATGTTTGAAATGCTACAAATATGGGCATACACAGAAGAAATGCCAAAGAGAAGAAGCAAGGTGCAAAAAATGCTCGAAAGACCATATTAACGTGAAGAACCACCATATTGCATCAATTGCAAAGGGAATCATGGGCCTGGCGACAGAAACTGCCCATTTTACAAACGAGAGAACGATATACTAAAAATTAAAGTATCAAGAAACATACCATATGGGGAAGCAAAAAGAACGTACGTAAACACACGAAGACAAACAAAAAGTTACGCTGATGTAGCCAAAAACCAAGTTCAGCAAAGATTGGTGGTAAACAATGAGGTCATAAACGAGAATAACGCTCTTAAGGCCCAGATCCAAGAACTGAAGCAACAGATAGAAGAATTGAAATCAATCATTACAGAGATGCAGAAGAACAACATGATAAACAAAATTGTTCAAAACGAAGCCGATCTGATAAAACCTTCAACCAGCCATAGCGCTCCTGAGGGCATGAGAACGAGCGAACCTAATAACAAAGCGAACAAAAAACAAAAAAAGAGGAAAGAGAAAAGATCCTCTGACTCCTCGCCTCCGTCAAGGAAAAACAAGAAAAGCGGAAATTTTTCCGATTCCGAAATGTCACAAAGTGACACAACGGAGCTATAGTGAAACTTTTAATATTCCATAATGAGCTATCACAAATTCACAAACGAAACACTAATACTACAATGGAACATCTTTGGCTTCCGAGGCAGACTACACGAGCTACAGCTACTAGTAAACGAACACTATCCATCCATCATTGCACTTCAAGAAACAATGGTACCCAAAATACCGCAAAATGTACTAGGTGGTCAATATGACTGGAAAATATACAATGATCACAGTCACCCAAACAAAAACGGGGTTGCATTGGGAGTACTCCACGACGCACCTCATAAGTGGATAGATGTAAGTGGGATCGATAAGGTGCAAGTCGTAGCAGTAACTATACACCTCCCACTAAAACTTACGATCGCAAACATATACATATCGCCACACTATACAAACATCGAATATGAAAGGGCCATAATTGCAGAAATAACACACATTGCGAGACAACTCCCACAACCGTACATACTAGTGGGCGATTTCAATGCCCACAACGAAAATTGGGGATCATACAAAAACGATACAAGAGGCAATCTCCTCCTTGAGGAGACAGATAAACATCGATGGAAAATACTAAACGAAGGTAATCCGACTAGGATGCACCCAACCTCTGGTAAACCATCGGCAATAGACCTGATGATAGCCTCGCATAATTTGCCCAACAGCTATTTATGGAGAACTGACGAAGACACAAGAGGAAGCGACCACTTCCCTATTTTACTACAAAAACATGGCCAAACAATAGTACTTCCTACAAGATGGAAAAGATGGGTAACAGAAGCAGCTAACTGGAAAAAATATGAGAGTGAAATCGAACGTGCCTTAACAGGTATAGAAAGTATAGACCCCATGGGACTAACAGATATCATAACAACTGCGACTAGCAAAAGCATGAGGAAAACAACCGGCTACAAGCCAAAGCGAGAGGTCCCATGGTGGACCTGCGAAGTACACCAAGCCATAAAAAGCCGTAAAAAGGCACTCAGGAAGTTGAAGAACTCCAACCCTTCCTCACCTGAATACCAGGAAAACGCGAAAAAGTTCAGAATAGAGAGAGCAAAAGCAAGAACCATAATAAAGGCGGCAAGAAAAAAGAGCTGGGAGGAATACCTAGCAGGGATCTCCCCAAACACAAGCAGCTCCAGCATGTGGGCTAAAGTTAGAGCATGTAAAGGAGAATACAAATGTGAGAGAATAATAATGAATATTGACCAAAAAATAACAGATGACAATAACATCATAACAGAAGAACTTGCCAAGCACTTCACTAAAGTATCGTCAGATGAGGTCTACGAGACCTCCTTCAGAAACTTCAAAGAGAACGAGGAGAAAACAGTGGATATAAAAATAAGTGTAAATAATGAAATTTACAACAGAAGCTTCGACATGAAAGAACTCCTATGGGCACTGAACAGTGCCACAGGAAAATCTCCAGGTGAAGATAATATAACTTATCCACTACTACAAAATCTTCCAATTAAGGGTAAAGCTATACTACTAAAAACACTTAACGAAGTATGGCATACCGGCAAAATACCAAGAAAATGGAAAGAAGGTATTATCATACCCATTCCCAAAGTAGGTAGCAACACCATGAACCCAGATGGATATAGACCTATAACCCTCCTTAGTTGTGTGGGAAAAACATTAGAAAGAATGGTCAACAGAAGACTCATTGATGAGCTAGAGTACAGAAACCTGTTAAACGAAAGACAACATGCTTTTAGAAGAGGCAAAAGTACAACCACCTACCTAGCACACGTCGAGAGTATAATTAATACAGCCACAAGGCTAAATGCCCACCTAGACATGGTCTCGCTGGACCTGTCCAAAGCTTTAGATAGGACGTGGAGACTACCAATCATAAAGCAAATGAAAGTATGGGGTTTTGACGGTCGCATTCTGAGCTTCGTTAAAGACTTCCTGACCGATAGGAAAATTAAAGTGTTTTGCAAAGGAGCATTGAGCTCATCTGGAACCCTACAAAACGGCATACCGCAAGGTTCAGTCATGTCAACAACGCTATTTTTAATAGCTATGGAGTCCCTCTTCGAAAGGGTACCAAATAACATGTCTCTGGTGGTATACGCAGATGTCATTACACTTATTAACTACGGTGAAACGCCAGGCTGGAATAGAAGGAAAACTCAAAGAGCGATCAACCACATACAATGTTGGGCCGATGAAAGGGGATTCAAGATTAATCCCCAGAAATCAAAACTAGTACATATATGCAGAAGACGACACCATAGAAAGGCCCCCTCGCTCCATCTGGGAGAATGCATAATCCCCCAAGATAGAAAAATGAAAGTACTGGGAGTAACAATAGATTCAAAATTAACCTTCAGACAACACTTCGAAGACGTTAAGAGAACAACACAAGGTTATATAAGAGTAATGAAAATAATAGCAGGAAGGTTCAAACCTAGCAACAGACATACCCTAATAAAGGTAGTAAACGCTACAATAATAGCCAAAATATTACATGGAGCTGAGCTGTACTTAAGAGCAGGCGATAAAGCTACTAAAGCTCTAGAATCTGTATACAACGAAGGAATCAGAATAGCATCAGGTGCTTTTTGCACCAGCCCAGTACTATCAATTTATGCCGAATGTGGAGAGCTCCCTCTCAAATACCAAATCACTAGAAACATTTGTACAAAAGCATATCAACTGAAAGACAGGCTTACATCAGACCAATGGGAAACCCTCCCTCTATTGGAAAGAGCAAACTTCAGCTTTAAACAGCTTACAAATCAAGATCTATCTCAAACCGTAACAAGTGTACCACCCAAACAAAGAACATGGGTACACCAATGTCCAATTATTGATTGGATAATAAAAGCCAAGTAATCGGTTACATATTACTAACATAGTTATAAGGCAAACATTGTCGAAATATTGAACTCCCGGCCCCGTCAGGTTGACGCCATATGAGTCTTAATAAAAATATATATTTTGGATAAAAAAAAATAAAAGCCAATACTAAGGCAGGATGCCCAAATAACGTCGCAAAAACGAATTTCAGAATGTACACATACAATTACCCAGGAAGAAGCCTAATATACACTGATGGTTCGAAAACAAAAAATGATGTGGGGTATAACGATCCCCAACACAAACGTGTGCATAAACGGTAGACTACCAAAACAGTGTAGCATATTCTCCGCTGAGGCATATGCTCTCCATAAGGCAACCCAGGCTGCCAGAGAAGGTTCAATAATATTCACGGACTCGGCAAGCTGTCTGGCTGGGCTGGAAAGCGGAAACTGCGACCACCCATGGCTGAAGCAGGCCAAAGCAACAGCTTGGGAAAAAGGTATAAGATTTACATGGATTCCCGGCCATACTGGGATTGAAGGCAACGAGAAAGCTGACGTTTTAGCCAACGAAGGTCGATCCAAGCCACTTGAAGACAGAACCATACCTAAGGAAGATGCCATCAGGTGGATCAAAGAAGCAATAAAGGACGAATGGAACAAAACCTGGTTCCACTGCAGAGAACAGAAACTCAGGAAAATTAAATGCAGCGTAGAAAAATGGACCGAAGCAGACAACCCTAGGGACCAGAAGTTGCTTACTAGGCTCAGGATAGGCCACACCTGGATGACGCACAGCTCAATCATGAGCCAGAGACACCAAGATGGACCCACGTGCGAAACTTGTGGAACAGCTTTAACAGTAGAACATATCCTTGTGGAGTGTAGAAAGTACGACACTGAAAGACGGAAACATGGACTAGGAGACAACATCCAAATAATTCTGAAAAATAGCACTGAGAACATAAAAAGAACGTGTGATTTCATAAGAGACTGTAATTTGACTAATATGATAAGTTAGGGACTAGAGATAGGCCCACCATATCACGAATACTCAAAAAATGAAAAAGAGTGAACAGAGCAAAAAACGCCCGCTCAAAGTGATGGTGAACAGGAGTATAGGGAATATAGGGAATAATGTAAAAGAGATAAACTTAGGCGAATGACAGAGCAGCTAGTTACTGTAGATGTTAAAGCCTAATAAACAAGATATACACACACACACCTCGGTCCTAATGGCTGGTAAAGCCAGGGTACAGCGCAATCCAGTGCCAATTATTGGCCCTTCAGCTTCCCCCCTGGAACTTCTATACCTCCCCGAGGTACCGGCTGGGGTATGAGCAACCTTAGGAAAGATCGGGTAACCAACCCCGGTGGGACCTTTGGTCGTACGCAGACAAGGAAGGGGGAAAACGGGGCCCAAAAGTTAAGGTGTGATGCGACCCGTGCCGAGAGCTAAGTGGTGGAAGGGGCGATATAAATGAGAAGCCGTTAACGGAGCCTGTGGGGCACCGGGGCGCACCCCACAGTATGCAGCCCTTACCGTGTTACAGCAGGGCACTGACGCGGAGGACCCCACCTTTCCCTAGCGACTCGTGGGAATCACATGGAGAACAATAAACAAAACCAACCAAAACAAAAAACTGTATCGACGATGAGCGGAGTAGGAGGTAAAACTTACCTCAGCCTTACGGCAGAAAAAAACCGATGAAAAGATAACAAGAAACCCCTTCTTGATATCAAAAACGCTATCAAAACTAACAAAAGACATATTAGAAATAAAGTACATAAAAAGAGACACAAGCTTTCTGATTGTTCTAGAGAACAACAGAAACGCGGAAAAGCTACTAATGCTTAAAAGCTTAGTAAACGGAGAAAAGATAAAAGTAGAATACCACAAGAACCTGAACATTTCAAAATGTGTGGTCTACAGCGAAGAAATGATGGAAATGGAAACGAAAGAGATACAAGTTGAGCTAGCAGACCAAGGTGTGCTAAACGTACACAGAATCACTAGGAAAAACGAAAAGAGAGAAACGGTTAACACGCCTCTTCTTATCATTACGATCAATAGATCAGAGCCTCCGGAGCATCTGAAATGTGGTCTACTAAGACTTAAAACTAGACACTATTTCCCGAAACCAATGCAATGTTTGAAATGCTACAAATATGGGCATACACAGAAGAAATGCCAAAGAGAAGAAGCAAGGTGCAAAAAATGCTCGAAAGACCATATTAACGCATCTTGTGAAGAACCACCATATTGCATCAATTGCAAAGGGAATCATGGGCCTGGCGACAGAAACTGCCCATTTTACAAACGAGAGAACGATATACTAAAAATTAAAGTATCAAGAAACATACCATATGGGGAAGCAAAAAGAACGTACGTAAACACACAAAGACAAACAAAAAGTAACGCTGATGTAGCCAAAAGCCAAGTTCAGCAAAGATTGGTCGTAAACAATGAGGTCATAAACGAGAATAACGCTCTTAAGGCCCAGATCCAAGAACTGAAGCAACAGATAGAAGAATTGAAATCAATCATTACAGAGATGCAGAAGAACAACATGATAAACAAGATTGTTCAAAACGAAGCCGATCTGATAAAACCTTCAACCAGCCATAGCGCTCCTGAGGGCATGAGAACGAGCGAACCTAATAACAAAGCGAACAAAAAACAAAAAAAAAAGGAAAGAGAAAAGATCCTCTGACTCCTCGCCTCCGTCAAGGAAAAACAAGAAAAGCGGAAACTTTTCCGATTCCGAAATGTCACAAAGTGACACAACGGAGCTATAGTGAAACTTTCAATATTCCATAATGAGCTATCACAAATTCACAAACGAAACACTAATACTACAATGGAACATCTTTGGCTTCCGAGGCAGACTACACGAGCTACAGCTACTAGTAAACGAACACTATCCATCCATCATTGCACTTCAAGAAACAATGGTACCCAAAATACCGCAAAATGTACTAGGTGGTCAATATGACTGGAAAATATACAATGATCACAGTCACTCAAACAAAAACGGGGTTGCATTGGGAGCACTCCACGACGCACCTCATAAGTGGATAGATGTAAGTGGGATCGATAAGGTGCAAGTCGTAGCAGTAAGTATACACCTCCCACTAAAACTTACGATCGCAAACATATACATATCGCCACACTATACAAACATCGAATATGAAAAGGCCATAATTGCAGAAATAACACACATTGCGAGACAACTCCCACAACCGTACATACTAGTGGGCGATTTCAATGCTCACAACGAAAATTGGGGATCATACAAAAACGATACAAGAGGCAATCTCCTCCTTGAGGAGACAGATAAACATCGATGGAAAATACTAAACGAAGGTAATCCGACTAGGATGCACCCAACCTCTGGTAAACCATCGGCAATAAAGTCTTGTCCAGTTAGAATCCGTACGGAAGAAATCATTTATATCTCGGAGATAGAATGACATACAAAAAAGAGTGATCAACCAAAAGAAAGATATATTCTTGCACTTTTACAAAAAAATGTCCTTAAAATTATTTTTCTTCATTTCTGATGAAACTTCTCACTTTTCTGGTGATTCCTCCCATCAAACGTTGCACAGCGGCAGTGTCGACCTCTGTGGCCAGTTTTTTTCCAGAATCTGGTCATCCCTGCAGCGTCCCGAGCCATTTTTCCGGTCTTCTTTAGCTTCCGCTTCATAATCGCCCAATATTTTTCAATTGGGCGGAATTGGGGGCAGTTTGGTGGGTTGAACTCCTTCTCGATAAAATCCACCCCGTTGTCGCGGTACCACTGGAGAACCTCCCGGCTATAGTGGCAACTCGCTAAGTCAGGCCAAAACTTAACGGGACCATTGTGTGCCTTTATGAAAGGCAACACACGCTCCTTCAGGCACTCTTCCTTGTACAATTTCGAATCCATGGTCTTTGTAGTGATGAAAACCGGCGTCTTCGCACCACAGGTGCATATACCCTGCCAGATCATCATCTTCTTGGCAAATTTGTCCATGAACATGAACTTGAATTTGGCGGGGACATCGCCTCGTGCCGTGGAAAGATAAAATTTTTGTCCCGGAAGTTGGCCGAAGTCCATTTTTACATAAGTTTCGTCATCCTGGAGCAGGCATCCATGGTACTTCGTTAGTACCTGATAATACAACTTACGAGCGCGAGTTTTCGTCACTAGACTCTGCTTCATCGTCCTATTTGGTTGCTTGATTGCTTTGTAGGAATGAAGTCCAGCTCGGTGAATGATTCGTCGAACGGTACTACGAGCGGCACCGTATTTCTGAGCGATATCATGTTCGGACAGTCCAGGGTTTGCTCTGACGGTTCTCAACACCTTCCAATTCAGCTGACGATCGTAGGTTCCGCTTCGACGCTTCTTTTGAACCGCCCGGTCCACGCTGTTCCGCTCGCGGAATCGTCTGAGCACATCACATACGGTAGTTTTAGCGATATCCAACTGTTTCGCGATCTTCGCACCCGACCACGTTGGATTGTCAACGTGGGTGTGCAAGATTAATTTTCTTCTTCTGTCTTCCATGTGGAATAACTCCGGACTTACGGCACGAAAAAATTTGAAACTTTTACCACCAGAAGAGGAAACATTTGTAAACAAACCGCTGTAAAAACTTTCTTGCAGCGGCCACTGACTGTGCCGCTGTAAAATGTGCAACGCGTACGGATTCTAACTGGACAAGACTTTAGACCTGATGATAGCCTCGCATAATTTGCCCAACAGCTATTTATGGAGAACTGACACAGACACAAGAGGAAGCGACCACTTCCCTATTTTACTACAAAAACATGGCCAAACAGTAGTACACCCTACCAGAAGGAAAAGATGGGTAACAGAAGCAGCTAACTGGAACAAATATGAGAGTGAAATCGAACGTGCCTTAACAGGTATAGAAAATATAGACCCCATGGGACTAACAGATATCATAACAACTGCAGCTAGCAAAAGCATGAGGAAAACAACCGGCTACAAGCCAAAGAGAGAGGTCCCATGGTGGTCCAAAGAAATCTACCAGGTGTTAAAAGACCGAAGAAAAGCCCTTAGAATACTCAGGAACTCCGATCCTTCCTCTGAAGAATTTAGAGAATACCTGAAAAAGTACAAAACCGAGCGCTCAAGAGCAAGACACATTGTAAACAAGTCACTGCATCAGTCTTTCGGATGGAGATAATTAACTGCTACGTTTGGTGTAGCTTTCTCGACTGTGCGGCCCAAGTGCCGCACGTTTGGTTTTATTCAATTATCTTATTTCCTATGTACCTAGCTATTTTACATATAATAATTTCTAGGCGTGGTCAGACGCACTCTAAAGAAAACCATGTGCGGAACATCTCTTCCGTATGCCAGAATTAATAACAAGGAAGACCGGCACCCAGCGGGGTTCTTGCACATGTGTTTACTATTCGTGGCCTTGCCGAGGCTAGCGGCAAAGCGGAAAGAAAGCAAATGTACAATCACGCTTGGTTCGCATCGAGTTACGCAACCATAAATAATAAACAGACCCTTGGCCCAGTAAAGAGGCTTGTAGTCGAATAATACTTATGCTTGCGTTGCTCGGCGTCTTCGTGGGGGATTTATTGCCTTAGGGGCATTGAACAATTTAAAATTTTGTTTATTATCGCGCGGGTGGTCTAGTAGTCATATTACACCTTCCCCCTTTTGGAGATTGATGTAATGACATGGAATTAATCGTACGTATTTAACTAGGGAGTTCGTCTGACCTTACAATTATAAGTTTTTAGCTTTGTGACATTAAAATTTCCTATTTATTGAGTACTGCATTTTAATGTATAATAGGTGAAATATAATAACAGAAACTTTTTTTCTTTTTAATTATTTTGTGTATTTATTTTATTTATTATTTTGGCTGAACCATAAAAGTAGATTAAAAAATTATAATTTCAAGTGTGATTTTATTTACAATGTTCTTGTTCATGTATTACGTGTAATAAAGTATATATTTACATTGCTTATGTTTTCACATTAAATGTATGACCCCTTCCTCCTTAGGTGAGGTGGTGCTTGTACATTATTAGTCTATTTTTATGTACAGTGTGTGTTTTCAATAATTTCTCATCCTGAATTGTTACGTTAGGATGGTCTATGTTTTTGACTATAAACGGTCCATCGTATATTTTATCCAACTTTTTTCTGTTTTCGTTCGTAAGCATAACTAAATCATTAATATTGACCTCTATGGGGTTTGATATCTTGTTCTGTGCTTCGTTTCTTTTACTTCTAACTCTGTTTATTATTTCCTTAGCTGTGTTGGATGCAAGATTTAATTTATATTGTAATTCTTTGTGGTATTGGTCTATATTATATATTGGTTCGATGTATGTAGCTGATTTCAAATTTTGGGGCAAGTTAGCATTTGTACCAAAAATTAATTCGTATGGAGTATAAGCAAAGTCCGTGTGAGGTGTTGTATTGTAACAAAAAGCATAGTAAGGTAACCATTCATCCCAATCACTATGTGCTTGGTTGACAAATTGCCTTACATACTCGTTGAGACAACGATGATTGCGTTCCAAATTAAAGGGACCAATTGTGTCAATAGATACGCAGTCAAATGCCTTTTGAGGTGTTTTGATTTCCGTAAAATTTTCGTTAGTGTGTATCGTATGTTTATTCTGTTTGCATTGTATGCAGTTTTTGACGTAATTTCTAATGTCGTTTTTCATATGTTTCCAGGTGTAGAGTCTACTTAGTTTCTTATATAGTCTGTTGGTTCCAATGTGTCCTCCGGTTGGAGTGTCATGATTATTTATCAGGATTTTAATTTCATCTGGATTCTGTATCACACGCTTGGGTGTGTACAATATTATTTGCAAGTCTTTTAGCACGTCATTACAGCTTTTCTTGAAAAGCTGTACATTGCATATTTGGAATATAATGCTTGATAGCGCTAGAGCTATCGAACTAATTCTCAATTTCTTGGCCATATTTTCTACTTGTTTCAGTACATTCCCTAGGTTTTCTTCATTATTGCTTGCAATTTTAATTCTTGTCGACATTAATTCTTTTGTACCTGATTTCTTTGTTAGTGCGCACTTAAATTCATGACTCACTTGGTTATCTATGTTCTCGCTAGCGTTTGTTCCGTTTTTCTCCAATACGCGTCCGAATTGGAGTTTTGGTAAGTTATACCATTCGTTTAATTCGACTGCTTCGTATGCTTTGAGTTGATCAGGCTCATTGCTTCCGACAACAGTGGTTCGTTTTGACGTAGGACTACGTCTTTCATTTCTATACCGGGGTGTAAAATCAAAGTTTCGAAAACGAAAGCGTTACGCCGGAGACCGAGATTTTGAGCGTTAATAGCTCCTAAACAACTGAACGAAATGGTATGATAAACACTTCATTCGAAAGATAAAATGTCTACGCGTTCTATACTTGTTACTTTTTGATCCAAAAACTTGTTTCAATAGTCTTAAAATTTGCTTTCAAAACAGGCTATTGAAATCACCAATCGGTATATAAGCGAGCGCCACTCGGAAATCCACTCAGTTCTAATTGAACAGCGATTGGAGCATGTTGTCGCTGTTGTGGTGAAGCTCTTCGTTTATCATGAAAGCGCGGATGAACGGTGTCACCAAGAGCCTGTTTGTGCGCCCTAGGTCAGAAGGGAATCCACCAGGAGGAGAGTGATGCCACAAACGGTTCCCCGGGAAGACATCGCTACACACACTTACACGCGCGGAATTCTTTCGGTTTGGATGCCATTCAGCATTGAGAAAGTTCCGGAAAGATCTAATCATTTCTGGAAAATAATCTGCCAGTTCCTCTGGGAATTTAAAAATACATTCATGTGAAAGAGTTTATTTTAATGTTTTCTAACCATATAACACAGCGATCAAATACATTTGATTTTGTAATTTTTCAACCAAATGTAATTAGCAGGAAAGCTTCTGAAGATTATTCTTCCCCATCAGTAGGATATTTCCGTATCCAATATTGTATGCGTACGCAATCGATTATTGCTCAGTCGCCGAAAGTTTCGAGCTCAGAGAGTTCATTCCCCTCTAGTTTGCCTTCCAAATTGCCATCGTAAACCACATCTTCTCTCGATTCAATCATACACAAAAAGCATACTTAAGCGATATTCTGGTGGTGAGACACATTCATTTTTCGTGAGGACATCGACAAGACAACATCGTTGCCTAACGTGCTGGAGGAGGTGGACGGCGAAGGATCGACACATACACGCGCAGAACTCTTTCCGTTTGGATGCCATTCAGCATCGAGAAAGTTCCGGAAAGATCTAATCATTGCTGAAAAATAATCTGCCAGTTCCTCTGGGAATTTAAAAATACATTCATGTGAAAGAGTTTATTTGAATGTTTTCTATCCATGTAACACTGTGACCAAATATGTTTCAATCAAGTGCTATTAACAGATGGTTATCGAGTTAGCATTAACCACTGGTGGGCTTCCAGTATCGAGGAAAATGTGGAAATATCTAATCGTTACTGAAAATAATCTGCCAGTTCACCTGGGAATTTAAAAATACATTCATGTGAAAGAGTTTATTTTAATGTTTTCTATCCATGTAACACTGTGACCAAATATTTTTCAATCAAGTATTATAAACAGGTGGTTATCGAGTTAGTATTAACCACTGGTGGACTTCCAGTATCGAGGAAAATGTGGAAATATCTAATCGTTGCTGGAAAACTAATCTGCCAGTTTCCCTTGGAATTGAAAATTACTTTCAAGCGAAAGAGTTTATTTTAATGTTTTCTATCCATAAAATATCCATATAATACATTTGGGTTTGTGATTTGTCAATCAAGTACAGTTAGCAGGAAAGCTTCTGAAGATTATTCTTCAGAACAAGGTTTTTCGTATCCTATATTGGATGCATAGAACCTTGTGCCTCCAACGTAACGCTCTCGTTTTCGAAGTCCCCCAAATATTCATTTATTCATTCATTCAGAATGGATTTAGATTCAACTTCAAACAAATGATCTCTAAATCAACGATAGTCCTACGTCACCCTTGCGGTTATACCATAGATATAACCCACTTCCTGTTTTTCAGTTTCATTTTTATCCTCGTTCAACTTTCTGGTCATTCCTCTTGTCTGTACCGCTAAAATGTTAATTGATTTCAGCGTTTCTGAATTTATATTAACTCTTGATAGTGCATCTGCTGCAACATTCAGTTTTCCCTGTACGTATTGTACCTCAAAATTGAACTCTTCTAAGTCAAGTCTCATTCTTGTGAGTTTTGATGACGGATTTTTCATTGAAAACAGATAAACCAATGGTCTGTGATCTGTTTTCACAGTGAATTTTCTGCCGTATAAGTATGGCCTGAAAAAAGTAATGGCCCAGTGAATTGCTGTCAATTCCTGTTCTATTGTCGATTTGTTAGCTTCTCCTTTAGTGAAAGCTTTACTGGCATACGCGATTGGTAATTCTACTCCGTCATGGGTTTGCGCTAGGACTGCACCACATGCAGTTTTTGATGCGTCTGTTATTAGAGTAAATTCCCGAGTAAAATCAGGGAATTGTAAAATTTTTGGACTTATAAGGGCATTTTTTAATTGTTCGAACGCATTTTGGCACTCGGTGGTCTATTCGAATGTTGTGTTTTTCCGTAATTGTTTGTTTAGCGGATGGGCAATATCTGCGAAATTTTGGATAAATCTTTTGTAATAATTACAGAATGCAACAAAACGTCTTACTTCGTCTGCACTGGTGGGTGTGGGGAAATTCACTACTGCTGAATATTTTGATTTATCTGGTTGTATTCCAGATGCTGATATATTGTGCCCGAGATATGTAACATCGGGTCTGAAAAATGAGCATTTTTGTGGATTTAATTTCAGATTGTAATTTCGCAACTGTTTGAATACTTTTTCTAGGTTACTTAAATGATGATTCACTGAGCAACCAACGACGATGATGTCATCGATGTACAAAAAGGCGCACTCTGGTGGTAAACCACTTAGTGCTATAGTCATCATCCTTTGAAAACTATTAGGTGAGATATTTAGTCCAAATGGCAGTCTGTTGAACTCATAATGGCCATTTGATGTTGAAAATGCTGTTAGCTGTTTTGAATGCTTGTCTAATTTAATTTGGTGAAAACCAGACATTAAGTCTAGTGTTGAAAAATATTTAGCTCTACCCAGGTGATCTAATATTTCGTCTATTCTGGGCAGAGGAAATTTATCGGGAGTAATTTTTTTGTTTAATTGCCGGAAGTCGATTACTAGACGCCACTTTTTATCTTGGTTGTTGGACTTTTTGGGTACTAAAAGGATTGGGGAGTTGTAGGGCGATACTGAGTGTTGAATTATTCTATTGTCTAGTAGTTTGTTAATCTGATTGCTAATTTCAGAAATTTGTGACTCTGGTGTGCGGTAATTTTTAATATAAACGGGTGTGTTGTCTTGCAGGTGAATTTTTTGTTTGTAAAAACAGGAAGTGGGTTATATCTATGGTATAATCGCAAGGGTGACGTAGGACTATCGTTGATTTAGAGATCATTTGTTTGAAGTTGAATCTAAATCCATTCTGAATGAATGAATGAATGAATATTTGGGAGACTTCGAAAACGAGAGCGTTACGTTGGAGGCACAAGGTTTTATGCATCCAATATAGGATACGAAAAACCTTGTTCTGAAGAATAATCTTCAGAAGCTAACATGCTAACTGTACTTGATTGACAAATCACAAACCCAAATGTATTTGAACATATTTGGTCACAGTGTTACATGGATAGAAAACATTCAATTAAACTCTTTCACATGAATATATTTTCAAAATTCCCAAAGGAACTGGCAGATTATTTTCAGTAACGATTAGTTATTTCCACATTTTCCTCGATACTGGAAGCCCACCAGTGGTTAATACCAACTCGATAACCACCTGTTAATAGCACTTGATTGAAACATATTTGGTCACAGTGTTACATGGATAGAAAACATTCAATTAAACTCTTTCACATGAATATATTTTGAAAATTCCCAAAGGAACTGGCAGATTATTTTCCAGCAATGATTAGATCTTTCCGGAACTTTCTCGATGCTGAATGGCATCCTAACGGAAAGAGTTCTGCGCGTGTATGTGTCGATCCTTCGCCGTCCACCTCCTCCAGCACGTTAGGCAACGATGTTGTCTTGTCGATGTTCTCACGAAGAATGAATGTGTCTCACCACCAGAATATCGCTTAAGTATGCTTTTTGTGTGTGATTGAATCGAGAGAAGGTGTGGTTTACGATGGCAATTTGGAAGGCAAACTAGAGGGGAATGAACTCTCTGAGCTCGGAACTTTCGGCGACTGAGCAATAATCGATTGCGGGCGCATACAATATTTGATACGGAAATATCCTACTGATGGGGAAGAATAATCTTCTGAAGCTATCCTGTTAATTGCGATTGATTGAAAAACCACAAAACCAAATGTATTTGATCACAGTGTTACATGGAAAGAAAACATTCAAATAAACTCTTTCACATGAATATATTTTGAAAATGCCCAAAGGAACTGGCAGATTATTTTCAGTAACGATTAGATATTTCCACATTTTCCTCGATACTGGAAGCCCACCAGTAGTTAATGCCAACTCGATAACCACCTGTTAATAGCACTTGATTGAAACATATTTGGTCACAGCGTTACATCGATAGAAAACATTCAATTAAACTCTTTCACTTGAATATATTTTGAAAATTCCCAGAGGGACTGGCAGATTATTTTCAGTAACGATTAGTTATTTCCACATTTTCCTCGATACTGGAAGCCCACCAGTGGTTAATGCCAACTCGATAACCACCTGTTAATAGCACTTGATTGAAACATATTTGGTCACAGTGTTACATGGATAGAAAACATTCAATTAAACTCTTTCACATGAATATATTTTGAAAATTCCCAGAGTGTGGAGTCATGCCTCTTGGCGAAATAAATGAAGTAGCACAGCTCTATCATAGTGACAGCACTGGACGGAATGGCAGCACGGCGAGAGAGAGAGAGAGAGAGAGAGAGAGAGAGAGAGAGAGAGAGAGAGAATAGAAATACGCGACGTTGAGCGTGGAGGTGGAAAATAGGGAGAGTGAATGAACCAGTGAAAATTGATTGAGTAGTTATTATTGAATCTCGTGCAGACCCTACAAATTGGCGACGAGGACTGTGGAATCACGGTAAGGATTGGATACAATACAATTTTATCGTGAATATGAGGAAAGTATTGAAAAATATTTCGAACTATGAATTGGAAAATGGCGTTTTTTTCTTCTTCATAAAACGTCCACGGCTGCATGTCACATGCAACCCATGTAGTGCTGCGGATGGTAGTATTGGTGTAATGGTCTCAGTTGCAGTGCTCACAGATGCAGGTGACTTAAATTGTGCTGACTGTTGACATTGTTTATGTTGGAGTTGGGCGATTGGTGGCATATATGGGAACGAATGTTCTGTAAAAAGAATGCTGAGTGCTTGACTTGAGTATTATATGCTGGTAGTACGAACCGAGCATAAGATTCAGTAATTGGGATTGTTTCAAAGAGTGATGAAGGATAATATGTTGGAGTATGTACCTGTTAGAAGAACAGGAGGGGAACAAAAGAATTTGTTCCCGGGCTCAAGCGTATTTATGGTTGTATCTGCCTTTCTGGCAAGAGGACAATATGTTGGAGTATGTACCTGTTAGAAGAACAGGAGGGGAACAAGAGAATTTGTTCCCGGGCTCAAGCGTATTCATGGTTGTATCTGTCTTTCTGACAAACGAATAATAAGTTGACGTATGTACCTGTTAGAAGATCAGGAGGGGAACAAGTGAATTTGTTCCCGGGATCAAGCGTATTCATGGTTGTATCTGTCTTTCTGACAAACGAATAATATGTTGACGTATGTACCTGTTAGAAGATCAGGAGGGGAACAAGTAAATTTGTTTCCGGGCTCAAGCGATTTATGGTTGTACCTGCCTTCCTGGCAGGAGGTGATTAATTCACGGGTGCTTCAAAAAAACTCGAAGAGCGTGCCTGTTATATGAACAGGAGGAGAACACAATCGAATTCTCGGGACGATCTATTGAACGTATAGAACGGATGTACCTGTTGTCTAACAGGAGGTGAACTTGTTTTAGTTCACGGGGCGCATATTATTGTTATACGTATATTTGTATATTGAAGATAAATCAGGGTTACAGAGCAAGTCACGCGGGAGGCTAATTCAGATTTGTAAAAGGAAGGACGGATAATTTTGTTGTTGCACTGGAAATCTAACAGATGTCGCCCACCTACCACTGGCTCTGGATTTATTTCAAACATGGGAAAAACAAAACCCTAAAATTATTTGGAACAGATAGTCTCTCGGGTAACAATAAAATATTGGTACGAAAGTTTCGTTCAAGTTATTGTTTCGTAAGTTCACCGTTTCGGAGGATTTATTTGAATTCTCAAAATCCCATGCATTCGAAAATTGTTTACTACCATCTCTGAACAGAAACTGTTCGAGGGTGGTGTGTTGGGACAAGCTAGACAAATCGGTTCATTTGCGATAATGCTGTTTAAAATTTACGTAATATGTTTTGAAAGTGTTGTGAGTTTTATTGCTAGTTAAGAACTCATATAATTTGTAATAATTTATTTCTAAAGAATGTGATAGCATATGAAATACCTTACATTTATTATTACTGATTATTTCATCTTTTGCTTTCGCTGTGATGAGATCGAATAGTAAAGGCTGTACAAAGATTCGATATCTTGCAAGGGTGCAACTACAACGTGTGTTTGCCAATTTACCGGACAGAGAAAGTTCTCCTTTAATGTCGCTTGAGATAGTACGATGTCGCAATCAATGCTCTGAACGCATTCTTCGAACTGTATAGCCAAGACTGTTTATCGAGATACAAGCTAAGATAAGTGAAACAAAAGGAAGGGGAGAGACTCGCTGATTTCGTTTTGCGGTTACGACAGCAGATATCCGATAGATGTTTCGCCAAGTATTCAGAAGACGTGAAGGCCACCTTGGTGGAGATATTCCCAGCCGATGCTATTATCGAATCACAGGAAATGTTGCGTAGAATACTGCAACAGGATTGTTCTTTCGCGTCATTAGGTGCATTGATAGGGATAGAAAATCAAGTAAAAAGTTAGACGAAAAAACAGACAATGCGGAAGTTAACCAACAGGTTCTTATAGTGAGACGAACCTGTCCCGAGTTTCAAGAGAAGTTTTCAACATGAAAATGAGGTTAAGTGTAAGTTCGAGGACAAGAGTGGATACAACTGCTACAACTGTGGACGTCGGGATCAAGTTTCAACATCTGAAATGACCAGCAAAAGTCAAGGTGTGCCATGCCTACGAACGGGTTAGATACTTCGAGTCATCGAGTCGTTCCCGAAAATTGAATTAGACAATGAAAGTACATGTAGTTATGGAATCAGAAGCTGATTCTGAAGATAGCCGGAAAGTCGCTCCTGTTGAATCAACATCGGAAACTTATACGTTTCAACCAACGTTGTTTCATGTGATATTGGAGGCGTTAAACTAAATATGCTCGCTGACTCCGTCTCTCATGTGAATTGGGAGCAGCTTGAAACAGTGAAACATAGCTGTTATCAATGCGCCAAGGGCAGCGAAAGGGTGCTTAGAATAAGGTAACGCGAATCCTTTAACAATCCTCGGTATTTTTGTGACGGATGTTAAAGTTGAATTAGCTCCGGAATCCAAAGATACAACAACGTTTATTACTTGCAATGGACTTTTCCGTTTCAAACGGGTTGCTTTTGGATTAGTTATAGCTTCTGAACTGTTCCAAAAGATCATGAATAAAATATTAGTTGGGTGTGCAGGTACGTGCAGGTTTAGGAAACTACTTAAACAAATGTTTGTTTAATTTGGTCATACTAGACGAACCTTTACGGAACCTCACAAGAGAAGATTCAATCTTTCCTTGGACCAATGAACAACGAGAGTCTTTCGAGCGTATTTTAATCTGCAATGGCCAATAGCCAAAATGTGGGTTTCTTCAATGGAAAAGACCGTATCGAAGTAATGATTGACGCAAATCCAACAGATCTCAGGGCATTCCTGCTACAAATTGATGTGCCAGGGTGCAGTTGAATTGTACACTGTGCATCCAAATCGCTAACGGACAAGGATGTTTTGTCACGACTGGGCACACTCATATTAGTTCCTTTTGACACTTCTGAGAAACTATTCAACAAGTAACGCTAGATGTTGTTACTGCTGCTGCATTCAATTGAAAAGAGATTGTCAAAGCATCCCGGGATGATTCAGAAATGCGTTATGTTGTAGAATGCCTCGATCTGAATGAAGTCTAAGCGTTGGCTCTTATTTTCCGTATAGAAACCAACAAGTTTTGTTATTGCTATGACGTTCTCCTTAAAACCGACAGAATTGTAATACCCACAGTATTACGAAAATGGGTATTGCGTGTTGTTCACCCTTCGGAATGCACATGATGAAATCACATCTGCGGAGCGCTGTATGGTGGCCAAAATTGGAAGGTGAATGGTGGAAGAATTTGTTAATAATGTCGTTCATGTACTTTGGTTGCTGCTCCTGAATCGTGTCGATGGTCCGAAAGAAAATGCCCTATGGACTCTGGGAAGAAATAGCGGAGGACTTATGGGGACCTCTACCGGACGGTCAAACGCTTTTTAACGTCGTTGACTATTACATTCGCTTCATTGAAGTATGTGAAATAACGCAAACTACTGCAAGGGAAACCATCCTGCTACTTTCGAGAATTTTGACCATACGGTGTACTACTGGCAATACCTCACTGGTCACAACAAAACCGTTCCATACTGAACAGATTAAAGATTGCTCAGGAATTGGGACAAAAATGGACAAGGTCTTGGACTAAAACATATTGTCGTACCCCTCAACTCCTCATTCGATCACTGGTCGATCTCCATTTGACTTGATGTGTGGAAGGAAAGTGCGCAACAGATTTCCTCAAGTTCCTCGCGAAGTTCACTGGGACGAAGAAGGTAGTGATTTCGACCAGCTTGAGAACATAAACGCCAAGGATTATCTTCCACACCAAAAATAAAAGAAAAAGGGGGATTGTGGAGTCATGCCTCTTGGCGAAATAAATGAAGTAGCACAGCTCTATCATAGTGACAGCACTGGACGGAATGGCAGCACGGCGAGAGAGAGAGAGAGAGAGAGAGAGAGAGAGAGAGACAGAATAGAAATACGCGACGTTGAGCGTGGAGGTGGAAAATAGGGAGAGTGAATGAACCAGTGAAAATTGATTGAGTAGTTATTATTGAATCTCGTGCAGACCCTACACAGAGGAACTGGCAGATTATTTTCAGTAACGATTAGTTATTTCCACATTTTCCTCGATACTGGAAGCCCACCAGTGGTTAATACCAACTCGATAACCACCTGTTAATAGCACTTGATTGAAACATATTTGGTCACAGTGTTACATGGATAGAAAACATTCAATTAAACTCTTTCACATGAATATATTTTGAAAATTCCCAAAGGAACTGGCAGATTATTTTCCAGCAATGATTAGATCTTTCCGGAACTTTCTCGATGCTGAATGGAATCCAAACGGAAAGAGTTCTGCGCGTGTATGTGTCGATCCTTCGCCGTCCACCTCCTCCAGCACGTTAGGCAACGATGTTGTCTTGTCGATGTCCTCACGAAAAATGAATGTGTCTCACCACCAGAATATCGCTTAAGTATGCTTTTTGTGTGTGATTGAATCGAGAGAAGGTGTGGTTTACGATGGCAATTTGGAAGGCAAACTAGAGGGGAATGAACTCTCTGAGCTCGGAACTTTTGGCGACTGAGCAATAATCGATTGCGGGCGCATACAATATTGGATACGGAAATATCCTACTGATGGGGAAGAATAATCTTCTGAAGCTATCCTGTTAATTGCGATTGATTGAAAAACCACAAAACCAAATGTATTTGATCACAGTGTTACATGGAAAGAAAACATTCAAATAAACTTTTTAACATGAATATATTTTGAAAATTCCCAAAGGAACTGGCAGATTATTTTCAGTAACGATTAGATATTTCCACATTTTCCTCGATACTGGAAGCCCATCAGTGGTTAATGCCAACTCGATAACCACCTGTTAATAGCACTTGATAGAAACATATTTGGTCACAGTGTTACATGGATAGAAAACATTCAATTAAACTCTTTCACATGAATATATTTTGAAAATTCCCAGAGGAACTGGCAGATTATTTTCAGTAACGATTAGTTATTTCCACATTTTCCTCGATACTGGAAGCCCACCAGTGGTTAGTACCAACTCGATAACCACCTGTTAATAGCACTTGATTGAAACATATTTGGTCACAGTGTTACATGGATAGAAAACATTCAATTAAACTCTTTCACATGAATATATTTTGAAAATTCCCAAAGGAACTGGCAGATTATTTTCCAGCAATGATTAGATCTTTCCGGAACTTTCTCGATGCTGAATGGCATCCTAACGGAAAGAGTTCTGCGCGTGTATGTGTCGATCCTTCGCCGTCCACCTCCTCCAGCACGTTAGGCAACGATGTTGTCTTGTCGATGTCCTCACGAAAAATGAATTTGTCTCACCACCAGAATATCGCTTAAGTATGCTTTTTGTGTGTGATTGAATCGAGAGAAGGTGTGGTTTACGATGGCAATTTGGAAGGCAAACTAGAGGGGAATGAACTCTCTGAGCTCGGAACTTTTGGCGACTGAGCAATAATCGATTGCGGGCGCATACAATATTGGATACGGAAATATCCTACTGATGGGGAAGAATAATCTTCTGAAGCTATCCTGTTAATTGCGATTGATTGAAAAACCACAAAACCAAATGTATTTGATCACAGTGTTACATGGAAAGAAAACATTCAAATAAACTCTTTAACATGAATATATTTTGAAAATTCCCAAAGGAACTGGCAGATTATTTTCAGTAACGATTCGATATTTCCACATTTTCCTCGATACTGGAAGCCCACCAGTGGTTAATGCCAACTCGATAACCACCTGTTAATAGCACTTGATAGAAACATATTTGGTCACAGTGTTACATGGATAGAAAACATTCAATTAAACTCTTTCACATGAATATATTTTGAAAATTCCCAGAGGAACTGGCAGATTATTTTCAGTAACGATTAGTTATTTCCACATTTTCCTCGATACTGGAAACCCACCAGTGGTTAATACCAACTCGATAACCACCTGTTAATAGCACTTGATTGAAACATATTTGGTCACAGTGTAACATGGATAGAAAACATTCAATTAAACTCTTTCACATGAATATATTTTGAAAATTCCCAAAGGAACTGGCAGATTATTTTCAGTAACGATTAGATATTTCCACATTTTCCTCGATACTGGAAGCCCACCAGTGGTTAATGCCAACTCGATAACCACCTGTTAATAGCCGCGCGTGTATGTGTGTGTAGCGATGTCTTCCCAGGGAACCGTTTGTGGCATCACTCTCCTCCTGATAGATTCCCTTCTGGCCTAGGGTGCACAAACAGGCTCTTGGTGACACCGTTCATCCGCGCTTTCATGATAAATAAAGAGCTTCACCGCAACAGCGACAACATGCTCCAATCGCTGTTCAATTAGAACTGAGTGGATTTCCGAGCGCCGCTCGCTTATATACCGATTGGTGATTTCAATAGCCTGTTTTGAAAGCAATTTTAAGACTATTGAAACAAGTTTTTGGATCAAAAAGTAACAAGTATATAACGCGTAGACATTTTATCCTTCGAATGAAGTGTTTATCATACCATTTCGTTCAGTTGTTTAGGAGCTATTAACGCTCAAAATCTCGGTCTCCGGCGTAACGCTTTCGTTTTCGAAACTTTGATTTTACACCCCGGTATAGAAATGAAAGACGTAGTCCTACGTCAAAATTGTTTGTTGTTAGTATGTCGTCTTCTAGTGCGAAAATATCATTATATTCCGTGCATAATTTTGTCAATTTCGCTTGCGCTTGTTGTGGGGTCTGGCTTAGATTAAGTTCTTTAGCCAGTTTGTCATGTCTAATTTTTGTATTTTCGAATTGTGTCGATTTGATATGGTTTATTGTGTAGTGCTCTAAAGGGATGATAGTAGGTTTGAAAGATTTAGGAACGGATACTTCTTGGGTATTAGTGTTGATGATTTTGATGAAAGAGGAGTCAGGGTTTATTATCGAGTTGGCGCAAAAAACGCCTTGTTTAATTTCTTGTGCTACGATTACCGAATCAGCTTGAACTGCAGGTATTTGAATGTTTTTGATGATTTGGCATCTGGCTGGTATGATATAGTGATCGTCCCAGTTATCTTGTATGGGTATTTCAACATAAGTATTGTCGATGGTAAAGGATAACAACCAAGTTTTAAGGCACAAATTGCATTCATATTTAGTTAGGAAATCGCGGCCTAAAATTCCATCAGTATGTATCGAAATTTTTTGTGTTACCACCTGAAATTGGTGGGGTATTTCCATATTATCCAAAGTTAAAGTGGTATTTGTACTGGCAAGAGTTTCGATTTTTCCCTCCGTCACGCCGTTTATTACGCAGTTGTTGCTATAGTTTACTAGTTGGTCTCTGTCTATTATATGTTCCTTTATGAGGGAGATGTCTGCTCCAGTGTCAATTATGAGGGTGCATGGCTTTTCGCACATGCTCAATTTTATTGTAACAAACATAGAACATGTTATGTTTATGTTATATATATTTATTGTTCGCTTTGGAACGGCCTTTCCCTTAATGTCCTTTCCTCCTGTTCTTGCTCCGGGACGGACTGGAGGTTGTCCGCCGGCGTCCCTGCGTTTCCCGCAATCCATACAAATCGTGTCGTTCGGTTGGAATTGTTATTTCCACGTTGGCCTCTGAAGTTTTGGGTTCTCTGATAGTTTGGTTGGGTGTATTGGTGGTTTGGTGTTGGTTGATTGAAATTTGGCCTATTCTGCCCATAGTTTTGACGAAAATTGGATGGTTGGTGATTATTATTTTGATTTCGACCCCTATAGCCGAATCTAGTGTTTGGTTGTCGAAAGTTATTGTTGAAGTTTCGACTTTGATTTACCCACGAGTACGTAAATATGGACGTATTCGGATTATTTAAATTCTCCTCCAATGCTTTTGTCATTGCATCGGAGTATGAACCGAAAGTTCCAGCTCTCACCACAAAAGAAGTTCTCTCGCATTTCAAACCTCTGGCTAAGTACTTTATGCCTTCTTTGGTAGCCATTGACCTGGCAATCTGAGGCGAAATACCCATTGCTATATAAGCGGTTTCCAGACTGAAAACCAGCTTTTCGAGCTTTAGGCAGAACGGTTCTATAGGGCCGATTTGCTTTAGATTTGCCATTTTAGCAATGACTTGCTTCGGAGGGCACGCAGAAATTTTTGCTTGCAATGTTTTCAATATATCGTTAATCGATTCTGGAACTTCGGCAAAAACGATTCTCGCCTTACCCTCCAATTTTGTTAAGATTACTTGAATTATAGTTGCTCTGTTTTCTGCCGTTTCTATTGTCTTGACTAAATTTACGGCGTCTGTAAATGCCTTAATTTTATCCACGTTTCCATCGAATTGTGGCACAATTGAGGATGTGGTTTTAATAATTTCAAGTAAATTCGCCATTTTAGAACGGCTTGGTAATTTTAACGTGAATATAATTGCCAAAACTATTTCTTTTAACGATCTTGGTTTTCCTTTTTCGATTGTTAATTTGATCGCGTTTAATAAAGAATTTGCTTTTTCAATGCAGATTAAGAGTTCTGGTTTTGGTTTGTCATTTAACTTGAATGAAGACAATCTTTTTATATTTTTCACAAGAGCTTCCGCTTCCCTGATACGTATTAACAAGGTGGACTTTCTTAACTTCTTCACGACTTCTGGATTGTATCGTGAATTGCTTTTAATTGTTGCAGGTTTGTGTATATCTGTTGAAGGACCTCATCCATTCAAAATCGGTTTATTTAAGGAAACGAAAAATAAATAATGGTGAAAAGTTATTCGTACATATGTATAATTGTTACTGTTTGTTTGTTTTTTTTTTTTAATTAACAATTTAGACAGAGTCAGTTACTGTCGCTAACGTTTTTGCCGCCTTCATGGCTTTCATGGCATGCGCATTCATGCATCCTTTGTAGGCTTTGTATGCCTTGGCTACTAATAACAGTATAGCTATGGCTAAGATAATACAAATAATGGTTCCTTGAGCCTCGTGAACGGTGCTGTGGTTGTCAAGATGGTTGAGTATCTGAACTTGGGCATCGCCCGTGTTTGTAACTGGTTTTGTACTAAATAGTCCCATAATGATCCAATTATGTCAGGAAAAAAGAATTTGTATATTTATATAATACTTTTCTTTTGCAAGAAAAAATAGAGAAAATAGAGACTGCACACACCCTTGGCTGAAACAAGCCAAATTAGAGGCTTTCAATAAAAGTATCCGATTTACTTGGATACCTGGGCATACAGGAATCCGAGGCAACGAGGAGGCTGATAGGCTAGCCAATGACGAAAGACACAAACAAATCGAGGAGCAGGCTATACCCAAAGAAGATGCCATAAGATGGATAAAGGAAGAAATTAAACAAGAATGGAATAGAGCATGGATTCAGTGTAGGGACCATAAGTTGAGAAAAATTAAAAGTTCCACTGAAAAATGGATAGAAGCAGAAAACCCGAGGGACCAAAAGATCATTACCAGACTAAGGATAGGTCACACTTGGATAACTCATAACACAATCATGAGCCAGAGACATCAGGATACACTCACGTGCGAAACCTGCGGTACCGACCTGACAGTAGAGCACATCCTAGTAGAATGCAGGAAATATGAAACAGAAAGAAGGAACCACAATCTAGAGGACAACATCCAAACGGTGCTAAGGAATAATGCTGAGAGCTTAAAAAGAACCATAAACTTCATTAAAGAGTGCAATCTAACAAAAATGATATAAATTACACAGAATAGAAGGTAGGTTCACCAAAAGAACACTCAAAAAATAAAAACGAGTATACAGAGCAAAAAACGCCCGCTCACTTGGTGATTAGGAGATTAGGGATGTAGGGAAAAATAAAAACAAAGAGAAACATAGGCGAATGACAAAGCAGAAGCTAGGTATTTTTCTGTAACTTTCAATTTGTTAAAGCCTAATAAATATATATACACACACACCTCGGTCCTAATATTCATTGGTTTGTAACCGGATCCGGAGGTAATGATTAACAGAAGTAGTTGGGGGCATTAGTACTACGGCGCGAGAGGTGAAATTCGTAGACCGTCGTAAGACTAACTAAAGCGAAAGCATTTGCCATGGATGCTCTCATTAATCAAGAACGAAAGTTAGAGGATCGAAGGCGATTAGATACCGCCCTAGTTCTAAACGTAAACTATGCCAATTAGCAATTGGGAGACGCTACTGTATGGTGCTCTCAGTGGCTTCCGGGAAACCAAAATCAGGTTCCGGGGGAAGTATGGTTGCAAAGTTGAAACTTAAAGAAATTGACGGAAGGGCACCACCAGGAGTGGAGCCTGCGGCTTAATTTGACTCAACACGGGAAAACTTACCAGGTCCGAACTTATTGAGGTAAGACAAATTAATAGCTCTTTCTCAAAACTAAGGGTAGTGGTGCATGGCCGTTCTTAGTTCGTGGATTGATTTGTCTGGTTAATTCCGATAACGAACGTGGCTCAATCAAATTAACTACAACGCTATCAGCAGTCAGACGTAGAAGCTGTCGTCCGGTTGTGATGTGTTCGTGTGGGGTTGGCTTTCGGGTCGGCTTCCGCGCGCGCTCGCTGGCGCAGTGTAGTATGACCTGATGACACGTCAACTCATCGAGGTTGACTTCTGCTTAATGGAACAACTTGTGTTAAGCAAGGTGAGATTGAGCGATAACAGGTCCGTGATGCCCTAAGATGTTCTGGACTGCACGCGCGCTACAATGTGGGCAGCAGCGTGTACCCTATTCCGAGAGGAACGGGAAATCACTGAAATGCCCACGTAGTTGGGATTATGGACTGAAACGGTCCATATGAACTTGGAATTCCCAGTAAGTGCTGGTCACTAGCCAGCGTTGATTACGTCCCTGCCCTTTGTACACACCGCCCGTCGCTACTACCGATGAATTATTAGGTGAGGCCTTTGGAGGCGAGTAATTTGCTGGTTCCTCGAGGGCTGCATTTGACATGCTGAAGTTGACCGAGCCTGGTTATTTAGAGGAAGTAAAAGTCGTAACAAGGTTTCCGTAGGTAAATCTGCGGAAGGATCATTATTACGTCTTATGATGACCTTTGTCGAACAGAAGACCGAACGCGTTGGGGTCTTGGTACATAGACACGCGTTACCCAGTGGTTGTTTTGCGAGGACTAGGAGTGGCGCCGTACTCGTACCTTTGTTGTGCGAACGTACGTTCCCATTAAAAATGCTCTCCTGGCGAGTCCGTTATGTTTCAATTCATACAACAAACCCTTTCATCTCGGTCTTCAGATCGATAAAAGGATTTACACTCCCTTACTGCACTAAAGGTATTACTACTTGGATGAAGGGCCGGGGCCTTCGAACTTTCATCCTATTGTAGGGGCCATACCTTGCAGTGTGTGCGCGGCTCGAAACTACTAGACCCGGCGTTATAGAAGGTCTCAAAATGAACGCCATCCTCTCATCTGTTGGACTAGGTGCAGTGTCTCGTACTTCGCATGTGCGCATATGAACGTACAGATGCCCCCTGGCGAGTCCCCATACTAGTGAGGTGGAAATGGAAGGAAAGGGTTGATCGTCTCGGTATTGCACATCGTACAATCATTGTGCGATGTACACATTTTTGAGTGCCTATATTTACCAATTTAACTATATGCGCTGCTTAGGTAGCGCATATGCGTAATGGTGTTTTTCGGCCTTCAGTGGTGGAAAAACATTGAAGATAGTCGAACGTGCGAAGGCCCCGGCGCACGGCTTGATGAACACACGTCACAAGATGAAAGTCTTTGTGTGTTCCATCTTCTCCATACATGAGATAGTTCTTATAGGCCTCAAATGATGTGTGACTACCCCCTCAATTAAGCATATTACTAAGGGGAGGAAAAGAAACTAACAAGGATTCCCTGAGTAGCTGCGAGCGAAAAGGGATGAGCCCAGCACGTAGAGGTGATGCGCGTTTGCGTGTCCACCGTGTTGCGTGGCACCTGGACACCTGAGACCTCCTACAAACGATAGGTTTACAGGCTGGGAGTTGCGAGTTGCAGAGAGGTGTACATTTCGATCCTCTCAGACTACCCTTGCTTGGAGGTTGGCCTTGTACGTGTACGGTTGTTGTGTTTAAAAGAGAAGTCCTACTGTAGCTTAGTGCTGCATGTGGTGAGTTCTCTTTTTTTTATTTAAACATTTTCGGGCGCTTGAAGGTCCATGCCGAGTGTCGGAGATAGGCATGTGGATGGGGTACGTGTACGGTTGTTGTGGTTAGAAGAGAAGTCCTACTGCAGCTTAGTGCTGCATGTGGTGACTTCTCTTTTTTTTATTAAAAAATTTTCGGATGCCCGAAGGCATGTGGATGGGTCACATTCGACTGCAACGTGGTGCGTGAGCGATGATATGTGCGGGTAGTCACACTGATCGCGCATAGGATGGCTTCTATTGATTTGTTTCAAAAGAACCTTCCTCGAGGTGCACGAACTTTCTCAACACTTGAGATTTCTTATGCTAAACATAAGATAAGCATGTGGATGGGTCGTATTCGACTGTAACACGGTGCGTGAGCGATGATAGGTATGGGTGGACATATCATTCGCGTGCAGGATAGTAGATGCTGAGCAAATCATAAACTTTTGAAACAGCCCAATATATATATATATATATATATATATATATATATATATAAACTGCGTGCTTCTGTCAATTTTGAGAGCGATTGTAGGGATAAAGATGTGCGGCTAAAATGTAAACAGTTCGAGTGGTGTTTGAAGTGTTCTAGGTTTTGTGTTTCAGTGACTGTTTATCTTGGTTTTTGCTAATGATTATTTTTTTCAGTGCGTCGAGTGAAGTTCTAAAAAGTGATGGTTCTGATTTCTTCGAAATAACAGTTGAATAATCAAGTAAGTAAATTTTAATGAGAATAACAGGAAAAAAAACAAAGTTTATGGACACAAGTGAAACGTTGTGGGGATAATGGATTAATCTATCGTGTGAAGGGAGAGGAGAAAATATAACGGGAACACTAGTGTTGGCGGGTTCGTCATGCTAAAAATAGTACAGGTATCAGCGGGTTCGCTTATGTTTGAGACGGCAGGATACTGCCAGAATACTGGAGAAAAGGTGGGTTCACTGCATACAGCTGGCAGGATTGCCAATAAATTTGAGAAATCATTTTTGCTGCACGGTAAAGGGCAGGATTGTCCAGTTGCTTTACATGATGGCAGGATTGCCTAGAGATTTGCGCAAAGAGGGATCGTTATCGTTATCGGCGCAATCATTAGCTCGTGTAGAGTTGTCATGAGCGGTACAACCTTTGGCTCTTGTTGAATAATCAGTGGACTGCACAACCTTCGGCCCGTGCATCTGTAAAGAGTGTGTGTATGTATTGCCGCGACTAAGTAAAAGTTTATCGATCGGATAGGAGGGATATGAAACGGGGACACAACGAAGGAAACATCATTAAACGTTGACATCGGCGTTTCTGAGGAACAGGTATAGATGAAGCAGAAGATCAGGATCCCGGCTACCTAAGATATCCCGGACGGGGATATCCGATTGTCTGCCTTGTGCTCTCAGTGCTCTAGAGAGCTGAGAGCGAGCAGCATGGAACCGGATACACGACCAGACAACATGCTCGATGTCGTGGTAGCCATCACCACAATCACAAAGATTGTTTGCTGTGAGCCCAATGCGATAGAGATGCGCGTTTAGGTTGTAGTGATTGGACATAAGCCGAGATATCACGCGAATGAAATCTCGACCTACATTCAATCCCTTGAACCATGCACTCGCCGAGACCTTAGGGATAATCGCGTGTAACCAACGACCGAACTCATCACCACTCCACATGCGCTGCCAACTTACGAGCGTATACTGACGAGGAATGTGGAAAAATTCATTATAAGCAATTTGCCTTTCAAAAAGTGTGCCTTCTAAAGCGCCCACCTTAGCTAGCGAGTCCGCTTTCTCATTCCCCGGAATCGAGCAATGAGAGGGAACCCATACTAAGGTAATCTTGAATAATTTTTCGACCAAAACACTCAATAGTTGTCTTATTCTAGTTAGGAAATAAGATGAGCGTTTATCAACCTTCATTGAGCGGATTGCCTCTATTGAGCTGAGACTGTCTGAAAAAATAAAATAGTGGTCGATGGGCAATGTTTCAATGATCCCTAATGCGTAATATATCGCACCCAGTTCAGCGACATACACGGAACAAGGATCTTTGAGTTTGAAAGAGGCACTGGAATTTTCATTGAAGATGCCGAAGCCAGTGGACCCGTTTATGAATGAACCGTCAGTAAAGAACATTTTATCAGATCCAACTTTCCCATATTCTGCCGAAAATATCGGCGGAATAGAATCGGAGCGTAGGTGATCTGGGATTCCATGGATTTTTTGTCGCATGGACAGATCAAAAATGACAGAGGAATTGCAGAAGTAAGGGAAGCAAACTTGGTTGGAGATGCCTAGTGAAGGGTGCACGTCGTGTGTAAGGTACTCATGGTATAAAGACATAAAACTTGACTGAGGAGTCAGTTGGAGTAGATTTTCGAAGTTATCAATTACCAATGGATTCATGATCTTGCAACGGATGAGAAATCTGTAGGATAATTCTGTGAACCGAAGAGTAAGCGGGGGTACTCCTGCCAAAACTTCGAGACTCATCGTATGTGTCGAATGCAAACACCCCATGGCTATACGCAAGCAACGATATTGTATTCTCTCCAGCTTGAGAATATGAATCCTGGCAGTTGATCTAAGCAAAAACTGCCATATTCTAACACTGATAATATCGTTGTTTTGTACAACTGAATGAGGTCTCCTGGATGGGCACCCCACCATGTTCCGGTAATTGTTTGGAGAAAATTGATTCTTTGCTGGCATTTCTGTTTCAAATACGCAATGTGTCTCCCCCAGGTACACTTAGAATCAAAATATACACCCAGGTATTTGAAAAACATAGAGTGTTAGATCGTTTTGCCGGATAGGTGAAGCTGGAATTGGGCGGGTTCGTGCTTCCTAGAAAAAACGACCATTTCAGTTTTCTCCGTAGAGAATTCGATACCCAGCTTGAGGGCCCACGTGAACAGATTGTTCAGGGTATCTTGCAACGACTTTTGCAGAACGACGGGATTAGTACCCGTGATGGAAATAACTCCATCGTCTGCAAGTTGTCTCAGCGTGCAGTCTCTAGTTAGACAATCATCCATAACATTGACGTAAAAACTGTACAAGAGGGGGCTTAGGCAGGAGCCTTGTGGTAGGCCCATAAAACTGTAACGAGAAGATTTCGAGCTGCCATGAGAGAAAATCATGTGTTTTTCTGACAGTAAATTATACAGGAATTTGTTAAGAATTGGTGAAAGTCCACGATTATGAAGCTTCTCTGAGAGAATTTCCATGGAAACTGAATCAAATGCCCCTTTGATATCGAGAAAAACGGAAGCCATTTGTTCTTTGCGAGCAAATGCGATTTGGATTTCAGAAGATAGCAGCGCGAGACAATCATTTGTCCCTCTACCTCGGCGGAAGCCAAACTGCGTATTTGACAGCAAATTGTTTGTTTCGACCCACTTGTCCAAACGAAGTAGAATAATTTTCTCTAACAATTTACGAATACAGGATAACATTGTAATCGGCCTATACGAGTTGTGATCGCAAGCCGGCTTGTTGGGTTTCCGTATGGCTATCACTCTCACTTGTCTCCAGTCATGCGGGACAATATTCAGCTCCAGAAACTTGTTGAACAAGTTCAGCAAACGCTGTTTTGCCAAGTCGGGAAGATTCTTCAACAAGTTGAATTTAATCTTGTCCGACCCCGGAGCTGAACATGAACATGAACATGAGAGAAGGGCAATTGAGAATTCCACCATCGAAAAATTCTCATAATCGCTTTGAAGTGGAATGTCGCGTACGACGTTTTGTGCAGGAACGGTGTCGGGGCAAACCTTCCTTGCAAAGTTAAAAATCCAACGGTCAGAGTATTCCTCACTTTCGTTTGTATGGTTCCAGCCACGCATTTTCCTAGCCGTATTCCAAAGAGTGCTCATAGCGGTCTCCCTTGACAAACCATTGACGAACTTCCACGCTTTTGACGTAGGACTACGTCTAACCGGAAGATATAGGGGGTGAAATGGAAATCTAGGCACTGAACAAGTAGGAAAAAATGCAAGATTTGGAACGCTTATAACTCGAACATTTCTCAATAGATCGCAAAGGTTTTTGCATCAATTGATAGGAAATATATCTACGCATCTATCATAACGAATAACATTTCATTTTTCATGAGATAAATAATTGAATAATTGTGAAATATCAAGCATTGTCAAAATGCCCTATGTGCCCATTTTTGATTGGTCCATTTTGTGCTCCTCAAATCGTACCGACCAAAACGGGCAACCAGAGCAGCAGCGGAATACAACGCAGCACGATTGGAAAGGAAAAAGAAAAAAAATGAACGAAACATTGGTCGCAGTCTCACACATGCGTAATTCTCGAGCCAGCCAGTCAGCTTAAAAATCCCCGCTCCGCTGCCGTAACGATCATTCTCATTCAAACCGTACACCACATCGGTTCGCATCACAACACATCAACAAACCAACCCAAGCAGCCATGTCTGGACATGGTAAAGGAGAAAAAGTGAAGGGAAAGGCAAAATCCCGCTCGAACCGTGTTGATCTGGAGTTCCCCGCAAGGGTAGCTAGGCCGAGCGCGTTAGTACCAGTGCACCAGTCCACCTAGCCGGCGTTATATAGTTTCGGCCGCCGAAGTGATCGAGTTAGCTGGCAAAACTGCTCGCGACGATAAGAAAACCCGCATTCGGAACAGAACACATTCGGTTCGGTGGACATCAAGACAACAGGCAGTTGCAGCGAGTGGCGAGTGGCAAACGCAATCGCAAAACGGCATCAGGTAGCAGAAGAAAAAAGTTTGTTCTTTATACAAACTGCTTTGGTGGCAAATCAAGAACAAGGCGGCATCGAGGGCGTTCGAAATGGGTTTTTTCAAAACCACGAGTACTAAGTTTTCTAAATTGTTTTCTAAAAATATAACAAGGCGCTCTTCAGGGCCATTAAACCTTCCAAAAAAGAGTTTACGAAATACAGTTCAATGCTTTCTAAAACATTATCCAAAATAATAATAAAACACAAATTGATTTTTTCATAATTTGTTTGCCAGGATCTGATGAGTATGTGAATTTGGCAGTTGTTCTGAGCTTATTGATAGTTGGGGACTTTACTGATTATTCAATTTTCACCAATTCTTAAATTGTTTCCAGATTGAAAGTACAGTAATTTACAATTAGTTCGACATTTAGCTAATTGGACGGACATGGAATGCGACATATTTAGTTGGACATTTTTGTAAACATAGAGATCCAAATTATGACCCCACATTGAAAGTCGACACTGTAACAATGTCATCGCAAATGTTCAATTACAGGTTAAAATCGCCTTCAATGCAATACCTAGTGGTGCTTCGGCACGTCGCATTGAATGTAATTTACTGTACAACATGTCACAAAGCTGGATGGGAAGAAATTTTCCAACTGTGAAAGCTGTGGCGAGTGGCAACAAATCGCTAAACAGGAAGGTTTAGCCGAACAAGATGGGGATATCGAGTGATAACAAAACAATAAACTCTTTAGATTGAAGATAATTTTGTGATCCTGAAAAGGACCCTTTTTAGCCTGCATGTGAATCCAACGAGCGAACAAATCGTAATGAATGTATTTTTTTGCCATCGCTCCCTTTTAACGCTCATTCGTTCGTCTCGTTGGACTCGCCCCTCTGGCTGAGTCTGCCGATTTGTCTCTATCCTGTGAGTGTGTACCGCTAGAGTATAAAACACGCAGACCCCAAAAAAATATCTTATTTTCTTTCAAACCGTAAACCCGTGTGGTTGTACGGCATCGGCATCGTGGACGTAACAAAGGAGGACAAGTTAAGGGAAAGGCAAAGTCTCACTCGAACCGTGCAGGTCTCCAGTTCCCTGTTGGTCGCATTCACTGATTGCTCCGCAAGGGTAACTAGGCCGAACGGATTGGTGCCGGAGCACCAGTATAGCACCAGTACAGCGATTATAGAGTTTCGGCCGTCGGAGTGCTCGAGTTGGCTTGCAAAGCTGCTCACGACAATCAGAAAACCCGCATCAAGAACAGAGCAGTTTCGGTTCGGCGCTCATCAAGGCAACATTTAGTTTCAGTGAGTGGCAAAGTGTTTCTCCGGCACGTCGCATTAAATGTAATTTACTGAACAACACAAGCTGGATGAGAAGAAATTTACCAACTGTGAAAGCTGTGGCGAGTGGCAAACGCAATAGCTAAACAGGAAGGTTTAACCGAACAAGATGGGTATATCGAGTGATAACAAAAACACAACACCAAAGGTTCTTTTCAGAACCATCAATATATTCATAAAGAGTAAACAGTAAACTAATCCATTTTTCAGGTAGATTACCTACCTATCACCTATCACGTAGGAGAAGAAAATAAAACAATATATTTAAAATATATATTTAACAAAAGCTGTCCCCTTTGTATAGTCCTACGTCACTCCGGTTATGTCCCCGACATTACCCACCCGTCTTTTTTTTTTTGCTTTAATCAAACCTTTTAGTTTGGCTTCTAGAGCTTGGTACTTTAGAAACCATTCCACTAATCCAGTTTTCCTGAATTTTTTGAAAGCGGATGATTTTTCAAGGTAGACCTTTGAACACTCCTTGTCCCACCAAAGTGATGGAGGACGACGTCGGAAAGTGGTAGCCGGTACACGTTTCTTTTGAGCTTGAAGTGCGCTTTCGTAAATCAAACTCGATATAAAGTTATACTCTTCGAGTGGAGGAAGTTCATGCATTGAAACAATTGCTTCAGATATTATTTCCGCAAATGTTCTCCAGTCAATATTCTTCGTGAGGTCATACGAAATATTGACTGACTCACGAGAGCTTGATTCATTAGCGATCGATAAAATTATTGGTAGGTGATCACTACCGTGGGGATCTTGGAATACCTTCCACATGCAATCCAGGGATAACGAAGAAGAGCATAGAGATATGTCTAGCATGCTTGCCCGTGCAGGAGGGTTGGCTATTCTGGTTGCTTCCCCAGTATTCAAAACTGTCAATTTGAAGTTGTCGCACAGATCATAAATCAAAGTGGCACGGTTGTCATCGTAGAGTGATCCCCATGCTGTTCCATGGGAGTTAAAATCACCTAAGATTACCCGCGGCTCCGGCATTGCCTCGATAGTATCAAAGAACTGATGGCGGCTTACCGTAGTTCTGGGAGGGATATATATCGAAGCAATGCAGAGGTCTTTGCCATTGATTTGTGTCTGGCAAGCAACAACTTGAATGCCTGTCATCGATGGGAGAGTGACTCTATAGAAGGAGTGACATTTTTTAATCCCCAATAGTACGCCACCAAACGAGTCATTTCGATCGAGGCGAATAATGTTGAAATCGTGGAAATTCAGCTCATCGGCTGAAGAAAGCCATGTTTCACAGAGAGAAAATACATCACAGTTAGAGCTGTGAACTAAAAATTTAAACTGATCTAGTTTAGGAATAATGCTTCTGCAATTCCACTGTATTACAGTGGTCAAATCCTTGACCTCTTGCACTGAATCAGGCATCGAGGAAAATGAACGCTGCCAAAAAAACACATTTTTCTTTCAAAAATGTTCTCACAATCGGAAGCAAACATAATACTATGCTTTTAAGAGGGTCGTTTATATTTAAAGCATTTAAAATGTTGTCCACCAGGTCAGAAAGCGCAAGCAAGCCAGATTGTGGCTGTTGCCTCGACCGCGAAAAAGGAACAGACGTGTGGGGTGCTGCTCCGGGAAGTAACAAGGGATCATCGAGCAGGTTCACGGCCCATCTCAATGGGTCTCTCCACTAGTTCCTTTTATGAAAGATTCTGGCGATGTTCGATTGTGTATCGACATGCGGCGTACCAATGCAGCTATGCTGCGTGAAAAACATCCACTTCCAATGATCGATGAGCTACTTGGTTCTGTCAGCGGGGCAAAGATGTTTTCGAAAATTGATATTAAAGACGCATATCACCAGTTGGAAATCGAAAAAAAAATTTTGTTTCACCCTCGCTCTCGCCCCTGTCCTAGAATCGAAAGATGGGTGCTACGGTTACAATCGTATGATTATGAAATAATCCATGAACCAGGTATCAGTAATATTGCAGATGCTTTGTCCCGCCTTTCGATATCACAAGCTGTGCATTTTGACGTGCCATCAGAAATCTACATACACCAACTTGCTGAATTCGCCGCGGCAAATGCTGTGAGTTTGAGTGATGTTGCTGAAGCAACGGTTGAAGATACTGTATTACAGGTGCTGCTGAAAGCTCTGGAATCAGGCGTTTGGACCGATCTAGTCAAACCGTTTAAGCAATTCAAATCGGAATTATATTCATCAGGAAACGTTGTGCTGAGGGGAGATAGATTAATAATTCCCGAAAAATTACAGCAGCAAGTAATGGATTGTGCACATGAAGGGTATCCGGGAATGTGTTTGATGAAAAGACGGTTGAGGCAGAAAGTTTGGTGGCCCAAAATGGATATTCAAGTGAAGAAGTATGTACGAAGTTGTCAATCGTGTACACTTGTGTCGTCCTTGTCTCCTCCAGAACCGATGTTAAGAACGAAAATGCCTGCCCGAACATGGGCGGCAGATTTTCTTGGTCCGCTCCCCAGTGGACACCATCTTTTGGTTCTCATTGATTACTTTAGCAGGTTTACTGAAGTAATTATAATGACCCAGACTACAGCTGGCCTCACCATTAAAGCCTTATACGAGACCTTTAGTCGGTTTGGGATTCCAGAAACTTTAAGAACAGATCATGGCCCCCAGTTTGTTAGTGAGTCCTTCAATGCATTCTGTAAAGAATACGGCATCAGACATCAAAAAACAACCCCCTACTGGCCCCAGGCAAATGGGGAAGTCAAGCGGATGAACAGCTCCATTCTCAAACGCTTGCGGATAAGTCAGGAATCAAATCAAACCGATTGGAAATGGGATTTGAGAAGCTTCCTTCTGATGTATTCAACACCGCATTCCACAACAGGGGTAGCTTCGTCAGTTTTAATGTTTGGTCGAATTCTTAAAGACAAGCTGCCGACTGTGAATCAAGCGTGGAATGATAAAAATGAGGAGACCAAAGATAGAGATTGAACGAAAAAAGTGCAAGGAGCAGAATCATGTAATGAGCGAAGAAAGGCTAAAGAATGCACGTTGAAAGAGGGAGATATTGTTATCGCCAAGAGAATGACTAAGGAGAATAAACTTACAAGTAACTTCAGCCCAGAACAGTATATTATAATCAGACGAAACGGAGCCGAAGCTGAATTTCGCTCAAAAATATCTGGGAAAACCTATTTTCGGAACGTATCACACCTTAAGCTGTTTTGCGGAAACACGACCGAATTCACTGAAGAGGCAGCAACCACGCGAGAGGATTCCAATGAAGCTGCTATTCCGATCACTCCTACAACGATGCCTGAACAGCAACCGATAAGTAAGGGGGGGAATGTGGTATCGTGCGATGGGCCCACTGTACTATGATTATATACTATTTACATTGGACCGTGCTAAAAGAATGAGCCATGGTTTTGACAGTGGGCTATATAATGTATTGACTATAGAACTAACGAGGTAGAATAAAGAATGGCGTATGAGTGACTAGTTCAATCACAGATTTGTGCGCGTTATTAAGAAGAGTTACAATCCGAAAACCATCGGCATCACAAGTATGTTGATAAATTTACCATTTCATGATTTTTTAAGGACGATTGAAAAAAGAGCACACCATGAGAATGATGCACAATATTTTTATTACACTAACATAATTCTTTTTTCTGTTCAAAATTACCTATTCTACGAATGTTGTTGAAATAGCTGAAATATTTCTGCTTGGTCCCTATAGCTACTAGTTCAAAAGAAGTATATTTAAAGAATCATTGACCACTAGTATAGTATATTTTCCTTGGCACTCTGAATTTGAATTCTACTATTTTTGAACGGGAGCTGAGGCTACCTTCTTCAAATCTGCATTTTACTTCTGCAGACCCTGAATTCTTCTTCCCAGTCTCCTCCACCACCAGAGAATCATTTTTATGCTTCAACCGTAAATGGTTTAGCATATTCGATGGATTTTGACGAAACACCATGACGGTTAACACTCCTATACTCGCGCATAGGTCTGAGATACCGAGAAATCAATAATTCGACCATTTCTCAGAAATCAACACTACGACATTGTGATTCTCTCTAGCTTCGTCATTCGTTGTTCGTCATCGTTTAGCGTATCGTATGAGTTGGTGCGAAGGGAACGTGTATCACTTTTTCACCACTTTAGGTCTGAGACACCGACACGAGTATAAGGAGTAACTTTTTTGGACAAGTGGCTCTTTTGCTATTTTAGAATATTGTTCAATGAATTGTATAAATTAATGTAAGTGGCGTGATATATTTATTAAATAAAATGCATAATATCACTTTTGCACTATTCTTATTTGATTTTAGTCCTTTTTGTCACCGGATTGAACGGATTCATATATTATTCGTCGTTAGATTCATACATGCAAAAGTATAGTTGTGAAAGAATTGCACTTGCGAAAGAATTGTAAACTGTAAACTATAAATTAATCGGTGGCTTATGGTTATTTTTACAGTTACAGCTTCGGGCTTCGGGAACAATATCGACAATAAAACAAGGAAGTTTCTAGAAATCCTTTTGTCATCTTTTTATGTCCCATAAAAAAACAGGCATCATGTTTTTGTTAACCAAGAACACAGAAACAAAGAATATTAGATATAGGAAAACTTGAAATTCCAGAACCCTTATCATCTGGTAACTCTAGATTCTAGATCTATCTAGATTCTAGAAGGTCGTTATACTAAAACACGCTACAACTGTATGAAATGTAAAAAATATGTTTGTCTCGATAAGGCCGTTATGGTGTGCTCTGATTCTTTTACTAATAAAATCTAAATCGATAAATACGTTTTTATAATATTTCATAGGTCTTTATACTTTCTTGAATTATATTCAGTTGCTTACTTTCAATTAATATCAGGAAAAAAGTCGAATTTCGTTGTTTGTGTTGAAGTATCAAAAATTTCTCTGTTTTGAAGAGGCTGAATTAGATGACTATTAAAACTGAATGAGGAAGAAGAAAACATATTTTCTGGACATTTTTCATTCAATTATATAAGCTAAAAAATAAAAGCTAAAAAATATACAATAGCAATATTACGAAGAAGTTCAACTTTCGGTCTGTGACACCATGCGCGAGTATATGTGTTATGACTTTGCAAGTACAGGAAGGTTAAACAATTTTTTTTGATATAATGGTTCCCTTTTCCATTAATCGCGATTACTTTGATAATTAGGGCGGGCTGCCATACAAATGAAACACAAATTTCTACATCACTCGAGAATTAATTAAGTGAATGAAACCAAATTAGGCAGATTGATGTTTCAGGGTTCAAGAATGGTTTCTAAGGTGGTTAGACTCTCCACCCCTCTCTCTAGGGGGGGGGGGGCTGCCATACAAATGAAACACAAATTTCTGCATTACTCGAGAATTATTCAATCAAATGGAACCAAATTAGGCATATTGAGGTTTTAGGGTGCAATAAATGTTTCTACGGTAGATAGACTCTCCACCCCCTCTCTAAGGGGGGCTGCCATACAAATGAAACACAAATTTCAGTTACATAGTGACAAGTGCTGTTAGTCTATTTGATGTTTGCGCTAGCGATCATCACGATCAAATGATTTTAATGTGATGAAACGCACTCCTACATCTTCTTCTATCTATATATAAAAAAAAACATAAGAGCAGAACTCGAGGAAAGAATCGTCTGATTTAGGGCTCTCTTTATTCTATCATATTTTCTGTAGAAACATTTATTCCACGTAACGGAGAAACATGTTATTTACAAGTGGTTGAAAAATCTTGAACGAGAATTGTGTCTGAAAATAATCTGATATTATAATGATGAGTTTTGTTAAAAATACTAGGAATTTTATAGTAAAAAGTAAATTCAACGGAGACGATTAGAATATCAATCAATGAACAGTTCTGCGATTGGACCCATGAACTTGCTCATAGTAAGAAAACGTGAATGTTTGAAGGTATTGATAACAAAAAACAAATTTTTGGCGGGACGAAGTTTGCCGGGTCAGCTAGTTTATAATAATAGTAATCAGAATTTAGTTGGATATGATTGAGAAAACAAATTGTACAGTGAAAATTGTAATAAAAATAATTTAAAATTGAGATAGTTTTATTGATATTAATTTTTTATTATTCCAGTTCAATGATATTATATATTTGGTTTGTATGATAGGGAAATCAAAGATAATTTTTTTTTGGAACATAGTTAAATGATAAAATCGGCAACCAGGAGTGACTGATCCTACTGCATAGAATGTATTAGGTTATATCATATCGAATCATATGTATAAGTTTTAACCGCTGTTGAATTTAATTTCAGATAGCCGCGTGAGATAGCTGGTGGATGATAATCCAGACGACCAGAGTTCGAACCCATATTGGAGCAGTTTTTACCAAACACCAATCTGTGCCATTTCAAACATTTATATTCCACTCCCAACACAAGGCAATTAAACAATTATTATTTCTACAAACATAAATACTCATATATAAAAATGGCGATTCGTGAGGCTATAATACACATTTCACGAAAATATTTTGTGCCATTTGTTTTTTTTTCTATGTCTGTAATAAATCGTATATGAGTATGGCAAAAGTCGTATTGAGTGCTTTGACAATTCATAAATATATTCATATTAGATCGCAATTCAATTTCAACATAATCGCTCTCATAACCGGTCAAAGTTGCATATTCATCCAAACAAATTCGGTAAGCATTTGCCATGTATGTATATGGCCTCCACTTTTGCATGCACATGCCAGTTAGGCGCATCCCAGCAAACAGTAAATCGTATAATTTTGCACGTGCCGAGTCTTACAAGAAATCCGAATAAATCATAATCGCATATAATATCAAACAAAGTACTCATCGTGTATATTTGAAATCGCATAAATTGTAAAAACTCGATTTTATATACCATTATCAAATTAAATCGCAATTCGGTATAATAAACATCAATTTTATGATGTACATTGTCGTAAAATATATTAAATCCGCATCATATGCGTATATTACGCTGATGCAGTTTGTGTGTCATATAATTTAAATCGATTCAGTACTGTAGTAAATCGTGTTGCATGCTGAAGAAAACCATGAAACGGTAAATCATAGTAGATCCTAATAAAGAACATATTACATCATATTGAAATGTCAATGAAATTCTGATGCACTCGAAAGTTTTAACCGCTGTTGAATTAAATTTTCAGATAGTCATGCGAGATAGCCGGTAGATGGTAATCCAGACGACCGGAGTTCGAACCCACATCGGAGCAGTTTTCACCAAACATCAATCTGTGCCATTTTAAAGATTCATTCAAGATTCAAGATTCATTTCAGTTCGGTCTGCAAAGAACTTTTCTGAACTCTAATCCATCAAAATTGGAGCCCTGAAAAAGGCTGTTGATTATATGATAAGCTAATAGCACGCTCTCCTCGGATACGATGGGCCAGCTGGATGTCCTTGGACATAATGTGATGCGCTTTGCGTGGATAGCACACAATTTGGTATCTTCGAAAAGGCCTCCTGCAGTGCCATAACCGCGGAACTTTGACGAGCAAGTCGGTTTTGAAGTCCTGGGCAAATCCACGAACCAAACGCTGCAAAGGTAGCTTGCGGATCAGCAATTTGGTCGACTTCTGATAGCGACAAATTTTACGCAAAGTTCCCGGTCGATAGCGATGTGGCTTCTTCACACTTCCTGCGGCTGGTGCGCTTATCCGAGCTGCTTTCGTGGTGCCTTACCACCGAAAGACTAACGAACTGTCTACTTGGTCCCGATGAAACGAGTCCTCACGGTGCGAGAGTAGAGTAAGAAATGAACGAAACGGTAACGGTATTGAATTAAAGAGACTTTAAACTCTGAGAGTTCATTCGTCTCTAAAGCGAAAGCAAAGGAAGCATCATATTATAGTCCAAAAAAGTATAGAATGTAAACCCCACCCTCTTTACTATATTCGTAGCCTAGCCTGAGAGAGAAACGAATAACATCGGAGTAAGTATACAGTAATGTATTTGAATCCGGGCACATTCCGTTACATTCAATATCATACCGCAGCCACAACGTGTTGAATTAATGCAATTGATTAGTAACTATCAAGTAACTATCAGTAACTATTAATCGCATAAATTCAACATGAAAAATATGTTATGACTGTGGTATGATATTGAATGTAATGCAAAGTGTCCGGATTAAAAAGCATTACTGTAAAAGAGAGTTAACTCGACTGAAAATTTTTCAGTTCGGCCTGCAAAAACGAAATTAATTGGAAGAGTACAGCATAATGCATAGACGTGAGTGTGAGCTTCCCCATCTCACATTCCAATAAGATAATGGGTTTCCAAGTGAGCGCACTACATACGGTTACGAATGATTTCAATAACCTGTTTTCAAAGCTATTATTAAGCTATTTAAACAATTTTTTCGAGTCTATAAATAGCAATCATATAACTCTTGGGCATTTTATCTTTTGTATGAAATGATTATCATACTGTTCCGTTGATCTGAAGCAGAATGAATCACGCTTAAAGAAGGAATGGTTTTTTTTGGAATTTACTCAGCAAAAATAATGCCCTTTCCCAACAATTAAAAACGACAAACGGCAAATAGTTTCATCAAAGTGATTTCTTCGATATGGGGATATATTCACTAAATCATGTCATATATGTCATATTCTTAATTATGAAATCCATATTCAAGGCACCTATCGGTATCGAATTATCGAAAATCGACACCACGATTTTCGCTAAATGCTTCTTTCAGTTCAGCCTGTAAAACACTTTTCTGAGCTCTAATCCATCAAAAAAAAGCTCTAATCCATCAAATCCTCCAACGTAACGCTCTCGTTTTCGAAGTCCCCCAAATATTCATTCATTCATTCATTCAGGATGAATTCAGATTCAACTTCAAACAAATGATCACTAAATCAACGATAGCCCTACGTCACCATTGCGGTTATACCATAGATATAACCCACTTCCTGTTTTTGATGGTACTCTCGAATTTCCATCTTTGATTCAACAATTGCCAATATTTATACAATTTTCACTACTGAAGGAGGTAAGAAAATAACATGTTATATATAAAATTGTGCAGAATTAAATTTCTTTCAAACTCATCGCAAATCGAACAATCTTTTATGATTATAACATTGTAATTTATGGAAAGAACTACAAACCTTTCATAAGCTCACATAGCAAAATTTAAAACCATCATCACTTTCACCGCAGCGCTGTCTAGGTGTAGATTTGTACGTTAGATCGCCAATACTTTTCACAACAATTTATGTTCACACTTTTTATAAACGAATTTTAATGTCTAGTGAATTTGTTCACGAATCAAAACGGTGCTTCTATGAATAATGAATAACGGTACTCAGTATAAACAAAAGTTGTTACTCATGCTTGAGAAAAGGCTTAATGCAAAATTGCATGCATTGCGACAATGTGTAGATGTTAAGAGCATTGTGTTATATGTTCAAACAGAAAGATTAAACGCGAAAGACATCAATTATTAAAGACGCAATAATTTTTGTGATATAACTGCGATTCACATACAACATCCACATCACGTTCACGTCCCGTCACATCACGTTACGTCAGTTATTCTACCATGCAATTCTTATGAAAATATTCACATTGTTTTAATTTTGGTTGTATTCTTTATCCCAACATATCTCTTAGTTCCAAATTTCGGAGTCAAAATCATTCGTGACTAGCTGAGAAAAATAGTCTATATATTATTATTGTTGAATAAGGATCGGGACTACGGGGTTTAATCATTTAAATAATATAATTCAATGATTTTCATTGAATTTTTCTAAATTTAGTACTGGTTCTAGGCATGTTGATTCGAAAGAGGGCATTGCAATTTAAAACTGTTGTAGATAACGAGGCCATGAATAACATTAAATAAATCATTCGTTTGAAATTCAACTTGACGGTGCTGCTGCAAGTAGTGATCCCCGATTTTTTAAATTAATCGTTCATCAGCTAATCGAATACTTTTCAGTAGTTTGTTATTCGATACGATTAATCGCCTCAAATAATCGATTAATCGATTAATCGTTACACTGAGAGAAATAATTCGTTAGAATAATATTTCTCATTTACTAGAAAGCCATCTGGAATCAAAAAGACGGGTGGGTAATGTCGGGGACATAACCGGAGTGACGTAGGACTATACAAAGGGGACAGCTTTTGTTAAATATATATTTTAAATATATTGTTTTATTTTCTTCTCCTACGTGAATACCTACCTATCTACCTGAAAAATGGATTTACTGTTTACTCTTTATGAATATGTTGATGGTTCTGAAAAGAACCTTTGGTGTTGTGTTTTTGTTATCACTCGATATTCCCATCTTGTTCGGTTAAACCTTCCTGTTTAGCTATTGCGTTTGTCACTCGCCACAGCTTTCACAGTTGAAAAATTTCTTCCCATCCAGCTTGTGACATGTTGTTCAGTAAATTACATTTAATGCAACGTGCCGGAGAAACACTTTGCCACTCACTGAAACTAATTGTTGCCTTGATGAGCGCCGAACCGAAGCTGCTCTGTTCTTGATGCGGGTTTTCTGATTGTCGTGAGCAGCTTTGCAAGCCAACTCGAGCACTCCGACGGTCGGAACTCTATAATCGCTGTTAGGTATACTGGTGCTCCGGCACCAATCCGTTTGGCCTAGTTACCCTTGCGGAGCAATCAGTGAATGCGACCAACAGGGAACTGGAGACCTGCACGGTTCGAGTGAGACTTTGCCTTTCCCTTAACTTGTCCTCCTTTGTTACGTCCACGATGTCGATGCCGTACAACCACACGGGTTTACGGTTTGAAAGAAAATAAGATATTTTTTTTGGGGTCCGCGTGTTTTATACTCTAGCGGTACACACTCACAGGATAGAGACAAATCGGCAGACTCAGCCAGAGGGGCGAGTCCAACGAGACGAACGAATGAGCGTTAAAAGGGAGCGATGGCAAAAAATACATTCATTACGACTTGTTCGCTCGTTGGATTCACATGCAGGCTAAAAAGGGTCCTTTTCAGGATCACAAAATTATCTTCAATCTAAAGAGTTTATTGTTTTGTTATCACTCGATATCCCCATCTTGTTCGGCTAAACCTTTCTGTTTAGCGATTGCATTTGCCACTCGCCACAGCTTTCACAGTTGGAAAATTTCTTCCCATCCAGCTTGTGACATATTTTACAGTAAATTACATTCAATGGCACGTCGCATTACCACCACTCATAATTCATAATTTCATAATTTGGACCCCGAACTCTATGTTTACAAAAATGTCCAACTAAATATGTCGCAATACAGGTCCGTCCAATTAGCTAAATGTCGAGATAAGTGTAAATTACTGTACTTTCAATCTAGAAGCAATTTAAGAATCGGTGAAAATCAATAAGCTCAAAACAACTTCCAAATTCACATACTCATCATATTCTGGCAAACAAATTATGAAAAAATCAATTTGTGTTTTATTATTATTTTGGATATTGTTTTAGAAAGCATTGAACTGTATTTCCTAAACTCTTTTTTGGAAGGTTTAATGGCCCTGAAAAGCGCCTTGTTTTATGGAATGGTTCCAATTTAGAAAACTTAGTACTCGTGGTTTTGAAAAAAACCATTTCGAACGCCCTCGATGCCGCCTTATTCTGGATTTGCCACCAAAGAAGTTTGTATAAAGAACAAACTTATTTATTCTGCTACCTGATGCCGTTTTGCGATTGCGTTTGCCACTCGCCACTCGCTGCAACTGCCTGTTGTCTTGATGTCCACCGAACCGAATGTGTTCTGTTCCGAATGCGGGTTTTCTTATCGTCGCGAGCAGCTTTGCCGGCTAACTCGATCACTTCGGCGGCCGAAACTATATAACGCCGGCTAGGTGGACTGGTGCACTGGTCCTAACGCGCTCGGCCTAGCTACCCTTGCGGGGAACTCCAGATCAACACGGTTCGAGCCGGATTTTGCCTTTCCCTTCACTTTTCCTCCTTTACCATGTCCAGACATGGCTGCTTGGGTTAGTTTGTTGATGTGTTGTGATGCGAACCGATGTGGTGTACGGTTTGAATGAGAATGATCGTTACGGCAGCGGAGCGGGGATTTTTAAGCAGACTGGCTGGCTAGAGAATTACGCATGTGTGAGACTGCGACCAATGTTTCGTTAATTTTTTTCTTTTTTCTTTCCAATCGTGCTTCATTCTATTTCGCTGCTGCTCTGGTTGCCCGTTTTGGTCGGTACGATTTGAGGAGCACAAAATGGACCAATCAAAAATGGGCACATAGTGCATTTTGACAATGCTTGATATTTTACAATTATTCAATTATTTATCTCAAGAAAAATGAAATGTTATTCGTTATGATAGATGCGTAGATATATTTCCTATCAATTGATGCAAAAACCTTTGCGATCTATTGAGAAATGCTCGAGTTATAAGCGTTCCATCTTCCATCTTGCATTTTTTCCTACTTGTTCAGTGCCTAGATTTCCATTTCACCCCCTATATCTTCCGGTTAGACGTAGTCCTACGTCAAAAAGTGTTCATCCCGCCTGAAAATCAATTATTATCGTTCACGCTCCCTTAGACTCGTAAACGAAGCTCAATTCGCGTTGACGGCATTGAGCTTCGTTGACCAGTTAGGGGATCGTCAAAGATAATGATTGATTTTCGGGATAAAACTGCAGCGACCGTACGTTTTTTTTCTCTGGGTTTGGATCGATTAATCGACGTAAATTATTCGTTCGCTTCGATTATTGGTTGCGCAGTATTCGTTCGATTAATATTCGATTTCTGTAGGAAGTATTCGATTAATCGATTAATCGAACGATTATCGGGGATCACTAGCTGCAAGCATAGACTGCATGTGTGAATTGATCGAGAAGGTGACGGAACGTGGATGTTCTTTTTCGTAAAGCGGACCTTACGCGGTCAATATTATTGACAATAAGATGACATTTGAGAGCCTAAAGCGGACCTTACACGGTCAACTTTATTGACAATATGATGACATTTGAGAGCATAATGACAGCTGAACATGGCCGACGACGCAGAAATCCGGATTTTCTGATTTTCGAGCATCAATATCGTGACATTTCATATAGATGCATGATGTTGACGTTTTACCTCACGGACTTCCAGACTGAGTTGCCAGATATGCAAGCGCACATTTAATTTTTGTTAGTCTTTTTTGTGATTGCAATTAAAATTTATAAACTACTGAAATTGTAGGAATCATAAATGGAAGCTTTTGGTTTGGAAAACCGATACTTTGAATAGCAAAATACGGTACTTTTCACGATACAAATCAAAACTTCAAAGTAAACTGACAATGTGATGGTGAGAGAGTGGATGAAACTTAACAACGTTTCAGGAATTTTTTAACGTTGAACTCGGTCATTCTTTGCGCTAGTGAGCGGGTTGTGTGTTTCTTCACACTCCGCTATAAAATTTGGAGAATGAGAAGATCTGGGGAAATCACAGATGAAAAAAACATCATGTGTTAATTCAAGCTACAGTAGAATCCCGATTATCCGCGGAATAGTCGGGCAAACTCACCGCGATTAACGAATATCGCGATGACCCATTAAAGGACAAAAAAATGCAAACACGAAAAGAGATGTTTCAACATAAAAACTATGTTCTATCAATACAGAAATCAATCAACTATCCATCTCTAAGGTCGTGTACACCAGTGGCTAAATAATGTAAAAGTCATGACCACAACAAAAGAGCATGGGATTACCACTCACTAACAAATTCCGGAAAGGCCTATTGATTTACTATGGATCTCGCAGTCACGAATAATCCGCAGGGCGGATCACCCGCTCGCGGATAATCGGGGTTCTACTGTCATAGTCTCATTTATGGAATAAAAACATTTGCTTGCAGATAAAATAACTTGCATATATTTTCGCAAACTAAAATAATCTGGCATCTCTGAAACTGAAAGGAACAGTCTGTATTTGTGAAACGAGTATTATGATGTATTTTTGAGAAGAAAAACCGAATTCTAAAGTGTAATTTATGAATGAAAATTAACTTTTACGAATCCAATTAGTATTCTATGTGAATGCAAATCACTTTTTTTCTGCAAGTGATGAGAAAATCCCATACAAAAATTGTGTCTGAAATTGACGTTATATTATAATAATACATTTTAGTAGGAATATCTGAAAATTCAGGGGAAATAGGTTAAGTTAAGGTTAGGACTACGCGCTTCAACTAATTAAATAATACCAAGTAGATATTTTCATTCAAATTTTACCAATTGAAAATTGCCTTTTAGCCTTCTAATCTGATAGAGAATAGTTTGGATCCCAAACTCGAATGTCGCCACTAGCCATCGCGGATATTTTCGTTGTCTCGGGTTGAGGGCGATATTGACCGTGTAAGGTGGAAAAATATTGATTGAGGTTAGATCAGATGTTGAAAGCCTAGCTGTCACGATATTGAAGACACTTATTGTCAATCCGGTTGATCGTGTATAGTGCCCATAATGACAGCACAGCCGATGACGCAGAAATCCGGATTTTCTGATTTTCGAGCATCAATATCGTGACATTTCATACAAATGCATGATGTTGACGTTTTACCTCACGGACTTCGAGACTGAGTTGACAGATTTCCAAATGTGCTGTAAATTTGCAGACATTTCATTTAGCCTTTTTTTTGCGATTGCAATTCCGAATCCGAAATTCTAGAAAGCATAAATGGAAGCATTTGGTTTTGAAAACTAATACTTTTAATAGCAAAAAACGGTACTTTTAGCAATACAAATCAAATCCTCAAAGTAAACTGACAATGTGATGGTGAGAGAGTGAATGAAACGTACACTGAGAGGAATAGTTAGTAAATACAACGAATTTTTTGGTACATGTTACCAATTCTCTAGTCATCTTCTACCCTACTAATCATTGGTACATATTACGAAAGAAAAATGGTAGGCACAAACGTCAAACAAACTACGATTTGTTGGTCCAACATTGGTGCAATATCAGTGAAAATTTTGCTTCTCATTTGTGAGAGATAATCATCAGGGATAATAAAAATGTTTTTTAATAATTATTTTTAATTTAATAAATTCTATTTGGTTACATTTAACTCCACATACTTAGAATACATTATAATAATAATATATAACTTATTCTATGAGCAACGTACACGAGGAAAGTTCCCGTTCCTCTTCCTGCTGCATCGCTCTAGTTTACATTATTTAGGGAGTGTCGGTAGCACCAGCACGTTTCATCCGCATTTTCTTCTCTCTATGTGTCTCTATGAAGAAAAGAAATACATATGTTAATAATATTAAATATGTATATATGTAATGAAACGTAACATCAACAAAATGTTTACCTCCGAATCGCTTCATCTCCAAAATAGAAATGGCGATTGCAAAGTGCGCACATCACAGATGTTAGGTATGACAAAAAAACAAAGTTACTAATGGTATGAAGTAAAATCTACGAATCTCTGGTAGGAACGTTCATTGCGTCTGACATCGCTTTTACGCAATTTTGGTAATATTTACAAAACATTTGTATATTTTACCAATGTTTTGGCTACTAAAGATTTGGTAGCTGCTTTTACTAAACTATTTCTCCAGTGTAACAACGTTTCAGGATTTTTTGACGTAGAACTACGTCTTTCATTAAGGGTGCTAAATCAGAAAACAGGTCACGTTTTTTGAAATAAAACTAACGTTAATAACTATTTTTGCCGCGAACGGATTTTGGCGATTCATGTACCAAAGGAATCGGAAATTCCTTAAGATTTGTTTGATATGCTATACATTACAATCCCATAGTCTGTATATGGTTTAAATTGATGAAAATTGGAAGCATTCCCATTTCCTCATACATTTGTTCTGTTCATTTGTGTGCTTTCGCGAACAGAGCTGTCAATAGCGAGCAACTTATCGACGACCAACGGAGGGGAAATCGTAGGATTTAATGTCTCCGTGAACAAAGAAAAGAAGAAGAATGAAGGGGAATTTTTGCCTAGAGTATAAACAGTGGATCTCGCTGAGGCAAACTTTCATTCGGCATCGGACTGTTGAGCAATTCAGTTCACTTTGCTTTCGCTGCGCTTCGGTAATTCAACTTGGATATCGTCGTGTGGTTTTCCCAGTTCGTTTTAAGCGTTATTCGTATCGTGTGTTTTTCTTTCCGCGTTATAAATTGGATGCATCGCATAGTGTGTGATGAGCAAGAAGAAGAGGAAGGCTGACTCGAGCCCTGCAAAAAACGAACGCATTGCCAGGGACAATAAAATTTCGAGGCAAGCGTCATCTATTGATGCACGCGATGTTGGTGCAGCGAAAAGCGCTCGCACTGAATCGAGCCTTCGCATCGAACAACAGCGAAGTAGGCGACTTCGGCGCGTCGGTCGAAAATGTAAACGCCGTTACCCAGGCAGCAACAAAAATCAAGCTTCCCCCGTTGATGGTGAAAGCGGTTGCTCTTGACAAACTCATCAGCGAATTCGCATCGGTGGGTGTTACAGTAGATTACAAGCTGTGTGGCATAATTCTGTCTTTTTCCAAGCAGTTAACATTGTTTGTTTTCCGTTGTGCGCCAAAAAATCATTTGGGGAATACCAAGCATATTGAATGTCGTACTGGAATGTTATAAGTTATTTGGGTTCGCGTGCCAGTCGAAAAACTGCCTTCAACTAGGATTGCATTTGCACTAGAATGAAGCAATGCTACTGTTTTCGAGGTTGTTGATATTAAAAAAAAGAGTTTATTTGGCTTGTTTAATCACCAAGAAAGTGAATGTCGTTCTGGTATATGATTAGGTTTCGCTTGCCAGTAGCAAAACTTCCTCCACTAAGGGTGACAGCTGTGCTTATCTCGAGTATGAGAAAGTAATGCAACTTTTTTCGAGGCCAGTAATATAAACAGAAGTGTTTCTTTTGAGAATAGCGCAAAATGATGAGAAGTGTTTATATTCCTAGTAGTTTCAAGGCAAGTCTATGTCAATTGCGAAAAAGGCCACCGGAATAGCGTTCGAGGTAAATTTTCAATGCACTGACATGAAATAAATTGCGACATACGATCAGCTAGTGTATTGTTCTGCGAAGGCAAGAATGAATCATCAGTCAATTATCGTCAACTGATTCTACAATGAAAAAAACATTTCAGAGATTATTCTACTAAGCAGTTGTTTCTGAAATTTCACAGCATTATAGAATAATATTAGAAGGTTTAAACAAGCGACTTTTATAATATAACAGCGTAGTTCTACGTCAACAATGTGGTCGTATCTTGGACACAACCTCCTATAATTTTTTAATGTTGAACTCGGTAATTTTTTGCACTAGCAGGTGGGGCTGCCACTTTAGTCTAAGTTTTGTGTTTCTTCACACTCCGCTATGAATTTTGGAGAATGGAAGATCTGGGAAAATCACAGGCGGAAAACATCATGTGTTATTTAAAGGTACAGTAGAATCCCGATTACCCGCGGAATAGTCGGGCAAATTCACTGTGAATAACGAAAATCGCGGATGACGCATCAAAGGACCAAAAAAGAGGTGCCAACACGAAAAAAGCTGCTTCAACATAAAAACTATGTTTTATCAATACAGAAATCATTGAACTATCTATCTATAAGATCGTGTACACCAGTGAAATGTAATGGGAAATCCATGACCAAAACAAAAGAGCATGGGCCTACCACTCACTAACAAATTCCGAAAAGGCCTATTGTTTTACTATGGAACTCACAGTTGCCAATAATCCACACGGCGGATCACTCACTCGTGGATAATGGGGGTTCTACTGTCACAGTTTTATTTATAGAGTAAAAACATTTGCTTGCTGATAATAAAACTTGCATGTATTTTTCGCAAACTAATATAATCTGGTATCTCTGAAACTGAAAGGAACAGTCTGTATTTGTGAAGCCAGTATTATGAAGTGTTTTTGAGAAGGAAAACGGATTTTAAAGTGAAAATTATGAATGAAAATTAACTTTTCTGAATCAAACTAGTATTCTATGTGAATGAAAATCGCTTTTTTATGTATGTGATGAGAAAAACCTATACAAAAATAAAAGTCTAAAATTAACGTTATATTCTAATAATAAGTTTTAGTAGGAATATCTGAAACTTCAGAGGAAAAAGGTGAAGTTTGGGTTAGGATTACGTGCTTCATGTAATTAAATAACACCAAATAGATATTTTCATTCAGATTTTACCAATCGAAAATTGCCTTTGAGCTTTCTAATCTGATGAAGAAAAGCTTGGATCCCCGACTCGAATGTCGCCACTAGGCATCGCGGATACATTCGTTGTCTCGGGTTGAGGGCGATATTGACCGTGTAAGGTGGCAAAATATTAATTGAGATTAGAGCGGATGTCGAATACCTAGCTGTCACGATATTGAAAACACTTATTGTCAATAATTTTGATCGTGTAAGGTGCATATAACGTTCTATGTGAATCGCACAATATGCGAAAAACAAGACTGCATTTTATGGACTGTTTCGAAAGATATCACACAAAGAAAAAAATCGACATGTATTCTTTATATGAAAGTAATACATTGAAATACATGTAAATACTTATCTGAAGTTTACAAAAAAAAATCATGTTCATCTTTCATTATCTCACAAGTTATGAATATACTGCATATAATCTCACAAAGTTATACATCACTGCTTTTTAAAAAGAAAATAATTACGACCAGTATGATACCCATGTTCAAATTTAATGCGACCGCAAAGGGTAAATTATTTTTTTGTGTGTAACAACTGAAAAGAACTCTCAAAACTAGGGGTACGACTAAAACGTCAAATCCCTCATATTGCCAGTGTACCCAATATTGCTCTAAAGCGGCCCATACATCTACAATATTATTGCACAACATAGGTGATTGTGAAATAATATTGAGGGTGTGTTTCAGATATTGAAATGTTGTACAATATATTGTATGATATCAAAAAATTTAGATATTTATTGTGCAACGCTTACAATATTGCATGATCTATGTGTGACGTTGGGGCCACGCCGATGCGGCCGCTACACCCCAACCGGAATTGTCGGACAACCTCCGGCATGCCGCGACCTGAGAATGATACGAGTAGCAGCGCCTTGGGTATGCAGGGCCCCAGTAGTGTGGACGTTACACCCCCTCCGGAACTACTGGACCACCTCTGCAGCTCAAGGACGAAGAACCAGTTATCGATGCAGAAAATCGGAACTCCGTGATAGCCCTCTGCAGCCGGGGCACCGTTAGTGCGGACGTTACAACCCCACCGGTACTGACGGACCACGCGGGAGTAGAAAGAGATCTCGGAACGCACAAGGGCGGAAACGCTCGTTCCCCGATGGACCACGCGGGAACACAAAATCTCAGGACGCACCGTTCCCTGAAGGACCACGTGGGAGTCGTATATGATCTCGGGACGCACAAGGGTGGAAACGCTTGTTCCCCGACGGACGGGATTTCTACGTCGTGCAACTGCATCGTTGAGACAGGGCCTGCTGTCATTGCTGTCGCCGAAGAACCAACCACCATAATCGATTGCCCTAAAAAAGCCGAACTATTTTTTCCTTCCGTCGGGTCATGCGGGCGGCTTTCGGTCGGAACCATTCCACCCGGCCGCTGCCTCCCTCTGTCTCGTTCGGCACTACCATCCACAACAACCTCCGCCAAGGGCCAAGCCGCTGATTTTTTTCCACCGTCGGGTCGGGAGGCCGGTCACTGGGAGATATCCGTCCTTACTCCTCTCGTTCAGCAACTCAGAGCGCGGGTGTTCCGTCCATGCCCGTCGAAGCACAATCCAATGCTGCTATCTACGACACATGGAGACATAGACTTGGAGACTTTGTACCAGCTTTAGCCGGGTCCTCCGGTCCCCTGTCAACAACGTCATCTTCACCTCCGTTGAGTTCCAGGGTATTTCAGAACACCCAGGGTGCTCCATCGAGTCTGGTCTCTGACAACAGTTGGATTTCACCGACCAACCACCACGTCATCAACCACCAGTGAGGTCCAACAGTCACCAGATCAACAAACCTGGCTCTGCAGTGGAATGTCAATGGTATGTATAACAACGTTGGAGAGTTGGAGATCCTAGACCGGGAACTGTGTCCTTTAGTCATCGCTCTTCAAGAAATAAGCAGAGTGTCTCCAACGAACGTCCAGAAGATCCTCGGTGGTAAATACCAATGGTACACAAAGCTGGGCTCCGTATTACAACATTCCGTGGCTTCGGGCGTCAAGAAGAGCATCCCCCATAAGCGCAAGCAGATCAACACCGACCTACCGATAATTGCGGTCAGAATAGAATCTCCAATTCCGGTAGTTATTGTCTCCGTTTACCTACCATGTGGCAAGATCCCGGATTTGAGACGCAAACTGCTAGAGGTGCTTGAGAGCTTGGAGGATCCTAAAATCGTTCTGGGGGACTTCAACGCTCACTACCACAACTGGGGGATGCAAGCAACGGACGTAAGGGGGAACATCATCGCTGATTTTTTCGAATCGTTGGAGCTCTCGGTCCTGAATGACGGTACCGACACCTTCTGTCAAAGTCGTAGCAGTTCAGCCATTGACATTTCCGCAGCTAGTATTGATTTAGTAGGTAAACTGGGTTGGAATAAAGCAGAAGACCTACACGGAAGTGACCAATATCCGATTTCAATTATCCTCAACGCACCGCCGCCTCAATCCACCCGAAGATCAAAGTGGATCTTCGACAAAGCTGACTGGGATTTCTACAGGGCTTCCTCCAGCCACCTGATCGCCCGAGACAACCCGACCACCATGCAGAAGTTCAACGAAATCATCACCGAGGTAGCAGAATCCGCCATCCCTAAAACAAAGCCCAACCCTGGAAAGAGAGCGCTGCACTGGTGGTCTGAGGACATCAAAAAAGAAATCAAGAAACGGAGGAAGTTCCTGCGTGCGACAAAACGAATCCAGCACGATGGTCCGGAGAAAGAAACGGCAATGAACAGATACCGAGCGCAGCACATAAGGGTGAAGCGAGTAGTGAGACGGGCCAAACTAGACAGCTGGACCGGCTTCCTGGAATCCATCAACGAACGGACCTATGGTGTTCATCCGACAGCAAAAAGCGGACACGAACTCAGTCGATCGATTCGTGGTTCCGAATGATCGGGTTGGAAAACCGTCCAACAAACCCTTCTCCGTCGAAGAACTCATCTTCGCTCTGCGCTCCACCAAAGGGGAGTCCACTGGTCTCGATCACATCGGTTATAAGATGATCAAGCAGCTATCCCCGTTAGGTCAAACCACTCTCCTCGACATTTTTAATGATCTCTGATTGAAGCACGACTTCCCAGCGGAATGGAGACATAGTATTGTGATCCCCATCCCCAAAGTCGGCCAGAACAGCTGCTCCGTGAAAGGATACCGGCCAATATCCTTGACCTCCTGTACGTCCAAGACCCTAGAGAGGATGGCGAACCGACGGCTCGTCACCTACCTGACCGAAAACAAGAAGTTGGACTGCCGACAGTTTGCCTTTCGACCGGGGATGGGCACAAACACGTATTTCGCATTCCTTGGAAAGGTGGTAGCTGAGGCCAGAAAAAATCGACAGCATCTGGAGATGGTAGCCCTGGATCTAGAGAAGGCGTACAACCGAACCTGGATTCCATTAGTTCTTAAAACACTGGCTGACTGGGGGGTAGACGGCAACCTGCTGCACTTTGTTCAAAACTTCGCGACAAACCGGACCTTTGAGGTAAAAGTCGGGAACACCAGCTCCAGGCGCCTTCATGAAGAAACTGGTGTACCTCAAGGTTCCGTCTTAGCCGTCACCCTCTTCCTGATAGCGATGAACAGCCTGTTCCGGGTTATACCGAAGGGAGTATGCGTATTCACGTATGCGGACGACATCCTTTTGGTAGTGGTGGGGAACACGCACAGGGCACCACGCATCAAGATCCAGGCAGCTACCAATGCTATCGATAAATGGGCTGTCGAACGAGGTTTTCGACTTTCGGCGCAAAAGAGTGGTCACATGGTGGTATGCAGTCACAAACACCAAGGTTGCAATTCGGGAGTAAAAATCTACAACTACAACGTTGAGAATCCTGAGAGTGGTGGTCGATTGCAACCTGAACTTCCAGCACCATTTCGACGAGGTGAAGAAAAGCTGTGCCACCCGGTTAAACCTCTTAAAAACCATCTCCAAACCTCACGGGAGTAACAACCGAACGATCCATTTACGGGTGGCCAAAGCCATCATCAATAGCCGCCTCACCTACGGTCTCGAAGTGACATGCCTGGCCAGAGATAAACTCCTAAAAACTATATCACCGATTTACGGATTATCTCTGGTCTGCTACCATCAACACCAGCAGCCTCGGTATGCGCCGAAATAGGAGAACCTCCGTTTGACATTTTTGTGGACGCGGCGATAGTTTCCAGAACTGCGAGCTTTCTCGCTAGAACCAGCGGAGGTAAGGAGACACACCTGACTGTTTTAACGAACGAAATCTTGCAGCAGGTGACACACTCAAACCCTCCATCGATAGCTAAACAGCTTTGGTTTGGGACTAACGACTGGAGGTTGCCGGTGGTCCAAGTGGATGATACAATCAGGAACAACTTTCGAGCTGGGGAGAGCTCGGTGGGTCTGAAGCAAACCTTTGTCGAACTTGTCTCAAGAAAATATCACAATTATGAAATTCGCTACACAGACGGTTCCAAAGGGATGCAAGGAGTTGGTTTCGGGGTAAGCGGTCATAATAACTCTCTTATTTCCAGTAACAAGCTCATCGACATTTGCCAGGTTTTCTCGGCCGAAGCTGCCGGAATATTTGAAGCTGAAGCTACCGTCAAGCAAATCGATCCTGATAGTTACCGACTCGACTAGCGTCACCGATGCCGTTGGCGCGGCTATAACTAGGCACCCATGGATACAAGCTATCAGGAGGTATCTGCTGCCGGATACAGTCCTCATGTGGGTCCCCGGACATAGTGGCATAGCCGGCAATGAAGCAGCCAACCGTTTTGCTGGAATCGGTCACCTTGGACAACTTTTGACGTGCAAAGTACCGCTAGACGACATCAGACTATCATCAGATCGCCAACACGTTCAAAACTTTTTGGGCGGAAAAATGGTCCGTTGAAGCGACGCTGTTCCTCCGGAGAATCAAAGGATCCATCACCAGATTCGAAGACGTCAAAACGATGAGAGAGCAACGAATCTTATCCAGGTTAAGAACCGGCCACTGCAACATGTCACACAATTTCAACAGAGGACCCTTTCATCCCCTTTGTGACTTGTGCGAGGTTCGCAATTCAGTCGAACACATCCTCTGTATTTGCCCAAAGTATGAGAACCTCCGGAACTTACACGGGATCAGCGGGAGCATTCTAGATGTGCTTGGCGACGACCCTTCACAAACTACTGCACTGCTCTGTTTTTTGAAAGATGCCGATCTGTTCTTTAAAATTTGAACAAAAAACTTGTGATTAAATCGAAGATCCTTGTTCCTTCCCCTTCGCGATAAGAGGAACAAGAACAGTCGGCATCTTTCTTCGAGTGGCGCGGATTCCCCATCTGTGGCCTGGGGCCATGGCAAGCGGACATCCTCGTCAAACCAGAGGGAAAAAAGCTCAAATGCGTAGAAATTCTCGTGACGAAATCTGTTTTTGTTTTATTGTTTTATTGTTAATTGCTTGTCCGTATGTGCATGTAAAATGAATAGTAAGCGCACTTCGCGGCATGGTTTCGGCCGTTTTTACTGAGACGAACCAGCCCAGGAGGCTGAAGGTATCATAAATATTTTTATTTTTTTTATTTTTATTGTCGTCAATCTAAATTGTAGACCGATACATTCTTAATACTACTTAAAACTACTTACTTCAAACTAAAAATCTAAAGAGAGCTGGCTGGATAATTTAAAAGACGATTTTAACAAGTTACAGAATCATTTTTTTTTGTTTATTTATTTCGTCAAACCAGCGTAGACTAAATATGCTGCCCAAATATTACAGTGAAATTTAACGATATCTTATGCTATTCAGATAGTCTTTGAGCATTGATCTTGACATGGTTTCATCAATTGTTTCACTGTGTTCGTTACAGAGGCTCATCATACGATTAATAGGACTATATTTGGCATAATTCGTTCTTCGATAATCTATGTAAAAAATGTTAGGGTTTTTTAGGTTCCTAATCGGTGCGTAAAAATTCAGGTTTCCTAATATTTCTTCTGAGTCCACTCGTTGTGATATGATATCAATAATAAATAGAATCATGGCAGAGTTCCGACGTTCTTTTAGGCTTTTAATATTGATTAGCATACAGCGTGCTTCATATGGAGGTAGATGATATGAAGACCAGCCTAGTTTACGAAGTGCAAATAACAAAAATTGTTTTTGTACAGATTCAATTCTGTCTTCGTGTGACGTTATGTAGGGGGACCATACAATACTACAGTATTCGAGAATTGATCTGACGTATGTAATATACAATGTTTCTATTGTGTACGGATCGTGGAAATGGTAACTAAAGCGTTTAATGAAGCTCAACATATTATTTGCTCTATGGATGATTGTATTATAATGATCCACGAAGGTTAGTTTCGAATCTAAGATCACACCTAAATCTCTTACTCGTTGACATCTACTGATGGGTTGATTACCCAGTATAACACCATTGTTCAATGGTGTTCTTCTTCTTGTAAAAGTAATCAAAGTGCATTTCCTAACATTGAGCTGTAATAAACTCTTAGTGCACCAATTATAAACTATGTCAACTTCATTTTTGAATGTTTGAGAGTCTTCTTCATTCTTTATTTCCATATACAGTTTCATATCATCTGCGTAGATAAGTGCCTTAACACTGTTAAGAAAAACGCAAACGTCATTAACAAATAAAATGAACAAAAGTGGCCCCAAATGAGAGCCTTGAGGAACTCCGGATGTAACAAATATTGGTTTTGAAATTTCCCCATTAAATCTTACCATTTGGGTGCGGTCAGTCAAATATGATTCTAGCCATTTCAATAGCTTGACTTCTATCCCTATTTTTTGAAGTTGAAGAAGGAGTAAGGGAGTAAGGGTATGGGTGCACCCGTGGCCGAGTGGTTGGCGTCTCACATTATCATGCCGGGTGTTCGGGTTCGATTCCCGTTCTGGCCGGGGGATTTTTTCGTCAAAGAAATTTCCTTCGGCTTGCACTGTGATCACGCGTATTCTAGAGCTTGCCCCTCGGAATACATTCAAGGCGTGTTATTTGGCTTAGAAAATCTCAACTAAGTATTAATAAATGACGCTAGTTAATGCATACGTTGAGACGGCAAAAGTTCCACAGGGAACGTTAACGCCATTCAAGAAGAAGAAGGGTATATCAACACGATCGAAAGCCTTACTAAAGTCAGTGTATAGAGCTTCAACTTGATTACCATTAGCCATTGCATTCAAAGTGAATGTGACAAATTCCAGCAAATTTGTTGTTGTTGATCGTCCTTTGAAAAAACCGTGTTGCTTATTCGTAATTCGTGTCTTTAGTTGTTGAAAAAGTTTTTGGTTTATTATGGCTTCAAAGAGTTTTGGAATGCAAGAAATAATTGCTACTCCACGATAATTTCTTACATCGGATCTATTACCGGATTTGAATATTGGTACAAGAAAAGAGTTTTTCCATATTTTTGGGAACCTTTCTGATTCCAATGACGTATTGAAAAGCCATAAAAGTGGATGAGTTAATTCAGATGCCAAATTTTTTATAAAAACCGGTGTTCAGATACCTTTGGATATTAGCGTCAGATTTGTATTTCTTATAAAATTTATGTGCCTTCTGTTTTTTATTTTTTAGATTCTTTATGCTTTGATTAAACCAAATCGGATATTTTGTGTTCATATTTCTCCTTTTTCGTCTTCTTGGTATCTCCTGCTCTATAATTTCATTGATCATCGAGTAAAAAGTCGTCACTGCTACTTCAATGTTTTCCACACTTCTAAATAAATCCTGCCAGTTGATATAGTTAAGCTTACACCTTATTGATTGGTAATTTGCTTTAGTGTAATCAGAGACTTCCTCAAATTCATAATCAAATGGTTTTTGAGTGTTATCTATAAATATAGAATATTCGATAGCTGTGTGGAAAGCTTCATTTTTCCACAGTGGAGTTAATGATTCGGTCACACAAAAATCTTCGGTCATATTTGTTAACAAGAAATCCAAGAAGCATTTCTGTCGATTCTGAACATTGTTTATTTGATTCAACCCAAGACCGGCTATTTTATCAAAAATAAATTGCAGAGTCTTATTATCACCAACAACTGGAAGCTAGATAAATTCATTTTCAGAATCAGTGATAAAGTCCGCATTTCGTTGATTGAAATCTCCGTATATATGGATTTTTGATTCTGGTGCAAAGGAAGATAAAATATTTTCAGCAACTTAATAAAGAATAAAAAAATAAATAAATATGTGTGACGTTGTGCAATATGGTGTCAGTTAATGTCAAAGCTCATGTTTACATTAGTGTTATCCTAAAAAAAAACACAGACTGTTTTTCGAGGATGCATGTGCCGCGATAGGTTGAGTTTATTGAGACTAATCGTTCACTTCCGGCATTGTGGGATATCAAGTGCCAGATTCCAACCAAGGCGCATGTATAAATGTAAAACAGGTGAAGCAACATCATCACTTCAATAAGAAGGGGATTACGGTTTGTGGAGCGGGGGTTGTTTGTTTTGTTATTGCTAGGATACGCCATTTTTGCATTTTCACATGCGAGAGTAGTGGATGAACTGGATAAGAATGAAATTCTACAAAATCATCCCTTCTTTTTCACATAAATTCGCGAAAGCTAAACATAGTAGGCATCGTTCGAATAAGCGTCGTAGCAGTTTGTAGAGAGCCGCAGGCAGCGTTCTGATGAATTCCTGTTCTTCCGACCGTGTAGAGATTTTCACCAGAGCTGTTTGTAAACAATACCGACAGCAATTCCAATATGGTTGAAAGTGTATTTCATATGATTGTTTCACCTGGTATATATAGAGGCGCCTTGGTTCCAACAAGTACTTGCGATGAAATATTGAACGTCAGTAGCCTGCCTTGCACAATATTCAGAACCGACTTCAATATCATCCCCAAATGATTCAATTTCATTGCACAAATATGACTGTGACGCCATAATATTGTACGTCTGTGGACAACCTTCAATAGTAATGTCAAAAAAATCGTACAATAGCTAGGTAGTGCGGACTGAATCAAAACGGCTGTCAAAAAAGATCCAATTGAAATGTCAAAAGAGATCCAACGATCAGGAGTGTTATTTTTCTTATGATAATCAACACTATAAAAAAGGTATTGTTATCAAATGCAAAAATAATTAAACTTATAAAATGAACGAACTTCATTTTTCCGTCAATTGTTTAATTGGCCATTGCATCTCTGAAAGAGAATCTCATATTGCAAGGTATCAGAACTTGACCGAATATCAACAAACTACAAATAACGCTTAGTTCACTCCAATATGCTCCGCCAACGGATTGGATGATAGTTTTTGCTGTACAAGGACAGCACACCAGTTCGATTAAAGACAGAGTGTACGCAACAGCAGCAAATTTGAAGCAGAATTTAAGAAGAAATTTAAGTGCTTGTATAATTTCATGTATATTTCTATAGTATTAAGTAAAATACAATGTACATAGTTATAGTAGTTTAAGTGTGTGTGTTGTATTTTGTCTCCGATGAAACGAGTCCCTCAATCTGCTACAGTCATGTGAATTTCCATGCGAATGGAAAATCCCCGCTGCATCACTGCAATGAAGGCAGTCTGCATCGCGCCCACGGGGGGATTTTGGGTTCTCACGTTGGGCAATCCGCATAAAGGCTGCTTTGGTATCTCGCAGCGGGATTAAGTAGCAGTTTTCACAGTCCACTGCATTAAGACGCTATCAAAATAATTCTGAAAATGTGTATGAAAGGTTTGCTACACTTTTGGTTTCCAATAATTCAAACATCGTACTTACTCCACTGATACGCGAATCCTTATTCGGAACTAGTTTGTCGTCTCCGCAAAAATCAACCCAGTGCGTCTGTAAATACGTTTCCGAAGCTATAAGAGCTAACGCGAACATTTTCACTCGTATTCGGGCAGCCTTTCACTGAGCAACGCATTTTTAATGTCCACTTTCCCTGATATAATTTTTCTCCGAATGAAATAAAAACAAACGAAGTCACAGTCACGTAAATGTTTACTCCTGTGATTTGAAAACATTCGATGAAAAGTGGAAAGAAGAGTTGCCAGATGATTTTTAAAAAAAGGCTGTAAACATATGAGAAAGTCTGTTAAAAATGTGGAAATGTCTGTAAAAGCGTGCGAATCTGTAGAAATCTCTTTTAATGTTAATTTTTCCAGATTCATTGATACTTTGTACATCGCGATGCACGCTAGATTGTCTTTTGTATATTATTGTATATTTTGTATATGTACATCTTTTATATATACAGCCATTCCATGCCAAACCGATATAGTGGTTCTCAGATTTCAATGAAAAGTGGTAGTTTTGTTCTTTATCGCAAAACATTAAACCCTTTTTTTTTCGTTAGGGTGACCATTTCCATTTTAGGGTGGTCCGAAAAATCATTTTTCCCCAGTTTTTCCCAAAACTGACTTTTTTCAAAAAATCATAACTTTTGAATCATTGAACCGATTTAGATTATCGACATATCTAATTGAAGCCAATGAGCTAGCTTTTCATTAAAATATAATATATTGAAATTGTAAGGAAAAAAAAGGATTTTGTTTTTGTACTTATCGATTGTATTTTTTTATTATTTTGAACTAGAGGGCGCTATATATTTTTTATACTTTTCTTGAAAGCTTGTTATACATAACATATCTCGATTTCAGAGATGCTTTTTTTTCGTTATTGGGTTTTGATTTTTTAAAGTTAACCGGTGGTCCGAAAAATCATTTTTCCTCTTGAGAACCACTTTATTGGCATGAAATGGCTGACAGACCTGTAATGCGACACGTTTAATTGGGCATTTTTACCTTTAATTGGACGTTTTTGTAAACATCAAGTTCGGGGCCTAAAATATGGTCCCAAATTGAAAGTCCCAACCAGGCGTCGACACTGTATCACTCTCATCGCCAATGTCTAATTACAAGTCAAAATAGCCTCCAATGCGACACTGAGTGGTGCCTCGGCATGTCGCATTAAATGTGAATAACTGTATATACACATACTAGCTCACCCGGTGAACTTCGTCCCGGGTCAGCTAGTAAATGTAGTATATGTCATATCATTATTGTTTTGATATGAATTCTATAGAACGAATTTCGAAACTTTTCCTCATCATAACATTGTTCTGTGGGCAGAATACCACAAATACAATAAAATGAAGACAGTCAAAAAAGGACCTTTCCTTCATCGGATTTGCGGATAAGCAACACATTTAGCCTTCCATTTTTATTCATATAGATAGATAAAAGATATAGGAATGCGTTGTATTGTCTGAAAATCCAGTTCCACTTTCGAACAAAGATCAACTTCGCTAGCGCAAATATTGAATGGACTAAACGCGCTTATCATGATGTAATTTTCGGTCATATGAGAATTCATTTTTCCGAATTTTCCTACATTCCTTCTGAGTTTTCCGGAAACTTTCCGATTTTGCTCTCCACTATATTGACCTACGGGAAGAGACGAATACAACAAAATAAAGAAGTCTAAAATCGGATCATCCCTTCTTCGAGGCTTGCTTACGAACAGATTTGGCCTTTCATTTTCATTTATATAGATAGATATAGGCTAACAGTGCGAGGTTGAAGGGATGCTCAAGGACTGGGATAAAACTCCGTGGGTTTCCATTTTCGCTCGGCTGTAGTCAATCTTAATATTACTCAAAAATGTGTGCTCCGCCGCAGTGCTACCCCTGTACGGAGTACTGCGCCGAAAAGTATGCACATCGCGCTGGTGTGATCGAAGAGCAGTATGAATTTCATGTCGTCTAAAGACGACGCTCGTACACACAGCTCGTCACGTGGTTGTCGTCAATAGACGACGCCCGTAACGAAAGGGTTAAGGCTTTGAGAATCAACTCACTGTCGTTTGCTCAAAGGATACCCCTCTAGGAGAGTCATTTTTTAGGAAATTAGCGACGCACATGTTGCACCGTACGTTTGCTAAAAAATGATTCGCTTGGCGGCGGCAGCGCTAATTTGGTTTACTTGGTTTGTCGTCGGCTGTTCTTGATATTCTCGGTAAATTACAATCTGTTAAGTTTTACCAATCTCATCGATAGTTCTCATAAGTTCTCGACTCTGTTCCCTCACTGTCATGAAATTTTGAAGTATAGTATAGATACATTTAATGCAATTTTTCATTCATCGTGAAGAATCGTAGTGTCTGTTTCGCCTGCAATGATTTCAGGGCAAATGAAATAATGAAAAACACTGACGTATACAATTTATTGTTACCAAACAAAACACCAACAGAATGCAAAAGATACTGAAGTACTGTCATCGGCCACTGAGCGATACTATGCTCACGACATCACTGCAATGCGACCTATTTTGCGCACGTAATCACTGTGGTGACACCGGCAGTTAGGCTCTAGTTTGCGCACATAACGACTGTGGTTACGCCGGACGACAAAGTGTTTATGAATTACTCAAAAAATAGGTCTAACGTCATGTGTATTCATATAAACTAAATATAAAAACTTTTTATGTATTAAAACTATGGGTAAATGTAATACGATGAGTCAAATATCTTTGATGTGATAAATAGAGTCTCTCATTTTTCAAAAACCTGTGAAATATTGTTGTATCCAAAAAGTCTGCAACAAAAATAAAAAGTATTTTACAGATATGTCTGTAAATTTACTAACATATCTATTAATCTGGCATCTCTGGTGGTCTGAGAATTTATTGCAAGAAATCGCTTGAAAAAATCCATAAATTTGCTTGAAAATGAAGTGGATTGAGTCCGCACTACTTAGTACAATAGTATTGTGCGTGTATGGGGCGCTGAAGACAAGATCAAGACGGGTCCAAGGCGCCTAGAAGTATATCCTAAGGTGAGGCCGTTTCGTCACTAAGTTGGTTAGGGGAGCGGTATATGAAAACAGTACGGAAGAAAGCAGAAGGGGATTTTTTTCCTTGAAGTGTGAAAGAGACAGACTGATCACGAGCCAAAGTACGTAGAATAGAAGGTAGTCCTCCCTGCTTTGATCATGTAGTGGTAGGCAAAGAAAAAAAGCAAAAAATTGTAATAAACCATCGATTGAATTCATATAAATTCGAACATTTTTGAATTTTTTTTTAAATTGTAATAAAAGAACTTTCTCAAAATATGTTTCCAGGGGATGAAACAACAGTTAATCATTTTAAAATTAAAAACAGTGAAATTATCGCATCTGTATTATAAAAATAACGCAAAAAAACGATGAACAAATGTGTGGAGAGGTTATATCGAAGCAGTGTCGTTCCCGCAATTTGATAATATGATGAAAGATGAACACTGCTGATTTTTTTGTCTTTCATTGAAGCATCCATCATGAATCATCGCGACGCTTTCATTGGTCTCAGTTTGGAGTGTTCAGCCGTAGTGGGGCCACTTAAGGGACCAAATTGGCGTTTCTGGAAAACGAGAAAAACATTTTCTCCATCCCGGATCATCTTCCGAAGTGATTGCAAATAAATATTTTGCACTTTCGCAAGAAGTGAATGTATAAATTTGGAATTTCGTGTGAAACCATTGAAACGGAACGTTTTGGAAGATCCAAGAAGCAAATGCATGAAACAGCTGAAAACATCTCCGATTAGTTTATCTCATCACAATTTATATAAAAAAAACACACATATCTCCAGTACGAAGACGTCTTCTTTGCTGATTATAGGTTAAAACAGTATCCCCAAAAGAATCCGGCGAAAAATGAAGCGAACAAACAAATATGTTTCGCGTATCGAACGAGCTGTTGTATTCGAAAAAGTTTAACCATTTCCGTCTCAACAATTTGTTGGTCGGAAAATGGTGAAAAGATATCCGACTTTCTTCAAAATTTTTCTGCTCCGACATCGCGGGACGTTGCACTTCGACATATTGCTGGAGTAAACAAACACTGTTCAGTATGAAATCGATAAAAAATCACATCAAACCTTACCTGCAGTGAAAATGCGGTACACTATCGTGATTATCGTCGGCTCGACCAACGATTTGGTCACTTTTTACGATTTTTTGAACTTTTCAAAACAAGAAATATTGCAAAAACTTCCGAACATCGAACAAATTGAGGATTGTTTGTATACACAGGTAATATCACTTACCTTCTATTCTACGTACTTTGATCACGAGCGAGCTTGGGCACAAGCGTATTGTGTTTTGTTTACAAACAAAACACAGTAGACTTCCAAGATGGCTGAAGAGTGGTTTTAGCCAAGACGGGTCTATGGTACTAGGTGAGACCGTTTCGTCACTAAGTTGGTTAGGGGAGCGGTATATGAAAACAGCACGGAAGAAAGTAGAAGGGGAATTATTTCCTTGTAGCGTGAAAGAGACAGACTGATCACCAGCGAGCTTCGGCAATAGCGTATTGTGTTTTGTTTACAAACAAAATACAGTAGACTTCCAAGATGGCTGAAGAGTGGTTTTAGCAAGTTGGCCCACCTTAGTATATACTTCTAGGCGCCTTGGTTTTAGCAAGTTGGCCCACCTTAGGATATACTTCTACGCGCCTTGCTCAAAACAACTATTCTGTAGTATTCAAATGTCAAAATTGACAGCTATCGGAAGTATTTGTAAACATGGAGCTTGGTAATACAAATTTGTTCTTTATTTTGCTGCCTCATATTTTGTGATAATCGGGAGGAAATTTACTACGAATAATATGAATCCCAAGATGTATAGCTATCGACAGATGATTGCGTGTAGGGTAACAAATTGATTCATATAATTACTTCTACATAATAAAAAAAAACCTATTTCGCAGCTGTCGCAAATAACTGGTCGAATAGCGGGAAACTTCAAAATAAATTTATGTGTTTCGAAAATCTCTCAAGACCCTGAAATACAATTGTTTCTTGAGCCAAATTTACTCAACACTGAATCCAATTGTAACCGCTGTATCCGATCTCTGGCCAATTTAGAAACGGATATAGAAGATGTGCGTTTGGACAGGAATGAAAATAAAATAGTGTTACGACTTCATCGTCAAAAATTTATTCAAAGCGCTTTTCATGATTTTACCTACAGTAGATTAAAGCTATACAAACGCCCGAAAACATCAATAGAGTTCAGTTCTCCCAATATTGCGAAACCTTTCCATGCTGGACATTTACGATCAACAATAATAGGCAATTTCCTTGCAAATCTGTACGATCATTTAGGTCATCAGGTTACGAAGATAAACTATTTGGGAGATTGGGGAACACATATGGGCTACTTGAAGCTGGGTGTTGATTTAAAAAACTTGACCGAAAATGAAATCAAACAAAATCCCATCGAAAAATTACGCCAAGCCTATGTGCATGCGTATAAGCAAGCAGAATACGATGAAGAACTTCATTCAAAAGCCAAGCAAATTTTCTGTGATTTGGAGAATGCAGAAAGTAATACTTTACATTCTTGGGACAACTTTCGAACCTACGCGGTGAATGAATTAGAACGAATGTATAAACGACTAGGAATATCATTCGATTATTATTATTGGGAGTCTCAGTATAGAGCCAACAATATATCGGATGTTATATCTCTATTAGAAAGCAGGAATCTACTTCACACCCAACATGACGGCAGTCGAACTATCAAGGTATACTTTTAGTATTAGACGGAAAAAAAAATCACAAATAATTTTCCTATAGGTTGAGAACCGTGTTGTACCGATGATGAAGTCAGATGGATCAACATTGTACCTAACGAGAGATGTAGCAGCACTGATCGATCGTCAACAGAGGTTTAATTTTGATAACATAATGTATGTTGTAGATAATGGACAAAGTGATCATTTCAATGCACTTGTGTCGATTGCACACCAGTTAAACTTACCGTGCGCATCTAAAATAAGTCATGTGAAGTTCGGAAGAGTGCTCGGGATGAGCACAAGGAAAGGAACTTCGGTGCTTCTCGATGATATACTGGATGAAGCAGACTCACTCATGAAGAACAAACAACTGAACACTAAAAGTATGTATCACATATCGCGATCAGTACCATTTTGCTCATGCGATCTCATTCATTCACAGCTACTAAAATCGATGTACATCGGAACCCGGAAGTGTCTGCAATACTAGGAACGACTGCCGTAATCATTAATGATTTGAAGCAGCAAAGAATGCGTAATTACGATTTCAACTGGGATAAGGCATTACAAGTGGAAGGTGATAGTGGCATAAAATTACAATATACACATTGTCGTTTATGGAGCCTGCAGCAAAATGTCGAATCTACGAATCAGACTGAATGCATACCAGAAATGTTTCCAGAGAAAGAGGCATTAGATTTGATTTGTACTATCGTAAAATTTGGTGATATATTAGTAGAATCGGAAGAAAAACGGGAGGCATGCGTTTTGGTGAACTATCTTTTTGGATTGTGGTAATTATCTCCTAAAATTAACCATAACTCACTGAAACTCTAGAAAGTCCTGGGCGTTAAGTGAAATCCATATTTTCACCTTTTTATTTCAGTAACGCTATAAATCGTGCTATGCGAGTCCTTCATGTGAAAAATGAACCATACAGAGAGAAACAGATTCAACGATTGCAGCTCTTTGTTCTGGCACGGAAGGTCCTGCAACGTGGGATGGAAATTCTAGGATTGAAACCATTGTTGAATATGTAATTTTGGGTTTATTCGTATCAAGCATTTGTTTCGTAGGAATAAAATTGATAGCTTAATACATTTCATCGCTTTTTCCACGTGTACTTTCTGCGGGCCCCAGCCTGTCCGGGTTTCTTTCGCTCCCTTCGACGATAGTCGCGTTGCAACAATCCGGCTTGAAGCAGAAGAAAAATTCATATTGATAGGTTGTAACGAAGGACATGAAATACTTACCTATTCTCATTCGATCAATGGTTTCTGTGTCGAGAAAACTGCGCAACGCCATGGAGATTCCCCAACGAATCGCTCCAGCTTGCCCAGATGAACCTCCTCCTTGAACGTTGCTCACGATGTCAACTTTGTTAATCATGTTGGTAAACACAAGAGGAAATAGTACCTAGAAGTGTAAATTTGTCAATACGTTCTGTATCTAATAAGGCAACTATCCAAATTTGCGATATGATTGTGTGCTTATTGATAAAGAAAATTCTTAATTTTGAACGATATAGGAAGACTCTTGTTACTCTTCACTTCATCAGCTGATGAACCATGTTTTAGCGATGTTGAATAAACATACAGTCAATCGCAAAACTAAGCATACAACTCGAGCTGATATGTTATTGTTCTTCTTCTTCTTTCTTTGTTTTTAAGAGGCTTTAAACTTTGCAGTTCATTCGCCTCTAACTGTTATTGTTGAGTTTTTCGGGGTTAAAAAATAAATGATAGAATGCGACTTATATTCATCGTAAAATCGATCCATTTTACTTTCATGTAGTGATAAGAAAAAAATTAAAATGGTCACATTTCTACTTCATGTTTAAAATACAAGCAAAAAATCTCCAATTAAGACATTCCAAAATTGAGTGTACAGTTCAAGCTTTTCTTAAAACGAAAATTGAAATCTTTTCAGAAATGTTAATAGATAACAAAAATCAATCCCCTAGTATTTGGTATGGCCCCCTTTTGGCATCCAGCACTTCTTGCAAAATCCGAGGCGAGATTTCTGGTCACTGTAGACGGAAGAACCTCTCAGATCTTCGTAATCGTCGTTTTGAGTTCCGCTTCGTTCCCTAGATTTTGATGGATGGATGGATGGATGGATGGTTCTTGATTTCCCACCATATATACTCAATAGTGTTCAAGTTCGGTAATTTCGAAGGTGTTTTGAGTTGATTGGGACATAATTGATCAGGCATTCCAGAACCACGAAGTCAGTTTGCTTCGGGTGCAGGTTACGTTTCAGCAAGATCAATTAAGCCATCTTGTCCATCGCCGAATCGATAAACACCATGGTTCCAGTTCCAGAAACCGCCAATGTACCATGCAACATCTGACTAACGCCGCCGTGTTTTACTGTGATAACCAAATGCTGAATCTAAAGCACCGATCCTGGTTTCCTCCACGCCATCTGCCTTCCATTCGATTCAAAGATATTGGTTTTCGGCTAATTCATATAGAAGATCTTGTCCCAGATATCCTTGGGTCTGTTTACATATGCTTTAGCAAAATGTAGTTGTTTTCTTCATATTCACTTTTGAGATGAAATATTATTCACGGCCAACACGACCTCTCAGATTGTTCCTGTATGTTGCTCTCCGGATAGTGTCTACGCAGACAAGTCTTCCAATGATGCCGGCCACTTCAGTAGTCAATTTAGGAATGTTTGGTTTAGGGTTCTTTCGCAATGTTCGAACAAATACCCGTTCATCATCAGAAGATAGGATCCGTTTGCGTTCTCTACCACTTCGTATTTCCACTTGTTTATGATATTCTTTACTGTCGAGTGGGTTCTTCCGACAGCAGCTGCTATTTCCTGCAATATCTTTGAACGACAATTCATACTTATTATCATTGTACATGTAACAATATCTATATGGTTATGTGTTGATACCAATTAATGATGAAAAAAGGTACGCTAATTCGCGGAGAAACTTACTTACAAGACTAATTTGTTCAGAGAAATTTAAGGTGTACACATAATTTGCGATGCCTAGATTAGACATTGTTTCCAATTTTTAGGAATAAACAATTAGCAGAAAACTTTTCTCGGAATTTTATTGCACATACAGCTAGTTAAATGTGTGAGTAATTAATATGTGAATATTACGTGTTTTTCTACTTTTATTTCGGAAATATGTCAATAATACGTGAAATAAAGGAGTTAGTGAACCATTAAAGTTAAAATAACGGAACTAATACCCAGCATTTTTTTTTTGTTTCTGTGCTGCAATGAATAAATATATACGTTAAGCTAAAATACCAGACTTCTTATGCGCGCGCTTTATTTTCGAGAGACGAGTATCGGTTTCCTCTTCCTCACAACCAGGGCTTGGAAATATTGAGCTTGTTATGTAATATTGAAAATATATTTTTATCAGTGTAACGCGTTTATTTTTCTTGTCGATGCTGCTGTCATTCATTCGACGGCGAACAAATTTTCAACTGTGTTCATTCATGTTCATTCTGTGCTATCTGAGCTTTCCCTAAAACTCGAGTCATGAGAATCCATTCACATTTATTAATTGCCATTAAATTGTCAGGAATAGAGGTGTGCAAATCAGCTCATCATGATGAACAGCTCTGATCATATCAGCTCATCTAAATGAGCTGTTCTTTATGAACAGCTCTTCAGCTCAGTTGTCAGTGCCGACTTTCAATTTGGGTCCCAAACTCGATAGCCACGAAGCCAGTTTGAAAATGTTATAATTCAAATGAAATTTTTCACACCATATTATTAATTACTTGAAACACGTATTCCAGACTATTATTTACAACAGACTCGGCGAGTACAACATTTCCGACATTTTTACTGAGGCTTTACATTACAATAGAAAGTTTTCTTCAAAAAAAAAAAAATCTTATGAGATTTTTGCACCGCCTGCAAACAAAGTGTTTTTCATTGAAATAGAATACTCATTTGATACACAGAAGTTAATTTTCATTAATAATTTGAATTTTAAAAACGTGTTCATTCTGCCTGAGAGCCAATTATTATTTTTGGCGCCCCCTAAACTGGTAAACAAAGCTCAATGCCGTCAACGCGAATATAACAGTTGAAAAGACGAGGGACAAATGAAACTAAACTGATGTCTTAACACGAAGAGCGAGAGACGGTCAGTTCATTTGAATCTTACAGCTCACACACTCTCTTCAATTCTACAGCTCTTTTCTCTCCTTCATCATCATCAAAGTGAGCTGAAGAGCTGTTTGATTTTTTTTGCGAGCTGTTCCGCGTCAACTCACTTCAAAGAGTCGATTCTTCGGAACAGCTCATGAGCGGATGGCACATCTCTAGTCAGGAATGTTGTGACTGTTCATTTTCAATATCCCGATATGTGTGTGATTTTCTCATTGAGTCATTGCCTTGCTTATTCAGTTATGTTTTAAGTTTCTCCGACAGGGCAACGCAAATCGGTGGCGCAAGCGGAAATGCCAACAAAAGAGTAAGATCTGCATGCACACTCACAGCTAAGGATTGCATAGGCTTGGGCGGCGAGGAGGCATTCTGCAGAATCGATCCGAGTAGCGAATGCAAACTTTGTCAGCCAAAGCTAGATGTTGGCAATTTCATCCGCTCATCCTATAGTACAGTTTGATCCGTTTGCAAAAGGAAGCTCGAAATATTCCCATTGCGTTCGTGTCTTGGACACCACCATTTTATGTTCGTGTGTTCGGAATTTGAGTCAAAAATAAAATGTTTGAAATTTGAGTCAAGACGGTATTTTTTTACATCGGAATTGGAGTCTTTTGAAGCATTTCTGTCAAGTGGAATTGGAATTGCATATTCACCATGTAAAATGAAAACATTTTAACTGAGACGGAAACCTTGTATGCTTGAACAATTGAATTTCTTGGAGCCGATCTGGCGTAGTGGTAACATCCATACCTCTTACGCTGAAGATCACGAGTTCAATTCTCACTCCCAACATTCTTCCAAAATTGGAAGTAAAAAGTGACGAACCAGCCAAAAGTGTTGAAAGTCACTATAATACAGATATAAAAAAAAAAAATTGAATTTCTTGTCACTATTATGAGCATTCTGTACATCGTTATCTTCCTCAACGAATTTCTCCGTTTCGTCAGTGTCCGAGAACGATGCTGATAGTGAATGAACTGGTATATTAATACCAATGAATGACAAAACTAGGGATGTTTTATTTTGCTCATATTCCGTAAACGCAGAACTGAACGAAAAAAAAATAACCAAAACTGGATGGATCAACTGTGAGAGGTGTTCAGACTTACGTGCGCGCGCCTAAATTTCGAGAGACGAGTATTGATTTTCTCTTCCGCGCAACCCCTTCATGTGCAAGCGATGAGACCGGGCTTTAGCACACGAGCCTGGATTTGGTTCCTTCTCTTCGCTTTCGTAACATATTGAGATGTGATCAAGAATACCTCGTTGCACCTCAACATGAGCGATGCTCGTGCATTAGTGCTCGCGAAACTTTCTCGCGTACCTGCCTCAAAGTGATATTTGGTGCTGTCGGGGAAGTTGTGCTTCTGGTGTTAAAATTTTAATCCTCGTAATATGGCATGTAGAAAAATTAGTGACGAAGAACTGTTTCACATAAATATCGCTGCTAAAGTCACCCAAACCATTCATTCATTTGTTGCACACAGCTCGCAATGATTGTGTGAGATACGAGGCTGAACATGACAAAGCACATTGTCTCTTCTACGTGCTGTGCGAGATCTCAGCCAAATGTCACTTTGAGGCAGTTACACGAGAAAGTCTCGCGAGCACTAATGCACGAGCATCTCTTCGTGTACACAACACATGTGCATCGTTCGCATCGAAACGCGACGGGACTTTCTTGAACGGATCGCAAAATTTTACGTAAGAGAAGAGAAAGAGCCAATTCCAAGCTCGCGTGCTAAAGCCCGGTCTCATCGGTTGCACATGGAAGAGTTGTGAGGAAGAAAAAATCGATACTCGTCTCTCGAAATTTAAGCGCGCACAGGAAGTATGCTCGCTCTGCTGCTTTCTGCCTCGCTCATTTGTTGCAGATAGCTCCCAATGACTTTGTGAGACGCGAGACTGGATAACGCAAATCACACTGTCTCTTTTGCATGCTGTACGAGATCTCGGAAAGTCTATAAAATACAATAGAAATAAACTAATTTAGACAAATTCATAATACCGTCCCTTGATACTTGCAAAGCTAACCCGTCACAGCCTCACTACTGTTGATACACTAGTCAATCCAGACTACCTTGTTATAAACATACCCTGGCTGCACCCAGTGTATTTTATCATCTCCGCTTTGCACCAACAATAATGATGAAGAAATGCAATGCAAACCCGTGTTTCACAGTATCCAATCAAAGTGGCAGAATAACTTGCTGGAGGTGTAAGAAAATATTTCATTCAAATGTGTTGGAATATCGGGCAATCAGCGAAAAATCATTCAAGATTGTGTTGGCGCTGTTTGGCTGTGTCCCCATTGTCGCGACCTGCAAGTTTGCTCGGATCAACAAAATCCTATGTTAAATATGATTTTTGCTCGCTTATCGTCGATCATGAAATAAGTCGGAGCACAAATCGACGTCACCCGATCTTTATATCGTGCATATGGAGAAAATATACCAAGACATAGTTGCTGCTATCGTTTTCCGTGTACAAATGCTACAACTAATAGAAATGCGTTCATTGAGGAGATCGACAATTTACAACTGGAATTTACGAATGTCTTCGAATCGTTTGCTGCCGATTCTGCTTCTGGAAACCACAATAAACGTAATGGTACCAGCAGTGATTCTTCGCTACAGCTTTTAGCTTCTCGTACGGCGAAAAGATTACGTACTGGTGCATCTGTTGACATCTGTTGAGATTTCATAAATGTTTCTGAAATCACTTGCTCCTGTTTCGGGCTCTTCAAGTACCGAATGCTCTTCCTACATTGTCTTTCGTCACCTCTGAGTCTGCTATTCAACCGCTCATTAACATGTGGAAGATGTCCAAGTGCTTGAAAAAATTCCTATGTTTTCCCAGTCTTCAAGAAGGGCAGCAGGAAAGATGTCAAAAGCTATAAAGGAATCGCCAGTCTTTGTTCCGTTTCCAAACTTTTTGAAGTTATATTTTTGGACTACATATCTCATGCATGCAGAAGTAATTTTTCCGAACAACAACATGGTTTTGTTTCCAAACGGTATACTTCAACAAATTTGGTTTTATACGCTTCATTCATCGCTTGCTCTCTACAATCGCGTCTGCAAGTTGACGCCGTGTATACTGATTTCTCGGCTGCCTTCGACAAAATCAATCATTCTATCACAGTCGTCAAGCTTCAACGTCTCGGATTTCACGGATCTTTTTTAAGCTGGTAGCATTCGTATTTGACTGACGGCATGATGTCAGTAAAAATTGGCGACACTGTATCATCTCCTTTTATAGTAACATCGGGCGTACCTCAAGGAAGCCATCTCGGACCTTACATCTTTTTACTTTATATCAACGATGTCAACACTTGCGTGAAGTGTCAAAAACTCTCATATGCTGACGATTTTAAGTTATTTACCCTCGTGAGCTGTTTTAACGACGCAGAACAGAATACTGCAATTCTACGCATAGTTGCCCCATGTTCCAAAATCAGCAACTGAGAAAAACGCATTCAAAGTTTTCTAGCATATTTGTCTACCAGAAGCTTTAAGCATTTGGTTTAGCAAAACACTGGGTTTTTTTTACGTATTTGGGTCATCCTTTCGTATCGTAGTGGAAGATATTTTTGTTCGAAAGAAAAAGCTTATAAGCTTATATGCTTATATTGTCATATGTTATACTGTCAGTCACCGGTGACTGACGCTGTTTAAGCGAAAACTTGGTGTCAGTCACCGGTGACTGACGTGGCAGGCAAAGCGTTAATGAAATATGAAAAGGTTATTTGAGTCAATCAATTTTGGTTACGGGCTTAAAAATTCATAATGGGACAGTTATGCCTAGAATATCAACATAAGACAATTTAACTTGATGTTGTTTTTTGAAATACTGGAAACAAACAATAAGTTTTTTGTGTTTTTCCGAAAGATTATGCATAAAAACATCGTTCTATGAAGATGGGAGTGATCTGCAATAATTTGAAGAATAAAAATCTCATTGTTTTTAGGCATTCGCTAACCAGGTGTACACGTGTTCAGTTATCTTGTATATCACCACAAAAGCATCCAGAATTCTGGGGTATATCTTTCGTATTACGAAACACTTCAAAGATATACACTGTATCAAGTCTCTATTGTGCATTAGTTTGCTCAATCCTTGAGTATGCGTGTGTTGTATGGTCGTCTTACTATCAGAATAATGTTCAGCGCATCGAAGCATTTCAGCGTAATTTAGTTCGTTTCGCTTTACGCAAGTTACCTTAGAATGATCCTTTAAACCTTCCAAGTTATGAAGATTGTTGTAGCTTGGTTGGGCTTGAATCACTGTGTTCACGAAGTGTACATATCTGATCTAATCCTATCAAACATAGAATGTTCAAATCTTCTCGAATCAGTAAATTTTAACATTAGGTCAAGAAACCTGCGCACTCACAATTTTCTTAATATCCCATCTTCACATACTAATTAATATCCCATCTTCACGGTACAACGAGCCCGTCTCAAGTACGTGTCGCGTTTTCAACCGTTGCTTCACATTCTTCGATTTTAATCACTCTCGTTCACATTTGAAGAGATCTTTCTCTAGCGTACCTAGACAATAAATCATACTTATTAGAATTAGATTAGATTAGATTAAATTAGACTTATCATTGGGGCACTCATGTTGAGGCCTGTTGGTAATAGTAAATGGAATGAAATGAAATGAGATACTAAAATAAAGCCACACATGATGACTAGCAATACGTGCCTTGAAACATTCTAATAGTAGTGACTAAAATAATAATTTGTGGTTTTCGGTTCAGTGTGCTTGAACATTGTTATTCAAACGAAAGACATTGGTTTACACATAAAACGATTATACGTGATTCGAAACACTATGCAAGGTATTGGAGTAATTTATCAATGTTCATTGTCACATAGGTAGTTAACCTAGTTGTGGTCTGAGACGTTATGATAGGTGTGACTGCTAGGTTCAAAAATGACACACCTAGCGGTTTTGCCCGCGTGGTAATCGCAAGAAAGGCTACAGCGCACTATAAGAGATTTCCATACAAGCGAACGGATTAAAATATGACAGATCTGAACGATAACATACAAACTCTCTTAAACTATATTCGTTATTTTTACTATTTACAAACTATGCTCTAGAAATAATTCATATGACAAAACAACGTTTGCCGGATCAGCTAGTTTTCTATATAGTTAGGAGTGTATTAGGGGTGGTTTAGGACCACCATTTAAAAAAAATATTTTTCATAATCTTGCATGTAGGGAAACTGCGGGTAAAACGGACAGTGGGAGTAATATGGACAGGTGCTTGATTTGTATAGTTACATTTTGAATTTCCGATTTCTGTTGATGAGAACACCTTCTACATGTTATTCTATAATATTTAAGCCACCATATGGCAATGAATACTGATCAAAAGTGAAAAAGGTAAACAAAAACCGAAAATCATACATGATTCCGAGTGAGGATGTTATTTTAGCTGCTACGATATTAAGCATTTTGAGTGGTTTAATATCAACATTCATTTCGCTGATGCTTATATTCCGGTTTGTGAGTTAACATAGAAGCAATATCAGATAAGTACGAGAAAATAAATTCATTTTTAAGTGAAAAAAAATTAATTTATTGAAATTATTGTACTGGTGGGGCAAAACGGACAGTTGCCAGTGAGAGTGAGATGAACTGTGAAAGGCCTGTTTAATCTATTCCTAAGGAATCCTCCTGCGTCTATAAATGGAAATGAAATCGCCAAATGTGGACTGTTTAGAAGCTGACCTGAACCAAAAGCAAAATAGTTGAGGGTCTGTCCGTTTATACTGCTGAAAAGCACGATATCGCTTCAAGTTGAATTAGTTTGATTTTTTCATTATTTAATGGACATTCGTGATTAGTTCAGACCTTGGTTTTAAAATTATTCCTCTCGCGATCGATAAACCTTTACGCTTCATATATTATAAACTTGTCCACATTACCCCCACTACATGTCCATTATACACGCATCAAAAAAATGTTGCACTTTTCGGTCTGTTTCAGTTTTGATTAAAACATTGAAAACACTTTTTTGTAAAATATTTGGCCAATTACATAGAAAAACAGCATTTTGAATTGCAAGAAACTGCATTAAAGTTTTGGGAAACATGAGTTTCCAAAGATATAATTGAAGTTCTTCATAACATATCCGTTTTACCTCCACCTTCCCTATTACTGTTTTTTCAATGAAAAATAATTCTGACCAGTACGATACCCATGCCCAAATTTAACACGACCGCAAATGGTTAAGCGTATTTGTACGGGGCAGAATGAGCATACCTGTTTGGGGCAGTATGAACAGGTAGGCGTAGTGGGGGCAAAGTGGTCACGTGGTGTAAAGTGGTCACCTGCTTGTTTGGTAGTATAACTATTGAGTATTGACACCATATTGATAGTCACCTTATGTTTGACGAATTGCATGACTTTTGAGTCACCCTGTACTTTAGTGGAGTTGTCGCATGTCCAAATATGAATAAAAACAAAAATCACTCTCTCGGTAGCCATTCGGCTGTAGTTTTATGCGTTTCTAATTTAAGAAATTTCTAGTGAAATTTTATTTATTTGACCTGATATTTTCGACACATCAACAGTTTGGACGACTATTCACACACTCTAGGAGAGGTGAACAGATATTTTGTTCAATCGCTGAATTTCGCATATTTCGCATTTCGTTGTTTGGGGGGTAAAGTGGTCAGTGTAGGATTACTACTGACAATGTTCTGTATTCAAAAGCTGATATACCTTATCACCTTCTGCTCCTAGAGGGATCCCTCTGTAGTTTTGACCCAGGAACAATATGCCACCCCAACAAAAACCAAGCCTCATTATGAAAAACATTATGTGTTTCCTACTACGTTTTTGTACATATGAGAAAATTTCAATTACGATTCTAGGTTATTCACTATTGGCCTAGCTCATTTCATACATGTACCCAGGGCCCGAAATCTTCGAAGGTGAAAAGTAAAGACCGACTCTCAGAAGCTTCGCTTCGACTAGAACTGATTCGGCAGTCGCCCATAACAAAAAATGACTTGACTAGAGAATGAATTGACTAGCGTCGACTAGCGAGGATGACTGGTAAACTAGTCCAGTCAGTGGTTATTTTAACTGACTCGACTAATGAATACAAATCTGCCCCTTCATTCAACTGACTTCAATCCACATTTCTACTCCCCTTGGAACGAAATTTATACCTGCGTACGCGATCTTATTTTTACGTTCATATAAAGAGGAACGAAAACATGACTTCTGATGCAAAAAAGAGGTTACCCCATCAATGGACGGTTTATTGTCTACCCATCGTGAACTCAAACCAACGAACTTAGGCGTTTATCTAGCTGACCCGACAAACTTCGTCCCGCCCAAAATTTGTTTTGTTATCAATACCTTCAAACATTTTCTTACTATCAGCAAGTTCATGGGTCCAATCACAGAACAGTTCATTGATTGATCTTCTATTCGACCCTGTTGAATTTACCTTTTACTATAAATTTCCTAGCATTTCTAACAAAACTCAGCATTGTAATATCAGATTATTTTCAGACACAATTCTAGTTCAAGATTTCTCAACCACTTGCAAATAACATGTTTCTCCAGCACTTGTTACTATGTAATTGTAGAACATATGGAAATTTAATTTTCCGAATTTTTTTTAAGAGTTTTCCAAAAATATTCAATTGTCATGTTTGGTTGGAATATTTTTGGTTGAAATACGTGTAATATTTTTATGGGATCCCCTCTCCATTTCAGAGGAGGGAGGGGTGTCATACCATTATAGAAACATTTCTCATACCCAAAAACCCACACATCCCAAATCGTGCTTGATTAGTTCTCGAGTTATGCAAAAGTTTGTGTTTCGTTTGTACGGCAGCCCCGCTTAGAGAGGGGGATGAGTGTATTCACCATAGAAACGTTTCGTGCTCCGAAAAACCTTCACATGCCAAATGTGGCTCAATTTGCTTGATTAGTTCCCGAGTAATGCAGAAATTTGTATTTCATTTGTATGACAGCCAACCCTTAGAGAGCGGGGGAGTGTCTAACCACCATAGAACTATTTATTGCATCCTAAAACTTCCACATGCCAAATTTGGTTTCGTTTCCTTGATTAATTCTCGAGTAATTCAGAAATTTGTGTTTCATTTGAATGGCAGACCCCCCTTAGAGAAGAGGGAGGACTATCTAACCACCGTAAAAACATTTATTGCACCCTAAAACCTCCACATGCCAAATTTGGTTTCATTTGCTCGATTGATTCTCGAGTAATGCAGAAATTTGTGTTTCATTTGTAATTTGTTATTTTAATGTTGATCGGTTCAGTAGTTTCCGAGTCCATAAGAATCAGACAGACAGACAGACAGAAAGACAGAGATCCATTTTTATATATATAGATGCTATAAAGGTCCTCGCGTTAGTATTAGTAAATAGCGTGCACACACACTGCACGCTATTTTATACGTGTGAATAATTTTCCTGTAGGATATAACAGAATCTAGCTCACCTGTAGCGTATGTCAAACATCGATACATGCACACGTACATGGGAGAGAGAAAGAGAGGAACGATTCTTTTTGGGGGAAGTCACTTCAAAATGCAATGAGGACAATTTGACTGGGAAGAATGAAATGATATAGTCGAGTCGGTAGAGAGAGAGAGATAGCGACTAAAGGTCCGACTGAGTCGTTTTGGCGGAGAAACTGTGCGAGGAAGCCAAAAGTCATTACTAACTGAATACGGATATAGTCAGTCAGATAGTCAGTTGATTATGACTATGCGGATCCCTGCATGTATCTACTATTTCAATAATGGTTTAAACAAATTTGGACAAGAAAACACGCATAAATCTATCCCTTCTAGCATGATATGTGCGAGTGATCACTTTGCCCCCCACAGGTGACCATTTCCTGCCTCATTCAAAAAAAAATTCGATTTTTCAACTTCTTTTATTAATAATAAAAAATGTACTATTTTCAATTTTCATAATAAGAACCGCTTTCTATCTTGAACTACAATAAGTTGAGCTACAATAATCTTCGAAGAACGGAAATTTTAGTGGTATGTGGACACAAGAAAGTGTGCTCCCGTGGCCGAGTGGTTAGCGTCATAACTAACATGCCGGGTGTTCGGGTTCGATTCCCGTTCTGGTCGGGGGAATTTTTCGTCAAAGAAATTTCCTCCGACTTGCACTGTGATCACGCGTATTCTAGGGCTTGCCACTCAGAATGCATTCAAGGCGTGTTATTTGGCATAGAAATCTCAACTAAGTACTAATAAAAATGACGCAAGTAATACTATGTTGAGACGGCGAAGTTCCTCTAGGAACGTTAGTGCCATTGAAGAAGAAGGACACAAGAAAAGGGCATGTTCCTTAGGGTGGCCCCAGTTTTCAATATAACCTGTAAATATTGCTGTCAAAGTTTGTTTGTAGTTGAAAATAGCTAGATGTGGAATCATGGTGCGGAACTATAACAGAACATACGATCGTAAAATATGTTCACAGACCGCGGCCATCGAAGCAGTGTAGAGTGGTACATCATAGCGACACGCAGCCTCAGTGCATTATATCCCGCGAGAAACACTCAAACGTTGTTTACTTGTGTAGATCCTTTGCAGCTCCAACGGTTCGGATCATTTGGTAATGTTTTTACGACGGAGCAATAGAACGAGCTTGTAGATTATATTATTGCTATGAAACAACGGTTCTACGGTGTTATGTCGAGAGAAATCCGGAGGCTGGCGTATGATTTGGCCGAAAGAAATTATATTTCTCACCCTTCCAATAGCCAAAAGCAATTAGCCGAAATAGATTGGTTGGCTGGTTTTCGAAAGCGTCATCCACAACCACAACTCACAACTCACTTCGGACACCAGAAGCAACCTCCGACGCCACTAGTCCCCGTAGTGCTTGCAATTGACGGAAATGGAACACATTTCCAATTTTCCATATAAATATTTTTTAACCCTTTGCGGTCGTAGACATACTCTCAGCCACCACACAAACGAATCATACTTATCTTATACTTTATTCAATCATGTATCAGTTTACACATTTTCTAAACGAACTTCAATGTCTAGTGAAACTGTTCACGAATTAATACGGAGCTCCTTCGAATAATAGATAATGGTACTCAATAAATAATATGATTACCGTGGAATTATAAGGGGATAGTCACGATCCTTGGGAGCTACGATAGCTCGGACACAACGAATATAGTGAAAAGAAAATAACGAGGCGGCACCCAAGCAAACCAAAATTTAAATATTTATTACAATAAGAATATGGGAGGAGTATAAAAGTTTGAACGAGAAAATGGTGGATCACCGTAATCCACGCGAAGGATAAAAACTTAATTTTCATATAAAAATATGACATTCAAACACATTGATCAGTAAATACATAGTTAAAGTTCACAAAAATAATAATCTTTCATTATATGTACCACTGCTATTCCAAGGGAAATTAATTCCCACCAGTACCCATGTCAAAATTTAATGCGACCGCAAAGGGTTAAAGCATATTCATACAATGTACATCGGTCAAAAAGGTTCCTACGTGATTTAGGACATTTCGTTCTTAGTGGGACTATGTTTGCCCTATCTACCCTATATATTTTAAAATGGGTTCCCGGAATAAATCGCTGCAGAAAACGACTGCAACAGAAACAACCAATCAGAAAAAGTGTAGTAGGTTAGAAATATTGGGGCGCGGTATTGTATTTCAAAACAAAAATTGACCGGGCAAACGCAATGTCCTGGAAAAAAGGTAATGAAGATGGTCGAGTTTCGAGCGACATAGCTTGCGCTGTCATAACTATTTCGCAAATAGGCGTTGTGTTTATCTTTGATTGCCCACAGCTTCTATGTAAAAATACTATTTTCAGGAAGTAATCTATCAATTAAAAACGTACATTTTTATAGAGCTCCCGCTGAATCACATCGCAAAAGACGGATAAAAGTGATATTACCATGTGCCATTTTCACTCCCCCACGTTCATAGAAACGAACGAAGTTTAATTATTTTACCGTTATGAAGTTGATGTTTCGAAGGCTCCCAGTGTCGGTGTTTGTAAAAATCGCAAATTAATCAAAATTTCACCGAAAATGTTACTGCTTTCGAGAACTAAGCATACGACTGCTCTCTGGACCTTTTAACCACATGAAAAATCGAAATAAGCCATAATATAATTGTCATCTGTAAAAAAACAACCAGTTGAATGATTTCATTAGAATTTTGGCTAAAATTATCATGCAACCGTGAGTACTTTCAACATTGTTTTGTTTCTTCCATATACATTCCATATTGAATGCAAATAATTACAACACGATATTTTGCTTGCCAATACCGATACACTTCGCCTACTGCTCCACCTCTATATGTACCTCATTGGGGCAAACGTATGTCCCGGGAAAATGTATGACTGTGCTGAAGGATCGTATCCTATGTTTCAAACTAACAGAGCAATCAATGGAACACAGGTTTGCGTGCGAGACACCGTCGCTTCCGACGGCGTGTCGGCTGTGCACTAGGAACGCGTCATCTTGGCGGCTTGGGCCGCCTCGATTCCTTATTCTCGTTAGATGAGGACTTCGTCCCCATTACTTTGACCTGAGATAAATTTTGAAAAACGAAAACGAGAATATAGAAATGTGAGCATTTATACACATGATGTTTTTTCCGCGCCACAATATTTCTAGCCTGCTACATTTTTTCTAAGTGCTGGTTTTTGTTGTAGTTGCTTACTGCGGCGATTTATTCCGGTCACGCTTAAAATGCAATGATTTTATCTCACATTCCATAGTCAAAGATTGTTAAAAAAAATCATTTTGGCAACATAATAAAACCAAAGCAAGCATTGCATGATATTTATTCTTCGGATCCAGTTTCTCACCAACAGCTCGTTTAAGTTACTGGTGTCTTTCTAGTATTTCACACGCGCCGGGCGTGTCTTTGTTTTTCGATCAGAATCCTGTGAATGGGCTGATAATAATAACATCTATTTGAAAAGTATATCACGTTTTATTTTTTGATAAAGAATGTTCAAGAAACTCGAGAACATGAACATCATGATTGTTGAATATGAGGCGAAAACAATCGAATTCAAAAATTGAAACGACATGGACAAAACTGAAACATTGAATTAATTGTATCGACAATAACAGAACGAAAGGAAAAATGATGAGTTAGAGGTCAATGTGAGGCGGGACGCAATTTATATGATTTCTCAGTATGGCGTTACTACATCAGCTAAAAAAAGACATACACATACTGGCGATTAATTTGTTTTTTTAACAATTCAAAGCAAAAACGATTTTCATTGTATTTTTTTATTCAACACATGTATAATATTAATATTCTATGGTAACATGGCTCACATAAAACGTCATACATGTAATTCAATAATAATACTTTGCACTCCTGGGAAAAGACTATAATTTTTTTCTAAGGTTTATCACAACCAATTCATTGAACGCTTTCATCATCGTCAAAACATATCAAGTTATTCATATCAATCAAATACCTGCTTCGAGTCCTAATCATTTTAAAAAGATTATTTTTGCTAATGCTCAATGTTAATAAGAGTATATTTAGATTGCAAAGCAATATAGATATTGCGTATAGTCTCTATTCCGCCGTGTACCAAATGGAGCTCCTTAAGGTGTTATTGTCTTTATTGAGAAGCACCGTTCTTATAGGTTATTATAGGTCCTATCTATCTGATCAAGCTCGCGGTTCAGTTGAATTTTGCATAAAAGTTCAATCTTTTATCACCGGCTAGCATTATGTTGATGCTTTGCTTTTACTCTATACTAGACCACCCTTCTTGTGCATAGCATTTAACTACGTTTTATTTTGTTCGACTTAAAATAAGGTTATGCATTGTTTTATAGCATCAAAATATCCTTTGCGTGACAACACTTCAAATTGTTCGTTCAGCTACGATCATATTTACCAACAAAAATGGTATGTGTCTTGTAGTTGCATACATTTTCTTCTCAATTCTCTGCTAAACATTTCCGCGATTGATGTTGTTGTTTATCCGTCAAAATGCAGAGTAATTGTTCAAGCACATGTTGATTCTTTTGCAGACTGGTTCTCAAGTCACGGATTTCATTTTTCAATAATTCGATTTTTTCAGCGTTTTCGTCGATTTTGTTTGTTAATGTACATATACTCGCAGTTTCAAATCCACAATCTGAATCTGCTGAACGATCGTTTGCTTCAAATTTGGTTTTCAAATTAATAAATGAAACCGCAGTGTTCCTGTTCAATGCGGTATGACCGAAATGTTTTCGTTGTTTAGCAACCTCATACGCTGCCATCATGATATCTCTAGGTAGACGTTTTTCTCCCGGATTCAATGGTTTCACACTCAATACAACGCGGTATGCTTGTGGTGATACTAATGCGGTGTAATGTAATAGACTTCGCAGCCAGTTCGGTAACCATCCATTGAATAGTGCCGATTCAATGTATGATATAAGCTTTGTTTGTCGAACTAACTTCGATAGCCCAGCAGTTTTCTTTAAGCCTTGTATGTCATGAACAGCAATTCCAATTAGAAGATTCATTAAGATAACCGTGACAAACAACAGAAACAGTACAAATGTTATTTGTGCGCTAATTTCTAGTAGAAAGGGCGGATCCTTGCCATCGGGATCGTTGATTAAAAGTTCTAAATCCTGTTCACCAGTCATCATTACTAGCACGGTGATAAAACCCATGAACGGATTGGCAAACGATGATGAGGACGGAAAAATCACACAAAAGCTTATTGTGAAGCCAATCAGCATACATGAGTATGCCATGAATAATTTTGCAAACTCCACCTGTACTTTGCGGTACATCGCGACATACGCCCCAAATACAGGTAGCTGCCCTATCATGAGCATCAAATTGGTCCAGCCGAGTAGCACAGCGAATGCACCAATGTGGTTCTGCCATGTGTATGTACGTTTCGTGTAAATGTATGAAATAACAAAAACGCTTACAATAATAAACCATTCAATAGCGTTTTCTGCCTGTGTGACATAGTGGCGAAATGATGTATAACCGGTGATTCCGTATATTTTCCGACAAATTTCAACTATAGTGATCGCAACCAAAACCATCCATTGCATTTCCATTACGAATGGATTATTGCGGAGCATATCGCCTAAAATTGATTGTTTCTGACATAGTTCCTGTTCTTGAATTGTTTCTTTCATATCTTTACTTCCATTGTAGCAATTGTGTGCCAATGCTGTCAATACATACAGTGTTAAAAAGAGCACGAATGTGAAGCAAAACAACAGTCGAGCTATATAATATTTTCTTATTTTCCCCCATTTTATGTATAGAAATGCTGAGCACAAGGGATGTTGTAAAATTTCTTTTTGGCCCTCATCAACAAACGTATTCAAATAACTGATCTCGCGTGGATGACAATGTTGAAGGATACTACGAAAGTCTAACTCCAATTCAACTTCCCGATTGGAAGAATCGTGCGAATGGGTTAGTGCTATTGCGGCATCGAGCTTATGATTGATTACTGCCAGAGATGACGGCGTTTTTCTAGTTATAACATTCAAAGCAGTAGTTCCTTTTTTCGATTTTGTAGTTACATCTGCCCCATGAAATAAAAGTATTTCCACGCAGTGTGCTAATCCGTCTAGAGCAGCCAAATGTAAAGCGGTAAATCCATACACATCCTTGTGATTTACATTAGCACCCCATGATATCAGTATATCCAGTATGTCTAAAGCTAAATCAGATTTGCCGACTGCCGCATGCAGTGGAGTGCGATGATCTGCATCCGCTGTATTAGGATCAGCATTTCCTATTCTTAATAACGCTTCTACGCTCTCCACACTGGCAGCACGCGCAGCCAAGTGTAGGGGTGTGAATCCCCGATGGTTTTTCGCCTTAGAATCAGCCCCCTTTGATAGAAGCAAAGTTATGCATTCTAAATTTCCCTCATCTGCAGCCAAATGTAACGCAGTAGTTTCTTTATCTTTAAATTGTACTTTCATGTTAGGATCGGCTTCCGGGCTTTCGAGTAACGCTTGTAAACATTGGGTGTGACCTAAATCTGCTGCTAAATGGATGGGACTACTTCCATTTTGATCTAACATATTCACACTCAATCCCTCTGCTATTAGTAACTGCACACACCCCAACGAGTTTGAACGCACCGCACAGTGTAGTAATGATTCTTGACAGTCGGGTTTGTTTGTATAAATATTCAAGTTTGAACCATTGTTAATCAATATTTTTGTTGTCTCAATAGAATTTCCAAGTGCTGCACAATGCAGTGGACTGAACCACTTGGGTTGCACGTTGACTTCAACGCCTTTCTCTATCAAATAATTGGTGCAGCTAACACTGTTGCTGAACGAGCTTAAATGGAGCGCAGTCAGTCCATTGCAGTCATAAAACATCACCTCAGCTCCACTATCGATAAGTCCTTCGAGTATTTCCAAACGATTTAGATATGCTGCCCAAAGAAAACTAATATTTTTCTCTATTTTTGATGATCCTTGATACACCTCCCGGACATTACCGCCATTGGTGGCACAATTTTCAACATCCTCCAATAAAGTAGTTCTTCCCGAGGCATTGCGGATTTGCTCTAGCAGTGAGGTGCGTATTGTTTCACCACACAATAAAGATGTAACGTCTGGACTAGGCTCTTCATAACTGTCGTATAGATTGGGAGCACTTTCTGCCGGAGGTGAAGGTCCCACTTTCATGTATTCGAAATCTACTCCAGGAAAAGCTCCACCGGTCATCATTTCTGGATCGTTTTGCCAACGTGCTTCAGCCGATAACGTTTTAGACCTAAACGAAAGGGTAAACAAAAGTCTCGAAAAGAAGCAGCAACGAAAATTTCTAGTTGAGAGATCAAGCAAGTCAGAGTCAACGAATTCTTATTTTATAATAATGCTAAAAGGAATTATAATGAAACTATGAACAACGCAGCAGGAGACATTAATGATTCAAACAAGTCTTCCAGAAAAAAGTTCCATATATGAATGTTGTCTAGATATATGTCTGTTAAAAATTACCGATCAACGTTAAAGCTTGATATACACAACGTGTTTTTCAAACATTACATAACTTTATTTTTAAACACAGATAAATGGTGTTAATTGACATTGTTGCAGTTTTGTCGGCTTTCTGATGTTGGACTACGTCTAACCGGAATATATGGTGGGTAAAATGAAAACCTAAACACAGAACATGCAGGAAAAAATGAGTGACTTCGAATGCTTATTACTCGAGCATTTCTTAATAGATCGGAAAGATGTTTGCATCAATTGATAGGAAATATTTCATCTATCACAATTAATAAAATGTTATTTTTCCTGAAATAAGCAATTGAATAACTGTCAAGCGCTATCTGAACGCCTTAACTACCCCGTTTTGATTGGTCACATTTACGGTTCCCCCAGCACAGCCATCAAAACCTAGCTGCCTGGGGAAATTGGTTTTGCAAATACATGCAAGTTGGGGTAACTTTTATTCCCACCGACTTATGCTCTTTAACACAGCCATCGAAAGCAGTGTACCTGGTGAATTGGCAATGCAAATACATGCAAGTTGGGAGAACTTTTGTTCCTACCAACATGTGTTCCTCAACACAGCCATCAAAACCAGGGTACCTGATTAAATTGACATTTCAAATACATGCAAGTTGGGGGAACCTTTGTTTCCACCAATGATTACAAAGCCAACGGTAGTCCCACGTCAACCTTGCCATACCATACCATATATATAACCCACCCAGTTTTTTATCTGAACAAGACATTCGACATATTTCTCTGTTGGCTCAGAGGAAATTCAATTTTTATCACTTTTTGCAGCAACTGAGGTGATAGCGTATACAAGTTGCGACAATTATATATAATTGACTTTTACTCTGCCAAACCAATATAGTGGTTCTCAGATTTTCGTAAAAATTGGTAGTTTTGTTCCTTATCGTAAAACATTAGACCCGTATTTTTATATATTTTCATAGGAGTGGCTATTTATATTTAAGGTGGTCTGAAAAATCATGTTTTTCTCCCATTTTTTCAATAATTATTTCTTTTTAAATTCATTACTTTGAACTAACTGGGTCGATTCACATGATATACTAAACAAATTTTAGCAAATAAGCCAATTAGAAACCATAAGATTGTCTCATCAAAATAATGAATCTAATCAAAATGGATATTAATATGGAGTTCCTCATAGCCCGTGAAAGATGTACAGGCAGCAAACCTGTTTTTGTCTGAGGGTTAAGGACCGCACAAAAAAATCGCATAATAAAAATCGTACTAAACTGAATCAGTTGCTGTAAAAAACAGTTTCCGTAATTTGAAAAAACTTTTTATGCGGTGGTTAGGGACCGCATAAAAATGTTTCCTCAAGTTTCCTTAAGTAAATAACTAACGATTCCATTCGCGATCAACGTTCAGTTTCGTTTTGTTTTCCTTCTATACATTGAGACATGTTGGCTTTTTGTTTTTCCGAGCGATTTTCTTTAGAAAATCGCACAAAAAAAAAGTACATAAAAAACCGCACAAGAACAAGTTTTACTGTATTAACTAAATTCAATCTAATTAGTTTATGAAATACAAAAGCAATCATCGAAATTGATTCAAATCTCTACGTATAACATGATAGTCTATGATTAGAAATTAGAATGAGTATCGATAATGTAACCATGTTACAGTCGCCATAAATCAATGTAGGCACATGGTAGTTTATTCGCATAGGAATCAGCCAAAGCACCATCTCTCAATGGATACGTGTCAAAAGTTGACAGCAATCGGTCGATTGGTTCGTGAGTTACAGCATTGAGAGTGAAGCAACAAAACGATGGCATAATTGCATTAATTGGACTTCGAATTGCTTCCGCATCCACCGTATTCAACAGCGACTATTTTCTGTTCGCAGACCTGAAGAGAATGCTCGCTGGCAAGAAATTCAAGACTGATGATGAAGTGATTACCGAAACTGAGGCCTTTTTCTAGGAAAAACCGAAAGAGTACTATAAAAATGGTATCGACAGGTTGCAAGATTGCTATAATCGCTGTATCGCCCTCGAAGGCAATAATAAAAATGAATTTTGTATCGCCCAATGTTGAATAATAAAAATGAATTTTGCAAAAAAAAATGTTTTACTGTGTTACATTATAAACTTTTCAGCCGAACTGCTAGTTCAAAAGTTATGAGTTTTAGAAAAAAAAGTCATTTTTGGAATAAAGATGAAAAATTATTTTTTGAACCATCGGTTAAATTTGAAAAATCATAACTCAAAAAATAAAAAGAACACATCTCTGATTTTGAGATATTATATGTAAAATCCTCAGCTTTCTAGAAAAAAAAATAAAAAATATAGCGCTCTTGGTCCCGAGACCATGAAAACCATAAAAATCAAATACAATTAATAAGAACGGAAACGAAATTTAAATTTTCTGTAACTGAAGTATTTTTTCCAAAAATATGAGGTGATTGGCTTTAATTTGATATATCAATCATTAGAATCGGTTAAGTAGTTCAAATGTTCTGAACTTTTGAAAAAAGTAATTTTAGGAAAAAAGTAAAAAAAATGATTTTTCGGAACACCTTAAAACGGAAATGGTCACCCTAACGAAAAAATAGAAAAGAACGTGTCTAATTGTTTGCGATAAAGAATAAATCTACCACTTTTGACGAAAATCTGAGAACCACTATATCGGTTTGGCATGGAATGGTTGAATATTGAACGAAGATTGAAAACATGTTTATTTTGAAAAATCATAACTCAGAAACGAAAAAAACAAATCTCTGATTTTGGGATATGTTATTTAAAAAGGCCTGAGCTTTAAAAAAAAATATTTAAAAGTATGGCACCCTCTGTCTCTAAACCATGTAAAATACAAGACAAGAACAAATACAATCAATAGATACAAAAACAAAATCGTTTTTTTTAATGTGTAATATTACTTCAAAGAAGGCTAGCTAATTGATATCAGTTTGGTATGTCAATATCTGAATCGGTTCAAAAGATATGAATTTAAAAAATTGGAAAAAAAAAGATTTTTCTGACCATTCGTTATCTTTGGAAAATCATAACTCAAAAACGAAAAAGAACACTTCTCTGATTTTTTGGATATGTTATGTAAAAAAACCTCGGCTTTCAGGAAAAAATGTAAAAAAATATAGCACCGCAGGTTCCGAAACTATGTAAGGCGTCGTGCATAAATTACGTAACGCGAGAAAGAGGGGGGGGGTGTTCGCGGTCGATGTTGGGTTACGTAATGTTACATAGGGGGGAGGGTGGCTGATCGTCCCGTGACAAAATTCCATTTTTAACCCTAAACAAATTCACACGCCCCTATATGCTTGAGCAGCTAGCTTCAATTCTGGGACAGAATGAAGCTATGACCAAAATTTTACATGAAATCAAAAATTTAATTTTCTTATGTTTATAAACAGAGGTAAATATAGTTCGACTATGTTGTAGTCCCAGTTATTTTAGCAACTTTCTATAACAAAGTTTTGGTAAGGGTAAGGGTAAGGCTATCACTATCAAAGATAGTCTTCGTAGCATAACTGATTGCGTGTCCGCTACTAAGCGAACGATCAGGGCCCTCAACTGATCATCTGTGTGTGTTATTCTAGTTACTACGTCCATGCAACAATCATCAAGTCAACAGTCCCGCTGTATATGGCCCAACTGTGAAAATTAGTTTTTTCTACCTTTTGAACTTTTTGAACCGATTTAGCGCTTCTCCTTAGTTGCATTAGGGTGACCACGAAAAAACGTTTTTATGTATTTGAAATATCGGTCAATGCTGATATAGATATTCGGTTTAATACTCGATCAGGCAAGGGCTGTCCCAGGTTGAAGATTTCATGAAAAATTATTCTCTTGCCATGCCACGCACCATTTAGCGTCCAGATAATGCCTTATTATGTTCTTGAGATTACGATTTTTTTTAAATTAAAAACTCGGGGTGGGTTTTATCTGTGATATAACCGCAAGGTTAACGTAGGACTACTTTTGGCTTAATAATCATCTGATTGAAGTTGCATTTGAATCAATTCTCAATAAATAAATGAATGATTTTTTACCTTCGATAGATTAGTACACGGTGTTAATTGTTTTTGCAATGGTATAGATATATTCAAACAGTACTTAGCTGCTCCTTGAGAAAGTGGATACGCAACGAACGCTTTATTAGGAAACACACGAAAAGATACTCTCGTAGCAGTTTTGAGAACAAAACACTTGTTGCCCAACCAAGCAATTTTTCTGAACCGAAAACAAATGAAGAGAAATCGTGACGAAAATCCTCATGAGTAGAAGCATAGTGATTGTTAAAATGTTAAAAGAAAGTCGAAATTTAATCACGTTCACCCTGAGTTATACGAGCTTGCTGGGTGTCTTTGAACATAACAGTAATACGCTTAGTATGGATGGATGGAAGAAGAAAACTTGCCGACAAGACAAGCGTGAGTGGCTTCCTTATTGTTACATTGCATTAATGTTCCAAGTGGAACTTTTACCGTCTCATCGTAGGTAGGTATTACGTAATTTTTTGTTTTTAAGTAGTACTCAGTTTAGAATTCTTATGCCAAATAGCACGCCTTGTATGTGCTATTGCGAAAAAAATGGATTCAAGTCGCATAGGAATATACATATTTTCGAAATCAAAATCCAACATTTTCGCAAATGTAATGTTTTTTCAAAACTCAAAAAGGTAATTGGCTTCAATTTGATATGTTGATCGTTACAATCGGTCCAGTAGTTCAACATTTAAGAATTTAAAAAAGTCATTTTTGGAAAAAAGAGAAAAAGTTGATTTTTTGGACTACCCTAAATTGGAAATAGGCACCCTAATGAAAAAATGCAGGTCTAACATTTTACGATAAGGAACAAAATTATCACTTTTCATGAAATATGAGAACCACCATATCGGTTTGGCATGAAATGGCTGTATATGCATATCATGTTCAGTGCAGACTTTGTACTGGCACGCACCAGCAAAGAAGCAAAGTAGAAAAATAATTTTACCACTTGAGCTCCAGCATTGCACCGTGCGAGAGTATAAAGGAGATATCATTTGCGTTTTTCTTTCTAGTCGCACTCCACTCCAGCAAGAAGCAATCGAAAGCATTTAGGCAATTGAAATTTTATAAAAATGTCTTTTCAAAAATTGCGTGATTAATATTCTAATTTTAATATGTTTTTGATTTTCTGATATACACTCTCACGCTAAAGATCACGAGTTTAAGTCTCACTCCCCACATTCTTCCAACGGAATAAAGCTGTTGGTCCAAGTGCCGACCCGGTCAAAAGACTGGAAATCACTATAATAAAGGGTGTGTCACATCAAATTGCATCACGGAAAAAACGCTGTAGAAATTCGCCCAGTAGACCGATCCTTTTGAAAATTTTAGACAGTAAAATAAAAACTATTAAACAACTTTTGGCATTTTCTTTTTATTCATACTTCGAGCCCAAGCCCGTATGCTCGCACCTTCCTCTTTACCCCGTCCCCGTTTTGAACAGAAATCCATTTTCTCTTGAAATCCGCCTCCGATTTGACAACTTTTGGGTTCTTCCGGAGGGCCTGCTTCATAATCGCCCAATATTTCTCTATTGGGCGAAGCTCCGGCGCGTTGGGCGGGTTCATTTCCTTTGGCACGAAGGTGACCCCGTTGGCTTCATACCACTCCAACACGTCCTGTGAATAGTGGCACGAAGTGAGATCCGGCCAGAAGATGGTCGGGCCCTCGTGCTGCTTCAATAGTGGTAGTAAGCGCTTCTGTAGGCACTCCTTAAGGTAAACCTGCCCGTTTACCGTGCCGGTCATCACGAAGGGGGCGCTCCGCTTTCCGCAAGAGCAGATCGCTTGCCACACCATGTACTTTTTGGCAAACTTGGATAGTTTCTGCTTGCGAATCTCCTCCGGAACGCTGAATTTGTCCTCTGCGGAGAAGAACAACAGGCCCGGCAGCTGACGAAAGTCCGCTTTGACGTAGGTTTTGTCGTCCATTACCAGGCAATGCGGCTTCGTCAGCATTTCGGTGTACAGCTTCCGGGCTCGCGTCTTCCTCAACATGTTTTGCCTTTCGTGGCGGTTAGGAGCCTTCTGAACCTTGTATGTACGCAGGCCCTCCCGCTGCTTGGTCCGCTGGACGAATGAACTTGACAAATTCAGCTTATTGGCGACATCCCGGACCGAACTTCTCGGATCACGTCTAAACTGCTTAACTACGCGCTTGTGATCTTTTTCACTGACGGAGCATCCATTTTTGCCGTTCTTCACCTTCCGGTCGATGGTTAGGTTCTCGAAGTATCGTTTTAGTACTCTGCTGTCCGTGGATTGGACGATTCCCAGCATCTTACCGATGTCCCGATGTGACAACTCCGGATTCTCGAAATGAATGCACAGGATTAATTCACGACGCTCTTTTTCGTTCGACGACATTTTTCCAAATTTACGAAAAATTGACAGTGAAGCATGGCCAACGTGATCTATACACTCTTATCTGATTATAAGCGAAAGCTGAAGATATAAATCCTAAAAATTAAATTTCTACAGCGTTTTTTCCGTGATGCAATTTGATGTGACACACCCTTTACAGTAAAAAAAAGCGATTTATGGATCAAGTATGAACTGTATTTTGTATGACAAGTTCTAGAACACGCAAGTATCAATGCAAGCCGGAACCATTTTTCTTTATGAAAAATCTCCCAACCTGAACAGGAATCGAACCGAAAACTCCGAAGGTATGATATGTGTGACACTAGCCTCTCCATCATAGATCTCGCCAAATGCAGTCGGCTCACATTCGTCGTATTCGTAAAAAAATCCATACAACGCCAGATAGTACACTGGAGTCACTTTTACGCGGAGATACGTGACGCGTAAACGAAAACCAAATAATATCAAAATCTGTGTAAAATCTAACAAACAGGGAATTATTAGTTTGAAATGCAACCCATATTCTAACAATTGATTATCTGTTTTTTTTTTTGCATGCTAACAATCATGATATCTGTTTCTCCTTTCATTTCTCAGCTACTAATCAGAGATACAATACAAATTTATTCCGTGAAAAGTCATATTAATTAGCACATTAAATCTGTTTACAATGGAGTCACTTTTCACGCGAATAATACGTGCGGCGTAAAAAAGAAAAAGAAAAAACCTTGTGATTTCCAAAATTCGCGTAAAAAAGCCGCGTATATTCCGAAATCCGCATGAGATAAACCGCGTGAATGAAGAGGAGACGATCTAGTGTAGTGGTAACATCCATACCTCTCCCGTTAAAGGTAACGAGTTGAATTCTCACTCCCGACATTCTTCCAAAATGGATGGTAAAAGTGACGAGCCAACATAAAGAAAAAAACCGTGTAATTTCCGAAAACGGATTAAAAAATCCGCGTAAAAAGCGACTTTAATGTACTCAGTTTCTAAGTAAAGTATGACCTTTTGAGGTAATGCATTGACAACATTTTTTTATATTTGTCAAAACTTTTACATGTTCATGAATCGGATACGTTTACATTGTATCATATTAGTGCACTCAAGCGCTGAAGAGGACACTAAACCGATTTATTATTACAAACCACGATGTGCGCCGTATGATATTTTGAATGAATAAATCATGACACGGAAACTCTTTTTTTATGTATCGATTAATTTCAAACTAAAACGTATCGTCAAAAAGTTTTATGGGGATATTGTATTGATCTGTTTTTCTCTCGAGAATTTGTTTCCGCTAATACCATCTATATAACGGTGAAAACAGAATCGTATACTTGATATAAGGTGTAATGAAAAAATCGTATAGTTTAGAGCATGTTCAAAGAATCGTTGAATTCAGTTGTAGAATTACAACTTATTTATAATTATATCTCAAACTTATACCACACCAAGCAGAATTCAAGTTACCACACAAAAAGGATCTGCTTATAAACCAAAACATTCATCAAACCAATGAACATAAATAATTGACAAGAGTTTTCAAAATTTTCATTGTCAAACTGTGAAATTAAATCATTGTGTCACTATACAAATAAACACAACTGTGTGTCACTGTAAATATAAACAGGATATTCAATCAATTTTCAATGGTTCACATATAATGATCTAATGATCCACGGCGCAAAAGGTGTTTTATTGTTTTTATGGCTTTTACTTGATCTCTCAGCTTAGATTCTGTCAATTATAAATGGATTCATACCTAGCGGTTAAAGTTAAAGGTACAATCCCATTACCGAAAACACTAGTTCCCCGTACGATCCGACTTTGCTTGAAAGTAGCGGGTTTTTCTGCGGGATCCGGATTCTTCATCGTAGCACAGATACTGTTTAATCGATCCACAACACCTCCAAATACATTAGCTGGTATTTCTGCATTTCATCTTAATTCTTCTCTCCTCTTGATGATCATTGCTAGCGTGATGCCGAACGTACTTAACAGTGCTCGGGACAGGTTTAGTTTTGTCTTCTTTACTTTTTGATTTCTCCTTTGTCTGGACAAATGGTGAAACATAACTTTGAATAAACGTGTAGATGTAAAATGTATACACCTGTAGATGAAACTCATTAATTCCTCAAAAAAAAAAATACAACACTACAACACTAGAACAAGCACTAGAACGATGTCATTTTTATGTTTTTGATCCACTGCTGAATGAGAATATTTTGTTTCCTCATTTTGGGTGAAAGTTTCACCAACCACACTGAGCAACAAAAACCAGAAATGTACTCCTTCCCTTCCTTCGAAACGGTATGTGGAATGTGGAATGACTATAGTTTATTTAAATACCGTTTTTGCACACCACACGTAAATAATTGCTCAATTTCAATTTTGTAATTTCGTGTTTTTTTTTGTTTTTTTTGTACTATTACAAAGTTCAATGTTAAATATAGTTATATAATACAATTGAGGAAATAAGCTGAGCTAAAATAATGGATAATATTATTTCAAATGTTGATTGCTTCCGATCACTACTATCAATTCGCTGTTGGAAACGAAATTTTGATCCAAATCGAATGTAGTTGAAATGCTCCTCAAATAATGTTCACAAACATCGCATTCAATAATCACTTTCAACCGTCACTTATGCACTGACTGAAGGATTACTTCGAATTATGTTTGATGTTCATTGGACAAAAGAACGTTTCCCCGATTATCAGTGATAATGCTGTGCAATATATATGCACTTATGTAGCGACCGGTTCTACGCGCGAGGCTCTATTCAGCATTTCAACGATTCGAGAAACGAAGATAAACTAACAGCCTCTACGCGGTCGATTCAATTTTTGAAACCACATGACATTCTTATAGCGAACATCGCTTCGCACACGACTGATTCAGACAAATATATAGAAACACACAAACATGAACATTCTAATGTACATATGCGTGAATCTGATAGTGTTCAAATTTTCAAATATGTATTGAAACTATTTGTAATAATTATCTAAAGCTAATAGTCACAGATAATGTGAATAACACAACAAAAAAAACAATCATATCAATTTTTGCATCTATTGAGCATCATATTTGTAAAATTGATTATGGTGGATTAGATAAACCGTGATCGTTTTTGAATCGTGTGACTCGGAAACATAAACATAATCAACGATTGAATAAATGTTCCCGAGTCATCATAGTTGCATTTCGTTTTAATCCGAGCCCACAGAATGCGCCGCGGTAAGCTTCGCGCTGTTGAGGTTCAAAAAAAATCAGAGACCATAGATCATGGCGCCCTGCACGGCCACTACCGTCAAAGGAGGTGAGTTAGTATTACGAATGTCATGTAACAAATGCCCAAACCTGCCACATGCGGCAAATTTAACCTTCAAACCTTTGAAAGATTATCATATGTTTACCATGGTGCTATCAAATTGTATAGCTTTTCAGAATATGCAACAGTGATGTGTAGTTTGTTGTTCCACTCACAAATTCTCGGTTGGCGACCATGATTTCTCCGGAAGCACTGATCCGTTTCTTATGAAATTTTTGCCACGTATTGTACACCTGAGTGGCACCAGCTACGACCGGATTGGAATTGAAATTTTTGTTTTTAAATGCCAAAACAGTGGAATTATAACTAACTATTTTTTAAGCGCTGTATCGGTTATTTCAAGAGGTAGGAAAAAAGCTCTGTTCTACAAAGGTGTCTCAAATGACTGGGACTACAGCATTGTCGAACTATGTTTACCTCTATCTATAAAAATACGAAAGTTATATTTTTTATTTCATCGATAATTTTGGTCACCCTATTTTTGAAAACATAAAAATGAGCGCTCGATTATATGTAACAACTTTGTCGAAGACAGTTTTTGTCTAGAGAACAACTGTCGAGCTCTAAATGCTAATTTCCATTTAAATGCACCTCCAGGGCCATTGTGCGTTGGTAAAAAAATATGCGCTTGCCGTTTTCAAGACGGAGGACTAAATTTATCATAACTAGGACCCGTTTATGAATTGGGAAAACAAGGAAACGCCATACAACTTCATTGAAGTACACTGGAGTCGCTTTTCACGCGGGAGATACGCGGGTCGCGTTAAAAAATCTCGCGTAAAAAAACCGCGTATATTCCAAAATCCGCGTAGAAAAGCCGTGTAAATATCAAAATCCGCGTAAAAATAAACCGCGTAAATTTCAAAATGCGTGTAAAAATCTAACTATCAGTGAATTATTAGTTTAAAATGCAACCTATGTTCCAACAATTGATTAACTGATTTTTTTCGCATGCTACAATCATAATATCAGTTTCTGCTTTTATTTCTCAGCTACTAATCAGTGATGCAATACAAATTTATTCCGTGAAAAGTCACATCAATTAGCACATAAAATCTGTTTACACTGGAGTCACTTTTTACGTGGTTGATACGTGCCGCGTAAAAAAACCCTCGTAAATTCCGAAATCCGTGTAAAAAACCACGTAGATTCCGAAATCCGCGTAAAAATAAACCGCGTAGAAAACGACTTCAGTGTACTCACATCGTTATTCTGAATTTGAAACACAGCCATATTGCTTCCTTTATTCAAGAAAATGGAGATAATAGATAGCTCGCAATGCTGCCAACATTGGCCATCCCGGTTATATTGGATATCCGTCTACGCTGGTGACGCATATCGTTGGTGAAATCTTTAGCAAAACGCTTTGTACATTTCCCATCTGCCATGTAAGGCGATTAAAGTTTCAGACCATCACATGTGATATGAACCATGTTTGTGGAATTGTGTGGCACGATTGCTGCATTTGCACAATCGATCTAATGGCAAAATGCAAAATTACAATACTTTCGGATATTTATGACTCGATCGGATTGCAGGACACGGATTGTAGGATTAGTAGACAGATCTGAAATTTTCGAAGAAATTATACCATCGATTTTCGCAGGGATTATAATGTCGACTAACCACGTGAGACCGCACACGTTCAATGTTGTAACTATGCTCATTGAAGATTTCATTTTTTGTTTGATAACGCGTGGTGCAATGTTATGACAATGCAATGCGTTTTGGCTTGGATTTGGCGAAGACTGTGTCGGCGTTGCTTGTGATAGCGTCTCGCAAATGAATGTATTTTTCTTCGCTTCTGTCGATTGTGTCACAGATATAATATTGGTAGCACAATATTTGTATACGGGCAATTCCAAATGAAATCGTCCAAAAAATGCAGATTTTAAAAACATTTATTTTTGATTCGAATGCAAGTTTGTATTCCGTTTGGGTTGGAGGATATATGAGTTTTCCACAGCAATTGGGAATTTTGTGACTCAATCGTAACTTTTGAAAAGGGCGTATCGATTTTAGTAGGAGAAATCTTTGATAATTTATATCTAAAAAACTATGAGTCGTACCGAAGTAGTGTCTTAGAAAGAGTTATAGCGTATTGATGTCTAAACACGAAAAAATATATACTGAGAAAAAAATTAGTACTCTTTTTTTATTTACAAAAAAAAACTTTTATTTGCAATATGCAAAATACATATTTTTTAATTTTTTCATATAAAATAGAAGTCATGTAGAAAATTTAAAAAATGGATCCAAGATGGTAGAACTATTTTTGACGAACTTTGTGGAACATCGGATTTCTATGAAATTCCGAAACTTCGAATTTTTGTATGTTCACAATCATTTTTAGCCACAAACTATGATTTCTGATGTGATTTAAAACAAAAAAGATCATTATAAATCTCCTTCTAAATGTGGCCATTCTCGAGATATTTAAAAAAATATTTTTAATTTATTGTCCTTTTTATAGTAAATATTCCCATTTAATATGTTTGTCGTGTTATACCGTCATATTCATGAGATTTTATGAATTTGCTTATAATTTCCAACAACTTTTCCAAATACATCATTATGGTAAAAATATATGTTTAGGAGCTACGTTGAAAAACATTTGAAGACATGTGGGTTAACAGAAAACGTAGCGATATCAAAAACTCTTTTTTTATCTTAATACAAACTTTTAACATATTATTCGTGTTACACTATCAAAACACGAACAGTAGAATTAAAATCCAAACAACAAATACACTTTGTTGATTCAACCGGACGTTATGGGTACAAATATAATTAACTTGTTTACGTTATGCCTAGATTATACCTGAAGTCAGGTATCTCAAAGCTACCTCTGTATTGGTATATAAAGTCAGGTATCTTTAAGCTACCCCTGTACAGGTATATAAAGTCAGGTACCTTTAAGGTACATCTATAATGTATATGAAGTTACCAAACATCATTCATCAGTCGAACAATCTTCCTTATAGAGTGAATAACAGTATACCACAATGGACTGTTGTAGACTTTTTCCGAAAAACGGTAAGAAATGTTCATCTGAAAAACATTTCTTCACCGTGTCAATGATTGAAAAACTCATGTCAATGGGATGCAATATCTTTTCAGATACATCTTTAAAAATTTGCGGATCATGCCGTTTATCTATATACTCTTCCAAACCAAAGCAGTGTAATACTGAGGAGCAGATCAGTACAGCAGTAGGAAATACTTTAGAAGAAGTACCAACAATAGTTTCAGTCGTTTCAGCATCTTCGCAAGATTCCCAAAACAGCAATATACCAGGGTATTCCCGAGTGTACAACATTGAGCTGTTCAACAAGGGTATCGCCGGTATTAACGTTTCACCAATAATGACGAAAAGACTTGGACAGGCTAGTTACCCCCAAACAAAAATTCAAAGAAATTTCTAAAGGTATTAAAAGAAATCTATTTTCCTTTTCACATGAAGAAGACGAAGAGTCGAACTTTAAACAAAAGGCAAAAGAGTTTGATGAGATTATCAATCAGCTCAAAGAGAAATTTGATAGCACAGAGACAACAAGATCAGAAAAAGTTAGAATTTTAACAGTTTTGCCTAAGTTTTGCCTAAGTTTTGGTCCGTGCAAAAAATGGAAGAAGAATTTGGCGTTAATAAATATATGGCAATTCAAGCCAAAAAACTGGCAAATGAAAAAGGTGTATTGTTGACACCACATAGCAAATATGAACCAAGTGAAGATGTTAAAAATCATGTTTCGGAATTTTATAATGACGACGATGTCAGTCGATCATTACCTGGAGAAAGAGACTATGGGCCTGATCACGAACGTCACTTCACGGTGAAAACGAAATGAATTGTATGCAATTTGTATACATTTCAACAACTCAATCCAAATTGCAAAATTGGATTTAGCTCTTTTGCATCAATGCGTCCGAAGCATTGCAAATTGCTGAGTAGTTCTGGAAATCATAACGTTTGTGTTTGTACATTCCACGAAAATGTAAACCTTATGATTCATAGTCTCAAAAAACATTCCTTCAACATTAAATGCAAAGAATATATGAAAAAAAATACTCTGTAACATATCAAATAGATCAAAATACTGTTACCTTCGTGAATGTAAAAAATGGCCAACAATGGACGAGTTTGGAAACTGGTTTCTAGATGAGCTTAAGGAACGCAATTTAAGTGAAACCACTTATGCACAATGGATTTCTACTGATCGATGCGACATAGAAACTCTTGTAAAACCGGTGGAAGGATTTGTATCGTATTTTTGCGAAAAAATAGAAAAATTACTTACTCATGATTACATTCAAACACAACAGTCCACATTTATTAACAATATAAAAGCCAATTTGCAAGAAAATGAGGTTGTTGTGACTTGCGATTTTTTCAAAAATTATTCATTTGTGCTTCAAGATGAAGTTCAAAGTCATCACTGGAACAATGACCAAGCAACAATCCATCCATTCGTTGTTTATTATAGAGATGGAAAAGGTTCTCTGGCAAATTTTAGCTTTGTATTTATATCTGAAGTTTTAAGTCATGACACAATAGCTGTGCAAGTATTTATTTCTAAATTAGTAACATTTTTGAAACAACAAATGCAGGTAAAAAGAATAAAATTCATGTCGGATGGTGCTGCATCTCAGTATAAAAATAGGAAAAATTTTGCGAGTTTATGTCAGTTTAAATCGAAATACGACATTGACGCTGAATGGCATTTTTTGGCAACATCACACGGCAAAGGACCTTGTGATGCAATTGATGGTACATTAAAACGGATGGCAACAAGAGCTAGTTTGGCTAGGCAGCATGAACATCCGATTACGAGTGCAAAAACGTTATTTGACTGGGCTAGCAAGCGAAAAGTAGACTATCTTACAAAATTGTACTTTTCATATATGTCACAAGAAGAATATGATCAGGGTGTGGAAGAGTTGAGTAGCATGTATGATAACACCAAACAAATTCCAGGTACCCAAAAGTATCATTCTTTCGTACCTGTATCCGAGAATTAAGTAGCAGCAAAGTTGTACTCTAACGACAATGCAGCAAGTTATCATAATGTGTATAGAAATATAAGAAAATAATGAAAAAATTAAATTATATACAACAAAATTGTTAGTTGATAAAAATAAATGCTAAAAATTCTAGTATTATTATTAGTATCTTATAAACTCCGATAAATATAGGTATTACTTGACCAAATTGTAGAGAATATATTTTATAATATATTAGAATTATATTTTTTCCTTTTATAAATGTTGTGTTCTGTTGGTGCAACATGTATAACATGTTAAAAATTTGTATTAAGATAAAAAAAAATAATATCGCTACGTTTTATATTAACCCACATGTGTTCAAATGATTTTCAACGTAACTCCTAAACATATATTTTTACCATGATGATGTATTTGGAAAAGTTGGTGGAAATTATAAGCAAATTCATAAATTTCATGAACATGACGGTATAACACGACAAACATATTAAAAGGGAATATTTACTATAAAAAAGACAATAAATTACAAAAAAGTTTCAAAATATCTCGAGAATGGCTGCATTTAGAAGGAAATTTATAATGAGCTTTTTTGTTTTAAATCACATCAGGAATCATAATTTGTGGCTAAAAATGAATGTTATCATACAAAAATTCGATGTTTCGAAAATTCATAAAAATTTCCAAAATTCAAATTCATAAATGTTCCACAAAGAACGTCAAAAATAGTTTTACCATCTTGGACCCATTTTTTAAATTTTCTACATGACTTCTATTTTATATGGAAAAATTTAAAAAAAAATAAAAAATATGTATTTTGGATATTGCAAATTAAAGTTTTTTTTGTAAATAAAAAAGAGTACTATTTTTTTTTCTCAGTGTATATTTTTTTCATGTTTAGACATCAATACTCTATAACTTTTTCTAAGACACTATTTCGGTACGACTCATAGATTTCTCCTACTAAAATCGATACGCCCTTTTCAAAAGTTACGCTTGAGTCAAAAAAATCCCAATTGTTGTGGAAAACTCATATTTCCTTAAACCCAAACGGAATACAAACTTTCATTCGAATCAAAAATACTCAAGCTTTGTTTTTTGCGGATACTCTGGATTTGAACATATTTGTACAGACCGGAATGTGTTTCGCTATCACGGAGAAATCTGACGCATTGGTCATTGATATCTCATCACCACGAGCTTCTAGCTAACAAAATGGAGGTTTTCAAGATCGTGAGTTTAGAATAAGTTTTATAAAGTGTCCTTTTCTAAGGTACCAAGCGAATGACTGAAGCAATTTAAAGTCTTCTTAATTCGAGACATCATCATCACCAAAACAACCCCGTCAAATTCACGTTTAGGAACGTTTAGATACAAAAACCTCAGTAGAGTCCCTTCACATTGCTCAATTCCGGGTAATGAGAGGGCTGACTCATTAACAAATGTGGGTGCGATTGAAGGCGACATTTATCAGCGTCAAATCGCCTTCAATTAATTTTACTCTTTAGTCCGTAAAAATACCATCGTTAACTGGCAACGCAAATGGAACGAAGATGAATTGGGCCTCCACTCAATTATCCCTAAAGTTAGCCTCAAACCGTGGTTCAAATTGAATAACGCGATCATGAACATCGATTGGGCTGAGATATTCCGCGGAAAGGACACGAATGAAACGGTACGTATATTTTATGAGAAGTTGTACAACATTCTAGGGTGATGTGTTCCGCGTAAAAGATGTCAAAATTATTGCTTCCGACAACGCCATTCCAATCATAAAATCTACGAAACTGAAATGAGAACAATAAAATTTGACTTCTCTCACACCCTGACAACCCTGGTGGACAAAATGTTGAACTCCCTTCCCCGTCAGGCTAACGCCATATGAGCCTTGATAAAAAAATTTATATTTAGGAAAAAAACCCCTGCTGGACACCTGAATTACAAAATCTCCGAAACATCGTTCGTAAAGCACGCAAGAAATATTTCAAAGCTAGAACTGCCGAAAACCGTACCAACTTACAGTCTTTAGAAACACGGTACACGAACCACCAGTACGTAGCTTTTAGTAGCTACATCGAACGTTTGCAGCAAAGTACGAGACAAAACCCGTCATCTTTTTGGTCGTTTATACGTAGTCGCAAAATTCCTAATCGAATTCCTGTCGAGATGACTCATGAACTCGCCTATCTCTTCACCTCACGAGATAGCAGACAGTTTTGCTGAATTCTTCGAGAATGTTTATAGCACAGCATCGCCAACATTCACCCCTAATAGTGTAAGAACCTGCCCTGCGTATAATCTGAGTTGTCCGCTTCCAGTTTTGAGCCCAAACGAAATATGTGTAACCCTGAGTAAGTTGGAAGTTTCGAAAGGGCACGGACAATATACCGCCACTGTTTGTAAGAGAATGTGCCGATTCACTGCTGATGCCACTGACGATAATTTTTAACAGGTCACCCAATGAAAGCGTATTTCCGGATGCCTGGAAGCTGGCCTCGATTACTCCGATCTTTAAAGTTTGCAACAATCATGCAGTTGAGAATTACAGAGGTGTCTCGGTTTTTTGTTCTCTGTCAAAAGTGTTGGAGCATTTGGTTCACGATGCTCTGTATGCCGCTTCCCGACCGTTGATAACGGAGCTCCAGCATGGTTTCGTAAAGAAGCGATCCGCTACTACCAACCTGATGTCCTACGTGAATTTCCTGTGTTCGAAAATTGAAAAACGACACCAGACTTCTCTAAGGCGTTCGACAAGGTACCTCTGGGCTTGGCAATTCCTACGTTTAAATATCTTGGCTCCCCTGATTGAATCACCAAATGGCTACGCTCGTATTTATCTGACCGGAGAGCATTTGTCAAAATGAACGGATTTCACTCACGCGTTTTCTCCATTACGTCAGGCGTTCATCAAGGTAGCGTTCTTGGACCGCGTATATTCATTTTGTTTATTAAAGATCTCTGTTTCCGGCTGAAATCGAGTTTGCTGATGTACACCGAACATCTGAAAATCTAAAAAGTGATATCATCTCATCTAAACTGTTGCGCACTTCAAGCTGATGTGGACGAGTTTTCTCTGTGATGTACTGAGAACGGGATGGAGCTTGACACCAAAAAGTGTAAATTTATTTTGTTTTCCCGCCGACAATCCCGATTAGATTTTCAATATTCCATCCATTCAGAGGTTCTGGAGCGTGTTGAAACTATCCGTGATTTAGGGGTCACGGTTGATAGCAAACTCCGGTTCAACGAACACAACCGCAGAGGCCTTTGCAGCCCTTGGTTTTATCCGACGCGATGCAAGTGGCTTCACCGATGCATACGCTCTTAAGGCACTATACTGTTCGATTGTCCGCAGCATCATGGAGTATGCTGCTCCCGTATGTTCACCTTATCATACAGTCCAGAGTATTCGGATGGGAAGGGTTCAACGCAGCTTCATTCGGTATGCTCTTCGACAACTTCCGTGGAATGAACCAACAAATTTGCCAGATTATCGGAGTCGCTGTAGACTTCATCTTGAAACTCTAGCCGATAGACGCAGCAACCTTCAGAGACTGTTTATATTTGACCTCATCATTGGAAACATTGCATTGGATTGCTGAACGGACGTGGTATCCACGGTGTGCTAAATACATTAGCCAGCGGATAGAAGCTTAACGGCTTGTGACAAGACGACTGCAAGGATTGTACAAATTATAAACGCTCATCTTATTTCCTAACAAGAATAAGACATCTATTGAGTGTTTTGGTCGAAAAATCATTCAAGATTACCTTAGCATGGGTTCCCTCTCATTGCTCGATTCCGGGGAATGAGAAAGCGGACTCGCTAGCTAAGATGGGCGCTTCAGAAGGCACACTTTTTGAAAGGCAAATTGCCTATAATTAATTTTTTCACATTCCTCGTCAGGACACACTCGTTAGTTGGCAGCGCATGTGGAGTGAAGATGAGTTCGGTCGTTGGTTACACACGATTATCCCTAAGGTTTCGACGAGTGCTTGGTTTAAGGGATTGAATGTAGGTCGTGATTTCATTCACGTGATATCTCGGCTCATGTCCAATCACTACAACCTACACGCGCATCTCTATCGCATTGGGCTCGCAGCAAACAATCTTTGTGATTGTGGCGATGGCTACCACGACATCGAGCATGTTGTCTGGTCGTGTATCCGTTTCCATGCTGCTCGCTCTCAGCTCTCTAGAGCACAAGGCAGACAATCGGATATCCCCGTCCGGGATATCTTAGGTAGCCGTGATCCTGATCTTCTGCTTCATCTATACCTGTTCCTCAGAAACGCCGATGTCAACGTTTAATGATGTTTCCTTCGTTGTGTCATATCCCTCCTATCATTTCATATCCCTCCTATCCGATCTATAAACTTTTACTTAGTCGCGGCAATACATACACACACTCTTTACAGATACACGGGCCAAAGGTTGTGCAGTCCACTGATGATTCAACAAGAGCCAAATGTTGTACCGCTCATGACAACTCTACACGAGCTGATGATTGCGCCGGCTAGTGACCATTCTATCCTGGATTCCTCGAGTCGAGAAGACGCACCACGCTAGATATGGGGTACATACTAGGGGGGCGTTGCTGATTAATGGTCAGCTGCATCCCAATAGGAAGTATCCCGTGTCGGGCACACGTACAGAGCATTGGAGACAGCAACATCCCAATTACGAGAACACTTGTAATACTAACCTCGAGCCGACCGCGAGTAATCGGTTACATATTACTAACATAGATAATAAGAAAAACTGTCAAAATATTGAACTCCGGCCCCGTCAGGCTAACGCCATATGAGCCTTGATAAAAATATATATTTTGGAAAAAAAAATCATTGGAAACATAGACTGCCCTTCTCTTCTGCAAAGTATTTACATGTACGCACCTGTTGATCTTCGATCAACATGACTAAAGATTTTCGAAATAATATCCTTCGGGACGGAAAAGAAATTTATACGGTCCGATTTTATATGGAGAATATAATTTACCTATAAGTTAATTCATATTTAAGTGATTTCGTTTACATAGTAATTCAATCTCTTACGTTTAGTTTCCTTCACAATTCTTCTAGTCCTTTGATTTCTGCTTCAACTAACTGACCAACTAGCGGGTAGTCCGTAACCTATATCATTAAGATTCAGCTTTTTATTATTTTATTTTATTTAGGTTGTAGGTTTAGAAATAGACTCACCACTAGTGTTAAGTAGAATAGTAGAATAATATAAATTTTAATTATATACTATATATACTAAGTAGAATAATACAATTTTTAACTATATAAGAAACGATCCTGTGATTCCAACTGTGATAATAGTTTTAATAGGCACTAACAAAAGACTCCTTCAACACGCAATGGTTTGTCCACTACTTGTATTCGGCTGTCACCGTTGCTTCCGCTTTGCTATCAATTGTTTCATCGTTGACGCTAGGTGCAATACCTTTGGTGGAAGGTTCGTATACAACAGCACCTTTCCGACAACTTCGTGAGCGTGTTTTATTTGTAGTTAACCGTCATAGAACAATGTATGGGTACAACAATCCTTTTGATAACTGTGTTAGATCGTTCGATGATGTAAGTGCTGTTTTTGATTTTAATTTGTCTAAATACGTGTTCAAAAGTAGATTAAGGAACTTAGACTAAGATTCAGTCTGTGGAGTTTTTAAAACTCGAGACCAAGTGTGAGCCTGTAAAAATAAACGGATTAATAAAAAAAGCCTCAGTAAAGTCAAATAATTCCCATTACGTTTTTCATTAACGAATCACAATATAAAATTTTATTTCAGATCACTTCGTCTTCGCATATCGATATCGGTTATAGTTCCTATATCGACTGCCGGTTTGGGCCTAAGAACGTGCGTCATAAGCCGATTACGAAGGAACATGTCACTTGACAGACAAGAGATAGGACTGTATTCGCTCATTTCTAGAAAAGAACAAACTCCCTGTGATCAGACAAATCATTGAATCGAACGAAAGGGGGTCACTCGAGATTGGCGAATATTGGGGGATGAAAATATCTGCTCCATATCGAGTAACGTCATTCCATCAATGAGTGCACTGTTTGACGCACTAAGCGTAGTGTCAGTAGAATCAAATATGTCCAGAAGGCGAACAATTCCAACAGAGGTCAGGCTGATTGTAGTCCCTGAACAATAGATGAAGATCATGAGGTCGCAGTTCCTCGGATATGGCCAGTACAGGATATAGAGGGATATATACTACTTCGAAATAAGCGAACTGTAACGTTTTGAAACGACAATGAGGACACCGTTTTCTCTAGTTTTAACAGTACTAATGGCATGACAGTCATTGCGGTAAACGTTGTATCCAGATCCAAATATATCCGTTGAATGATATTGTTCATTAAGCTACGTTTCACTTAATACAGCACGGACACGATTATATACAATCTTCGATTTCTTTTCACTGTATATAACGTTTGCATTGAAAAAATTGCTTTTTTCGGATGATGATAAAAAAGCTAAGACAGATAATTGAGTTTGATAAATTTGCCATGCAATGTAATTATATTAGCTTACTTGCAAAAAAAAATCTACACCCTTGCATGCGTGTAGGCATGTTTTTGAGTTCTTCCTTCCTTCCTTTTATTTATCAATTTTTTTTTTTTAATGATGATGGTCCTACCTCTTTCCCCTGCAAAGGTTTGAGCGGAACGAGTTATCTTATTGATAATAATTATATTACGGTATTTACATTTTTTTCATCAACTAACCAGTAGGCAAGCGAGATTGAAAAGAAAACGGACTGGTTATCTCGCAGGCATAGATTACTAGTCGAAAGAACAATTTAAGCCATTATATGAACGTATTTATTCCATGGCATGTCGAGGGAATTTCCAACCCGGGAAGACCCTAGACGGATCGGGAATTGAACCCAATACCTATGTCAGTATTAGCCAAGAATTTACAAGGAAATTCCCGCTTTATTAGATACCCGGCCACGATGCGATCGTTTCTGAGTTCAAGCAGCTGAGCAAACCCAAGCCTAACTCTAGCCGATACTTCAGGCCCATTACTTATCTCAAGGCATGTCAAGAAAATTTCCAACCCGAAAAAATCCTTGACCGATCAGGAATGAAACCCAATACCTATGTCAGCATTAGCCTTGAATTTACAAAGGGATTCCCGCTTCACTAGATACCCGACAACATTCTGCAAACGTGATCGAGACCAGAAAGTTGAGCAAACCTAAGCCTAATTCCAACCAATACTTCAGGCCCTACATTCAACCTGGAGTATAAACGTATCGACCAGAATCTGCAATGAGATCTGCCACAACACAGAAAAATCTCGATATAATTATCTGTCAAGAAGATGAATTTATGAGTATTCCGGTTGAGCTATCCCTAGCTTCCCTCTGGTTTTCACATTATACCCCTTGGATTGCTTCAATTTTTCCGCAAAAAACAGCTTTTGCTTATGTTCGATCTAAAGTATTTTTATGTCTGTCAACGCGCGCGGGCTCAAACTATTGCAGACTTCACAACTAATTTATTCTTTAAATTTATTTAAAAACTAAAAATGAAATACAAACAAAATCAATCAATACCATCATCATCAAAGTCTTGAAATAAAAAAAAAATTAAAGAAAAATACACAAACAAAAATACAAATCAATTTCATTTATGGTTTCGCGACAAATTATTGGAGTAGATCTTACGCTTTAGGTTTGCCCAAAAATTCTCGATGGAACGCAGGTGAGGGACGTTGGGTTGGTTCGCCGACTTGGGTACCACATCGATATATAGCCGCTCGAGTAGTGGGCAGACGCCAGATCCGGCCAGAACATCGCGTCTTCACTCATATGGTATTTTTTGATGAACGACACAACTTCCTGCTGGTACTTCGTACTATAAATTTCCCCGTTCACGGCCAATCCGGAGCTAAAGAGCGGCTTTGACATCCCCTTCTCGCTGCCACAACAGCACCTTCTTGGGGAACTTGGTATGTGAAATAAACTTCACTTCGAAGCTCACTTCCTTCGTGGGGGAAGTAAAATACGAAGTGTCCTGCCAGTCGTTGTCATCCAGGGTGATATAGGTTTCGTCGTCCATCACCACCGCCACGTCGCGTTTCACCGGGAAAATCTACTTGACTATCTTATTCAGTCGCTGCCGCTGCGCTGCCAAGATGTAGAAGCCGGAACGGGCGTATCCGGCTTCCACAAAGTGTCAGACGATGTCTGTTTTCGACGCAGCGGGGTACCGTTCTTTGAACGTTTTCGTTATCACGGTTAGAGTTCGACTGACAGAGCTGTCAAATTTTTTTTACTGACTCATGGGTTACTATGAATGATGCTGCATTGGGTAGTTTCGTCAGTTCGTGTTAAAGTAAACCCATGAAAAATCGTCAATTTTTGCCCATTTTTTAATGAAAACGTTAATTGAATCCTGTACATAATCGAGTCAAATTTTTTTATTTGTTTCTTATACACATATTTTTCGTTTTTGATTCTAAAAGAAGAATTTATTTTTTTATTATTCCCCTAAAGTCATAAAGTACCATTCTCATATAAAAAATCCTAATTATTTCAGGAGGTGATAGAGGATCACGTAATTATAAAAATTCTTCTACGCATATGTTCGAATTCCAACAATGACAGAGTTATTGAACTTTTTCTCTGTTTCGAGCCCTGTTTGCCTTAAACTGACTCTGATTCAAAAATTACGCCACGTAGGACAATTCTGTTGAAAAATTTGAAAGATAAGAAAATTTTATAAAGGATACAGTTGTGAAACATCCAAATTAGTGGATTTAAATAACATTTTCGAATTAAGTTTTATTACTTAGTTTATTACTTAGTTTTATTAAAAGTTTGTAGTTTTTAAGGAGCTACTCTTAATTTTATCCAAAAAAATACATAATAAACATGAATATTTATATCAACCAAACTGAGGCTCTCTAACTGCTCTACAATTTGTTCGTTCGCACCAAATTTTTATCTTTATTTTAAATTTCGCTAAAATATCATTTTGAACAATTCCTGGTGAATCTTCAACTAAAATCTACCATAATCACGATTTTTACATCACTGTACTCGCAAGCAATTTGACACGCGATAAAGCTGTAAGGGAACCGCGGGTAATACGGATAATGGGGCTAATATGGACAGGTAGTTGATATGTATAGATACATTTTGAATTTCCGATTTCTGTTAATGAGAACACCTCCTACATGTTATTCTATAATATTTAAGCCACCATATGGCAATGAATACTGATCAAAAGTGGAAAAGGGAAACAAAAACCGAAAATTATGCATGATTCCGCGTGTGGATGTAGTTTTAGCTGCTTCAATATTAAGCATTTTGAGTGGTTTAATATCAAAATTCAATTCGCTGATGCTTATATTTCGGTTTGTGAGTTAACATAGAAGCAATATTAGATATTTACACAAAAAATTTAAAAAAAATTATTTTTGAGTGAAAAAATTTAAATTATTGAAATAATTTTACTGGTGGGACAAAACGGACAGTTGCCAGTGGGAGGGACATGGATTGTGAAAAGTCTGTTTAATCTATTCCCAAGGAATGTCCTCAGTCTATAAATGGAAATCAATTCGCTAAATATGGACTGTTTAGAAGCTGACTGGAACCAAAAGCATAATAGTGGAGGGTCTGTTCGTTTATACCGCTGAATACGATATCACTTCTAGGTGGATTAATTCGATTTTTTCATCATTCAACGGACATTCGTGATGAGTTCAGACCTTGGTTGAATAAAATTATTCCTCTCGCGATCGATAAACCTTTACGCTTCATATATTACAAACCTGTCCATATTACCCCCACTACATGTCCATTATACCCGCATCAAAAAAAAGTTGTACTTTTCGGTCTGTTTAAATTTTTATAGAATAACATTGAAAAACACTTTTTTGTAAAATATTTGGCTAATTAAGTAGAAAAACAGTATGTTGAATTGCAAGAAACTGCATCAAAGTTTCGGGATACATGAATTTCCAAAGATATAATTGAAGTTCTTCATAACATATCCGTTTTACCTCCACCTCCCCTACTTGAATCATTGAGCGCTCTACTTGAATCCTGGAAACAACAATGATACTGACGAAGCAAGGAATGCACCGGAGACTCCACCTGCTCCATCTGGATGCCCGACTTATTCGGATGACTCAGGAACTCCCTTAGAGCTGTTGGCAATGCGCCGTGGGTTTAAACAATGACACCTGATGGCGGCTTGCGGATGTGGAAAAGTGAGCGCACCCTACGTTTCTTCTGAAGCTATTAACGGCGAACAACAAGGTACAAGAAAGAGTGTTTTCAGATAAGTCTCTTGCCATTTCCAAAGAAGTTCAACTTTGTTTTGGTTTGATCTAGCGTCCTTTCACTACGCTCAAAACACGCGTTGGACCGGTACGACGTCAACAATGTGAATTTTGTGCCAAAATAGGCGAGTCCACCAAATTCGCTGAAGCTTCGCCCTTTTGACCTATAAAGACAGCACTTCGTAAGCGTCACCCAATTATTGAAAACGAGTTGGAGTACTGGAGAGTTTGAATTTTAATAAAATTAAAAAATGGAAAAATTTGTTGTACAAAATTTGATTGATGAAAAAATAGAATATATAAAGCAAATATTTTCTGAGAGTTTCAGGAGAATCCGATAAAATACGCCAGTTCTGTGTGTTCGACGTTCGATGTAAGAGTTCACTCTGAAATGGACCACTGAAGAATCTTAACACAAAAACAAAAGCAACAAACTCATCTCTTTCGATACCGTATTTAACTGAAAATTTTATTTATGAAATTCATAAAAGTATGTATATCAATAATATACTTTTTAATATTTTATTGACAAATGTCTATACATGATTTATTTTAATAATATTTTTGATATTTTGTCGACCAAATTTTGATTGTATTTCAGAACTGCTTTCAATTCGGACAACTCTTTCGCCAGTGCATCTAGTTTTTCAGCACTTTCATCCATTTTTGTTGTGAGCGTACAAAAACTAGCAGTTTCAAAGCTATAGTCTAACTCTACCAGCCGATCCACTGGTTGGGTTCCGATAGGTGATATATTTATGGCATCCTTGGCATTCTGTGGGCGAAATTTATATCCAACCGGATTGGATGCATTTATATTTTTCCTTGCCTTCGCTATATCATATGCAGCCATCATGATTGTTCTAGGAAGCCGTTTTTCTTCTGGATTCAATGGTTTGATACTCAATATAACACGATAGGCTTGTGGTGAAACTAATGCGGTGTAGTGTAACAAACTTCTTAACCAGTTGGGAAGCCATCCATTGAAAAGTGCCGATTCAATATAAGATATCAATTTAGTTTGTCCGACCAGTTTCGAAAGTGTTGCCGTTTTTTTCAGTGCTTGTATATCATCGACCGCAATTCCAACTAAAAGATTCATCAAAATTATCGTGACGAACAGCAGAAATAGTACAAATGTTATTTGAGCACTTAGCTCTAGCATGAACGGGGGATCTTTCCCATCGGGATCATTGATTAATAATTCTAAATCTAATTCTCCAACCATCATTACCAGCACTGTGATGAAGCCCATGAAAGGATTCTCGAACGATGACGAGGATGGAAAAATTACACAAAAACTTATCGTGAATCCAACTAGCATACATGAATAAGCTATAAACAACTTGGCAAACTCTACTTGTACTTTGGTATACATCGCAACATAGGCTCCAAATACTGGTAACTGTCCAATCATAACCATCAAATGAGTCCATCCTAATAAAACTGCAAATGCTCCTATGTGATTCTGCCATGTATATGTTCTCTTGGTATATATATAAGAAATCACGAAAACACTAACTATGATGAACCACTCTGTTACATTCTCCATTTGCGTGACATATCGACGAATGGAAGAGTATCCAGTCATACCATAAAGCTTCCGACAAATTTCAACTAATGTTATTGCAACTAACACCATCCATTGCATTTCCATTACAAAAGGATTATTACGCAACATGTTCCCGAGAATTGACTGCTTCTGGCATAGTTCTTGTTCTTGAATTGTTTCTTCCATATCCTTGCTTCCGTTATAACAATTGTGTGCTAAAGCAGTTAGCACATATAGAGTGAGAAACAAAATAAAAATGAAACAAAACAACAATCTTGCAATATAATATTTACGGATCTTGCCCCATTTTATGTAAATAAACGCAGAACACAACGGATGTTGCAGTATTTCTTTCTGACTTTCATCAACAAGAGTATTCAAATAACTTATTTCCCTAGGATAGCAATGCTGTAAAATACTTCGGAAGTCTAATTCTAACACAACTTCTTTATCCGACGGATCTTGAGAATTAATCAGAGTGATAGCATCGTTGAATTTTCTTCTAATCATAGCCAACGAAGCAGGTGTTTTCCTTGTTATTACATTCAATGCAGTGGTGCCCTTTTTGGACTTCGTAGTTACATCGGCGTCATGATAGATTAAAATTTCCACGCAATGTGCCAGACCATCAAGCGCAGCCAAATGGAGCGGTGTAAATCCAAATATGTCCTTGCGGTTCACATCCGAACCCCAGCATATGAGCGTTTCGATAATGTCAATCGCGCTGTCTGATTTTCCGATCGCTGTATGGAGCGGTGTTCGCAAATCAAAATCCTCTGCATTAGGATCTGCGTTTCCCAACCTTAATAGTAATTCAACGCACTCTAAACTAGAAGTACGAGCTGCTAAATGTAAAGGAGTAAATCCTCGATGGTTCTTGAATTTTGCATTTGCTCCTTTGGCTAAAAGTAAGCTAACACATTCAACGTTTCCTTCGTCAGCAGCAAGGTGAAGAGCTGTTGATTCTTTTTCTCGTATTCCAATTCTAATATTCGGATCCGCTGTTGGAAAGTCCAACAATGCCTTCAGACATTGAACGAAACCCAAATCCGCGGCAAGGTGAATTGAGTTCATTCCACTCGGTTTCAATGAATTGACATCCATCCCCTCCGCAATAAACAGCTTCACACAATCGATAGCATTAGCACGAACAGCACAGTGTAGAAGCGATTCTTCACAATTTGGCTTTTTAGTATTTATATTTAGTCTAGCACCTCTAGCTATCAAAAACCGAGCAATCTCTATCGAATTCCCGAATGCTGCGCAATGTAATGGCGTAAACGATTTCGGTTGCATATTGACATCTGTTTCTCTAGTCACTAAAAAACTAGTACAATTGAGGCACCCGCTGAAAGAACTAAGATGCAATGCGGTAAATCCATTGCTATCAAAATAAATCAGCTCTGCTCCACATTCTAGAAGGCCTTCAAGTAGGTCCCAACGTTTCATAAATGCTGAAAATATAAAACTTATATTCTTCTCCGCTTGTGTAGCACCTTCGAACATTTCTTTTATATTAGCAGCTATTGTATTCCCTTGTTCAATATTGTCCAGCAACTTCAACCTTCCAGAGCACAACCGCATTTGTTCCATCAGTGAGGTACGGATTGTTTCGAACGAGAATTCAAATCCAAATTCTGCATTTGATTCTTCGTATTGATCAAACATATTTGGCGCACTTTCTGCAGGTGGCGATGGTCCTATCTTCATGTATTCAAAATCTTCAGCAAGCACTGCTTCATGATTATTACGCCAATGCACTGTAACGTCAGGCGTGAGAGAAAATCTAACAGAAAAAATCCTATAGTTGCAGACTTAGCCGATTTACTTATTCAAATACCTTGGTTTTAAAGGAAACTGTGTACTTTTCACTTTAATTGATCTTGATCCCATTCGGTATTTGGGTTTAGCCGACCCTTCCTTGTAACCAAAGTTTTCCATGGTTCTCGAAAACCTTCACGGCACGAATATCATATCACAACTGAACTCTGAATAATTTGATCCAATTTAATATCCGACATCATGAGCGAAGGCGAACACGTTGGTGAGAGCAAATAATAGCTAATGTGTAGTAGTTCTTCAACACATGTGTGAAGATAACACTGAATGCTATTGCATTCTAGTGATAAAAAGATAAGACGCATAATAAAATAAATTCACATCCTGGGATATGCGCATTGCAATATAAAGCAAGATTAATCCGCGTTGAGTATGCGAAAAGTCTAATCAACTTTGTCTCTTTCAACTTCGCTAGCATGTGAACTTTCTGACGTGTGTTCATGCAAAAAAATTATGCTTTCATTAGAATTGGGCATACTATTTGAACATGACGAATGATTCTAATTAGAGTGTTGTATCATTAGGTGAAATTAACAAAACAAGTAAAATGAATAGTAGACTCGAGAACTTTTGATTGTGATTCATATTGTTTTGTAAACAAACACTAGGATCAACAACAAGAATTGATTACCAGCTTCAATTTAAGTGTACGCCGTACGAAAAGAAAAGAATAGTAAAATTTTAATTCGAAATTCGAAATAACTTGAAATTAGTCAGAGTTGTTTGAAGTCACTACGCCCTCCTCAACCTTAATCTGCGAGCTATCTACATTCTGGTTCAGAGTTTCTTTCTGCAATAGCCTGTTCGATCTCCTCACGACATCGCAAATAAATAATAAGAAAATGCCCACTCGTCGGACCTGAACATCAACATTAAACACCAAATGTGTTTATTTATTTATTCAGTAACTAGCTGACCCGACAAACTTCGTCCCGCCCAAAATTTGTTTTTTGTTATCAATACATTCAAACATTCACGTTCTCTTACTGAGCGCAAGTTCATGAGTCCAATCGCAGAACTGTTCATTGATTGATCTTCTAATCGACCCCGCTGAATTTACCTTTAACTAAAAAAATCCTAGTACTTCTACCAAAACTCATCATTATAATACCAGATTATTTTCAGACACAATTCTCGTTCAAGATTTCTCAACCACATGCAAATAACATGTTTCTCCGTTACATGGAATAAATGTTTGATACAGAAAATATGATAGAATAAAGACAGACCCCTCCCCTCTTTTCCCCTTAGAAAGGGTGGAGGAGTGTCTATTCATCATAGAAACGTTTCGTGCCCCCTAAAATCTTCACATGCCAAATTTGGTTCCATTTGCTTGATTAGTTTTCGAGTTATGCTGAAATTTGTTTTTCATTTGTATGACAGCCTACCCATAGAGAGGGGGGCGGAGTCTCAAACAATCATGAAAACCTTCCCCGGCCCCAAAAACCCCTACATACCAATTTTCATGTCGTGACAACTTTGATGAACTCGGTGTTATTATGAATGCCACGATACTGTCACGTCACGGGGAAAAACAAGTATATTTATCACTTGTGTTTTAGATGGTGGAAGCTAGTCACGCGGAATGGAGTAAGTTTAATTTCGGATTTATTAAGCTTTTTTGCTAACATTTTGAATCTTGTCTTGCTTTTAGAGAAAGAAAAGATAAACGAACAGCAATTTACCCGCTTGGTGGCATTTTTAGAACGAAATCCTGAAGTATCCGGAGAACGTGAATTTGTTTATTTGGGTTCGATAAATGCGCTATGGGATATAATTGAGGACTAAAAATGTAGCTCCCGTAGACCGATTGAAACATGGTGAAAGGTCTAATTTCGATTGCCTTAAATGAATAGATTTTTTTTTGTTTCTATTTTAAAGATTAGACTAACAGAGAGTTGCAACCCCATAAAATGGCAATGGAAGCCACTGGTCCAGAACGATAATTATGATTGATTATGTATAGAATTTATTTGTTGATATTTTGAATATAAAATAATAACTGTAATGTTTTTCCAACATTGCAGAGCTGGTTTTTGTAATTCATACATTCGCAATTGGTGGACAAGACCCGAATTAGGACGATAGTTACATCGAATAAGGCCATTGATCTTTTGTTTTTACGTAATAGATATTTTCAACGATATTGTTTTGAAGACATACATGACATACTGATCATGAGATGGATAAATTCGGGTTTATTCTGAGATATAGAAGATATTATTATTCATCAAAATTGTAGAAACGGTTCTTAAAAAATGATTCTAACGTTGACTTATACTAAATTCTTCTCACTTTTCAAACGAGTAAGACAGAGCTGAGTACAAGAGTATGCGAGATATCAATTATTAAACTCATGATAGTCATGCTTTATCTCTAGAGTAATTTATAGAAAGAGGAAATAAAACAACATTTCCATATGTTTAACAACTACATTATTTACGAGCAACCAAGTATTCCTCCTAATCTTTGAAATAGCGTTTGATTCAGCAAACTAACGAACCAAGCAAATGATTCATGGAATGAGTCCGAATAGTTGGCATTGAAATACCGAATCATCGAGGTATAATCGCAAACTTGTCATTCTAAAACATACGTTCAATTGAATGGAATATTATCTCATACACTTATTAATTTTACCTACATAACGTTCAAACGTCCGAAATTATGCAACCGACATAACGTTCAAACGCCCGAAACTATGCAGCTGACATGTCTTTTATAAACGAAAATGAACTCTTCCACTTCACGGTGGAAACGGAATGAAACGCATTCGCGATGACAACGGTACGGTGTCGACATCTGGATGCGAGATTAGTTTCCCACTAAATTTATCATTATAATATCAATTTTAATCACTAATAATTTGATATTATAATGATAAATTTAGTTTCCCACTAAATTTATCATTATAATATCAAATTATTAGTATGAGAACACTTGTAATACTAACCTCGAGCCAACCGCGAGTAATCGGTTACATATTACTAACATAGTTGTAAGACAAAAATTGTCAAAATATTGGACTCCCGGCCCCGTCAGGCTAACGCCACATGTGCCTTAATAAAATATATATTTTGGAAAAAAAAAATATCAAATTATCTTCAGATGAAATTTTTGTGTGAGATTATTATATCACATGAAGAAAACAAAGTTTTCCACTCACATTGAATACCAGTTTGATACGAAGAAGTTAATTTTCATTAATGATTTTGTATTTGAAAAGTGCTCATTCTGCCTGAAAACTCATCATTATCATCGACACTTCACTAACTCGTAAAACGTAGTTCAATGCGTGCCGTTTATTTCGTTTCCACCGTGAAGTGTATTCGAGAATCAGGCCCAAAGTGAAGTGTAAGTGACGTGAAAGGGTTTGAGACAGTGATTTTCGTGATCAGGCCCAATAACTCACAATCACGAAGTTGAAGGAAAGACACATAAAACGAAACACAACAATGATGGATCCTTCTACACCCAAACTAGTGTTGTCAGAAAGCATTTCATTTTCGACAGAAAACATGTTATTTCGTGAATTGAAGCGTCAAATAAGCAAATAATGTCAGCTGTCCCCCAACGCTTTCAAATGTTTGTATGTATGGAAGCAGACATCTCTTTCTTTTTTCTTTTTTCACCTTTTTGGGGATTGCACAAAAAAAAATACAAACGACGTCAACGGAAATCGAACCAAGGACGGCTGGAATGCAAGACTGTTTCACACGAACACGCTATCCACATAGCTAATGATGCTGTTGGGGAGGAGCGTGATAATATTACATCTCATTACAAATTGAAGTTGGAAAGTGTTTTTTAATTTTACTCCGAGAAAACACTTTCCAGCATAAAGGAGATCTATATCCATCTCGGTCTGGGCCGTGTCCAAGTAGTGTGTGCTTATTTGAAACGTGTCTCTTGCTTCCCTCGCTCGTATTAAACTTATATTGCCGTACCATATATATTATACAAATGCTTACCAGTATTTGTGAGTCATGACATTTTCTGTCATTTTTACGCTCATTTAATGTAATAAATCGGAATGACAAAACATTAGCTAAAAATCAATTTTTGGTGTAGGGCTTAACCTGAGTGGGAATGAAGGTATGGAAAAAAATTATCGAATTTAAAGTACCGACCATGTACATTTTGTTTATTGGCCCAAAAATGACCTGTGCAAAATTTCAGCTCAATCGGACATGATTTAGGGGTGTCTCAGAGCACTCAATGTTTTGCTTTTTTGGCCTGAGTAGCCAGTCCCAAAAAGTCGATTTTCGAACAATTTTTTTTGGGATAAAACCAGATCTCGACGTTTTATGCATTTTTAAATCTTTTGGCATCGGAAAAAAAATCTTGAAACGCTTGGTTTGGCGATGGTTAGGTTAATATGTTCATTGAAACGCATTTTGCAATAGCGATCGCAGAAACAACATACTCCAGGGGTACCGGCACGATTGTATATACGAATTCGATTCGAGATTGTGCGATAGTTTGGCACTTTTCACATTCAAGTCCATGCCGTTCTCAAGACACTCTTCTTTGGAGGTCATTAATATCAGCCTAAAGTGCACATCAGTCGAGGTGAGATGTGACAGATATAAGGTTGGGGAAAAAGAAATGTCGTATTTCTGATCGAAATTTGACGCTTTATTTAACATACTTAAAATTATCCAATTTAAGTCAAATATGCACCGTTTTGTTCGCAAACTTGTTGCCATTTAGAAGGCCACTTAATTATACCCCCCCCCCACCACTTATACCCCCCCCCCTCCTTATTTACAAAAAACTCAGACAGCCAGTTTCGCAAGCCTCTTTTGAGGCCAACTTAGTATCACCAAGAGCGTTTTGCATGCATGGACCGGAAGAGATGATAATCACCAGGTCCAGGTCCGGGCTATACGGTGGGTACAATAAGAAATCCCATCCGAGCTCCCGTATCTTCTGGCGGGTCATCAAAGATGTGTGAGGCCGAGCGTTGGCCTGGTGGAAAACAACACCCTTCCTATTGATCATCCTGGCCGTCAATCCGGACTTGGCGATGGTTTGGGCTGGCTCACCGCGCTTCGACCACGACTTTTTTCGCCACTACATGGTTGTCAGGTTGTCGTACGTGATCCACTTTTCATCACCAGTCACCATCTTCTTCAAAAATGGGTCGAGTTCGTTCCCTTTCAGCAGTGCATCTCATCACCAGTCACCATCTTCTTCAAAAATGGGTCGAGTTCGTTCCGTTTCAGCAGTGCATCGCAGGCGTTGATTCGGTCTTTTGCGTCAACTCGTGTGGCACCCATACATCCAGCTTTTTTTTGGAATCCAATATTTTGCAAATGATTCCAAACGGTTTTATGGTCTATACCCAGTTCCTAACCAATCGAGCGAGTGCTCACATGCCGGTCTACTTGGATGATTTCAACGATTTTATCGGTTTCCACGACGACCAGTACGGAGTGTATCTTCGACAGGCACTACACCAGAACGAAATCGATCAAACCAACGCTGTGCTGTGCGAATCGTTACAGTATCGGGTCCATAAACTACACGATTTTTTTCGGCCGTTTTCGTTGTAGTTTTACCTCGCAGGTAGTAAAAACGTAAAATATGGCGAATTTCTTGCTTGGTGGACTCCATCCTTGACGCGCTAGAACTTGAGACTGAGAAGGACAATCACAACACTGTCAAAATGACACTTGTAGCACGTCTTTAAATAGCCGTATAGTATGACACGATGTGATAAGTACAACACAAGATATGTTTAAGTGTTGTCACATATTGACAATATATGACTTTTTTTTCCCCAACCCAATATCTTCAAATTGCATGAAACGTCGAGATCTACTGTCACCTCGAAAATCATTGACGTAGGACTACGTCTAACCAGAAGATATAGGGAGTAAAATGAAAATCTAGGCACTGAACATGGATGAAAAAATGAAAGATTTCGAACACTTTTAACTTGAGCATTTCTTAATAGATCGCAAAGCTGTTTACATTAATTGATAGCAAATATTTCTATCACAATGAATAACTTTTTTTTTCAGATAAACGAATAAATTATTGTGGAATATCAAGCATTGTACAAACGCAACATGTGCCTCGTTTCGATTAGTCCAATTTTCAAATGGGTTCGACCAAAAGGAGCAACCAGAGTAACAGCGGAATATAATCTGGATACAAGCAACGAATTATATTATAAGACACTACCCTTGTGATTTTACCGCCAGCCGAATAAAATTAATTTGGTTGTTGTTTTCCGAAAACATCATTCATTTTCTAACCGTAGAGCTGATGTGCTAAGGCCATCGTTACAGCATGTAGTGGCAGCAGCGTCAGGAGTGGCAGGAGTAACGACAGGAGTGGTAGAAGCGGTGGTAGGAGCAGCGAGATGAGTGGCAGGAGCAGTACATGAATGGTAAGGAGTGGCGGCATGAGAGGCAGGAGTTGCAAAAGCGGATCCAATTTTGCTGCATACACTAAGAGATTCCGCAGACTGCAGATTTAATTTTCGTTTGAGCTAGTAAAAAAACCGACCCAACTAAATAGATGCATTGTGCGCTAATGCATACCTCTCCGTACTATTGGACGATATGAAGTCTGCAGTCTGCGCTTCGTGGAATCGATCCAGCACACCAGTGCCTGTGATTGCATTCAGCCTGTCGAGAAAAGTCTTCTGTAAAATGAGGACAAAACTTTCGGCATCGTGAGAACGATACATAATCTATTGGCGTTTTTCAGGGCCACAAAATCATTCACAACAGAGTTGTTAGAAGTTATCTACAAAATACGATGGATTCTAAAGTGATATCCGAAAAATAAATTATTGGGGTCTTTCAGATCTATCGTTCAGTTTTTATAAATTGCGAATTAAAGGTGGCTTCAAAGTACAAGCGATTGTTTAATACGTTTGTTGCAAGTCGTTTCAAAGAAGAAATTTTCCAACAGTGCGTTGTGTTTGTCAATTGAGGTGAAAATTCGTTCCATTGCGATTGCTACAGTTGCCGCCAACATAATTGATCTCGGATACCCTCGGTTCTGCTAAACATACAGCTAAGTCGGCAAAAAAGCGACTAGAGCAGCAGCGAAATACACTTTGATGATTTCACTGGCATTGCGAAAACAATCGTAGCTTTCCACCGACAATATAAATCTGTTCAAGGGGAATGTGAAAATATAAATAATACGACAACGAAGCCAATAGACGCACACGCCAGTAATCTGCAGTCCTTTTCTATCCTTTTATTTCTTAAAGCTGCTAGTACATAAAACATCTCAATACAATTAAAATATGAAGAAAAGCAAAGTATTTTAATGTAAGCCACTCCCATTGTGATTCTACTGCCAGTCGAGTGGCTGGAGCGGTAGGAGTCAACGGGCAACGAGTTTCAATTTCATACTTGCTGCGCTCATACACTAAGAGCCTCCACAGACTCAGGGTGGCAACTTGATTTGGGTTTTGGAATACCTGTTTTTTCCCGATTTTCCTGGTAGATTTTTTGAAAAATTCCTGGTCTTTCATATATATGCAAAAACTCTACAAGTTCGCAAAACAAGATGAATTCATTTTTTTTTCATAGAACAAGAAAAATATTAAAACAAACAATAGAACTGTAAAAACGAGACAGAATCATTGAAAACAAAGTAAAATAAAATAAAACTCGCATATACAGGGAGAATATTTTGACGTAGAACTACGTCTTTCATTAAGGGTGCCAAATCAGAAAACAGGTCACGTTTTAATGAAATAAAGTTAACGCTAATAACTATTTATGTCGCGAACGGATTTTGGCGATTATATACTAAACGAATCGGAAATTCCATAAGATTTGTTTAATATGCTATACATTAGAATCCCCTGGTTTGTAAATGGTTAAAATTCAATTCAACTTTAAGCGTTTCCATTTTCCCATACATTTGTTCTGTCCATTTGTGTGCTTTCCCGAACAAAGCTATCAATAACGAGCAACTGATCGACGACCAACGGAGGGGAAAACGTAGGGTTTAAAGTCTCCTTGAACAAAGGAAAAGTAGAAGAATGAAGGGGAATAATTGCCTAGAGTATTAACAGTGGATCTCGTTGAGGCAAACTTTCATTCGGCATTGGACTGTTGAGCAATCCAGTTCACTTTGCTTTCGCTGCGCTTCGATCTAAGTTTGGACCCCACCAGAGGTAATCCAACTTGGATATCGTCGATTGGATCGTGGATTGGAGGAAGGCAAGCTCTAGCCCTGCAAAAAAACGATCGCATTTCCAGGGGCAATAAAATTTCGAGGCAAGCGTCATCTAATGATGCACGCGTTGTTGGTGCAGTGAAAAGCGCTCGCACTGAACCGAGCCTTCGCGAGTGTGACACCGCATCGAACAACAACGAAGTAGGCGATTTCGGCGCGTCAGTCGAAAATGTAAACGCCGTTACCCAGGCAGCAACCAAATCAAGTGGGTGTTACAGCAGAGTACAAGCTGTGTGGCATAATTCGTTTTTTTTCCAAGCTGTTAACATTGTTTTCCGTCATCATAAGGGCTCCGTTGGTGCCTTTGAGAATGCATAAAGATATTAGAGTGGGTTTAGACTAGTGATATATTCATGTGAAGAAATATAATGAGATTTATAGAAATCGTATCAACCGTTTACACTAGCGTGAACTTCTATAATGAATATGGGCCTGATCACGAACGTCACTTCACGGTGAAAACGATATGAAGTGCATACAGATTGCATACAATTCATTTCGTTTTCACCGTGAAGTGACGTTCGTGATCAGGCCATATATTCATATTTTCTATGAATTTATTCACCTGAAGTAGAACTGCATCAAACTTTAGTGATTTCTCACCAGTGAGAAATTTACAAGCGTTTACATATGCTGAATTTATTCAAGTTATATATACCTCGAATAAGTGTATTATATTTATTCTCACCCGTTTACAACTATTTTCACGTGAATAAATCCATCTACAGCTATAGATCTCCCCCAATGTAAACCCGCCATTAAACTGACGTTATGGCGAAGCAGGCGTTGAGATTGTGCGCCAAAAAAATAATTTGGGGAATATCAAGCATCTTGAATGTCTTACTTACTTATAAGTTATTTGGCTTCGCGTGCCAGTCGCAAAACTGCCTTCAACTAGGATTACATTTGCGCTAAAATTGATCAAAATGAAGCATTGCTACTGTTTCCGAGTTTGTTATTAACAAAAAGAGTTTATTTCGTTTGTTTAGTCACCAAGAATGTAAATGTCGTTCTGGAATTTTGTATGTGATTAGGTTTCGCTTGCCAGTAGCAAAACCTCCTCTACTGAGGGTGACAGCTGCGCTTCTCTCGAGCATGAGAAAGTAATACAACTTTTTTCGAGGCCAGTAATATTAACGGAAGCGTTTCTTTTGAGAATAACGCAAAATGATGAGAAGTGTTTTTATTCCTAGTAGTTTCAAGCCACCAATGTATGGCGACTTATATAAAATAACAGTGTAGTTCTACGTCAACAATGCGGTCGTATCTTGGACACAACCTCCTATAATTTTTTAAACGAGCGAGCAAAACTGTGTGATGACACAGTTTCCAGTATCCATATTAGCTCTGCCTTCGTCACATTTTCTCCAAGAATGTATCATTTCATGGGATCAGGTCTACCACTTGCTGAGGAAGATTGCCCAAATGAGCTCTCGACCTGACTCGTCTCTGTATTCTGCGTTTCAGTAGAAATGGACATTTTACAGTTGTTCTCAACTGTACCCGCGGCCCGACAGTACCCGTGAATGGAATGTTCTTGTTCACATTCACGTTCACATTGAATGTTCGCCAGTAAACGTGGAGTAAATAAACATCGAACTTCAATAAAGTAGTTCAGATAAAATATATAGTTGTTCACGAAGCAACGATGTTTTTCGACCCGTACAGAGATTCTATTGAATGAAATTGCCTCCATATAGAAATTGTGAACACGAACGGGGAAATATTTTGACGTCCATATTCACCAGATTTCACGTTCGTGTTCACCGATGCCGGCGGACTATGACGAACTTACCAACATCTAGATTCCACGATATCGTAGTGAAATAGTGATTTATTCCATTTTTATCAATATGAATTGTATTTAAATATGTTTTTCAGTTAGAACATGTTTCTTCGTATCATTTAAAGATATTTTCCTCGCGTTTTATATACGGATTGATGCATTATTAACAAAAAAAAATGTTCACGTTCACGAGAGGTCTAAACCTACGATAAGATCAGACAACTGACTTCTTACCCTTCTTCGTCGTCCAAAAACGAAGCCATGACATGAAGATGCCAGAGCTGCCAAATAACATAAAATTTCGGATTTTTTAAATTTCTGTTTTTATGAATCGTAACATTTGGTTACCATCTAATGATTTTGCATATTTTCAATTAGGCAATCTCAGAAATATGTTTTAAAAAGATGAAATGACGGGTGGGTAATGTCGGGGACATAACCGGAGAGACATAAGACATAAGTCCATTATTCGAATATCATGGAGCACAGATTCAAGAATTACCAACTTTTAGCACAAAATTAAAGAAAAAATTGAAAGGATAAAATAAAACCTCAGCACATTACAACTTTTGATTGTTTCGTATTTAAATCTAAACACTCAAACGCGGTGTCATAGGGATTATTGTTCAGCCGACAACGCACACAAACTTGATGACAAGCACATCGTAATAGGAATTAACGTTTGGTATCGTGATATAATTTGGTTTTGCATTCCTCATGAATAACTGTGTTCTACTAGTCAAGTCCTTCATTTGATACCCACATTGATTTGTATTTTTTTAATTTTTTTTGCTTTGAAAAAATATGTAATCCGCCATTTTGTACCGGCCGCCGTCTTGGATTTTCAAGATCATGAAATACGCAGTTTTATAATGACTGCAGAGATAAAGGTTGTGGAATTCCACGCCATAGCCCGGAATCAACCAACAAACGTATCGTCAGCCATCAAGAAGCACGTCTTACCTTATCGTCGTCGACCGTGTGAAAGGGGCGGAGTGATGACGGCACGCTCTGTGCTCGACGAAACGGGTTGTCGCTGACGCAGTCGACTACAGCTTGTCGATTGAAAGCAGTGTAACATATGCTTTGACCATTAAGCTGCAGTAACACTATTTGTGCAGTAAGCGCATACCACACATCTTCCCCCTTCTCAAAAAAAAGTCTAACATGCCATGAATAAAGATGATGTAGCACACTTTGTGGTTTGTAAGAACCCTTCATATTTTGCTAACTGACATGGCAAATTTTACTCATTCTTATAACTTTGACTTTGAGTGCTTGTAGTGTAATATATATGTTTGTATATACCCTCTATGAGGCTTTGTTTCATTAATAAATGTATAAGAAAACTAAAAAACTTGATAAAATGATTTAATTAATTTTCGTGTGATAATTTTTTTTTTATCTGTATTATAGTGATTTTCAACTCATTTGGCTGGTTCGTCACTTTTACTTCCATTTTTGGAAGAATATCGGGAGTGAGAATTGAACTCGTGACCTTTAGCGTGAGAGGCATGGATGTTACCACTACGCCAGATCGCCTCCACGTGTGATAATTAATTTACCAGTATATTCACCTTGTCGTGAAGTTTATTACATATAAAATAAATCAGTCACCAGGTGACACATTCACTGCGCACAGTCACAGGGGTAGCCAAATTTGACGTTTTGTGTAAAAACGATTAACGAAATTTTTAGTATATTTGGCAACTCTGACAATTCGTATGTTGTTGTTTATTTCTGTGCAACGATAAAGAGGACGACAAAAGAAAAAAAACAGAAAGGAAATTATATGTAAACTGACTGTTTATATTCTCTTGTTTTCATTTCCAATGTTTCTTTTTAGGATTGCAGTTTTCACCTATTGTACATAATCCTGAAGACGAACGGGAATTTTCTTAACGCGAGGATTCCGTCCAGTTGAATCACCCGGAATGGAAGGATTGCTGTTAAAATTTCCCACAACCGATTTCTCTTTCCGCCACCCAGAGACTTTCTTAATTTGTGTAACGTGGCGTTTTATTACGCACCCACTTCCATTACTGAGGGTAAGACTTCCGTTATTCTCTTCCATAACGGTATACCGAATTGGAGAGAAACGGGATTCTCCATTTCCGCGCGTGTGTCGCTCTACTATCACAGTGTCGCCGTGTTTAATTCGACAAAGCCGCGCACTCCGACGTTCATCTTCTCGTTTTTTGCCAGCTAACTTCGCCTCTCGGTCCCTATTGTTGAGAAGTTCTTCGTCTACAGCAACCTCCTCATAGTTCAACATAGGAAGTTTCCGTTTGATCTTCCGGCCACTCATGACCTCCTCTGGTGGTAATTTGGTCATGCTATGTGCTGCTGCGTTGTGCGCATGTATTGCTGCGCGCAGTTCATCGACGTAGTTGCTTTTATTAATCGTTGCACTAGCCATTGCTTTATTAATTACTTTCATATATCCTTCAACAAGTCCGTTTTGTTGAGGGAATAAAGGAGTAGAGATAGTGGATATGCCACGATCCATGCAATATTTTTTATACTCTTCTCCATTGAAAGGAGGTCCATTGTCCATTTTGATTGATTTTGGTATGCCTTCTTGATCGAAAACGGCTTCCAGAACTTTCCGTGTGTATTCAAAACTCGTGGATTTGACAGGTCGAGCGATGAGATATCGTGATCTATAATCAACAATGACTAATATCGAAATGCCTCCGAAATTAATATATGGACCGTTAAAATCCAAAGCTATCGTTTCCCATACGGCTTTTGGTGCAAAAACTCGGTGCATTGGGGTAGGTTTTTCGGGTTTTCCGTTTAACGCACAAGTTTCACATGATTCAACCCACTTTTCAACCTCGCTAGACATACTAGGCCACCGAACACGTTGTCTCAAAATGCTCTTGAGCTTGGCAGCCGAGGGATGACCATCGTGTGCTATCTCCAGTGTTTTTTCCCGTAATGCCGTAATGTCGGGATGACAATACAACCGGTTTTTATTAACATTCCGTCTCGTGTGGTCATGTCATTTTCTACTAGTTGGTACTGTTTCAAGTGCACAGGCCACTCTCCTGACTTAAGTGAACATAATACACCTTAAAGAATAGGATCATCGGATGTCGTTATTTTTATCTCATCATCTGTCAGGAACGTTCACCTCTAAAGTAGCTATTTCCCAAGGGCTTGTATTGTCATCGAAGACATCGTCCTCACCGTTGTAGAGCCTTGAAGGTGGATCAGCGATGTTTTCGGTTCCTCTTATATACTCCACATCATAGCGATATGGGCTCAATCGTAATGCCCAACCATCAGCGCGAGTTAAGGCCCTCTTCGACTCCTCTCGAGATCGATTTAGAATAAATGATACTACTTGTGCGTCAGTTCGTATTGTAAATTTTCGTCCCAATAAGAAATACGAAAAATGTTCGACAGCCCAAAACGCAGCGAGAGTGATTGGAGAAGTCCAGGTCAGGTCGACGTCTTTGGCTGGGGACTTTGCTCGGAAAAACTCCATTGCCTTTGTGATATCCGCAAGTACATTCTCGACTCTCTGAAGGCGATCGTCGGTACTACGCGTGGTGCAACTTACAATGTTAACTGGTGAAATTCTATTAGTCTCATCAGTTGCTTCACGAAAGTTTGCCGATTCGCCAGCTTGACTGTTGTTATTGGCGCCACCCTCATTGTGTGTGATGTTTAGGTGATCGTGGTCTCCTACTTCGGAATTCATGTCAGCTATAGAATCAGATACAGTCTTGGGATTATGGTCAACATCACTGCTCTCGTACTCCGAGACGGGTCTCGCACATACTTTCCCTCGTTTGCCATTTTGATAGATTTTGCTGTCCTTGATAACAATCTGCAATATTCGGAAAATGTTTAACAATATTCGTTATTTATCGATTTTTTGGTCCACTAAAGGAAAGAAAAAAGTTTGGCCATTGCTTTGACCTTTGCCAAAGGAATACGTTTCGTTCTTTTAATGACGTAACAAAAAGCATCATTGCAGATAAGCTGTTTCTGTGGTCTTACTATGCCACAGTAACTAAACGATATTTCCTATAATTGTTTTGGACTTACTGTGCCAATAAATTTCATTGGTGAACGTAGAATAACGTTACACACTGTGGTCTTACTATGCCACCTAGAGAATAATGAGTTCATACGCACGGTTTATATTTTTTTGAACGTTCTACTTGACACTGTGGTCTTACTGGGCCACTTAGACTATCAAAATCCGGAATTTTCCAACATGGTGGACTTACTGTGCCACTTTGATCTTTGCGAACTTTAATTCCCAAAGATGTCTGAACACGGTGGTCTTACTGTGCCACTTAGAACACTGTGGACTTACTGTGCCACTTCGAACACTGTGGACTTACTGTGCCACAAATTCTCAGGAATTTTGCGATTCCTATCTGAGCTAGATGCTTGGGCATCAACGTATTTCTTTGTCAACTTTGTCACTTTTTCACTTATATGCCGCATAGTGGGCATGTTGATAGTGCCACAGAAAACCGGAATGCGAAGAAATTAAAATGGCGTACCATCAAAAATGCTGGTTGATTCCTTTTATTCGAAATATTTAGCAAAATAAATATGTTGATTAAAACAAAAAACTAGGTTCTTCTACGTTAAAGTAAAGAAAAAAAAATGGACTGGCAGGATCGCCAATGTGGAATTCCACGCCATAGCCCGGAATCAACCAACAAACGTATCGTCAGCCATCAAGAAGCACGTCTTACCTTATCGTCGTCGACCGTGTGAAAGGGGCGGAGTGATGACGGCACGCTCTGTGCTCGACGAAACGGGTTGTCGCTGACGCAGTCGACTACAGCTTGTCGATTGAAAGCAGTGTAACATATGCTTTGACCATTAAGCTGCAGTAACACTATTTGTGCAGTAAGCGCATACCACACAAAGGTGTGTTCCAAATTTCAGATCAATCGGTCAACAAGAAGGAGGTCAAATTTCAATTAATGTAATACATCGCTATAGACAAGCATGTTATATACAAACATGCAACAGCTAAATAAAACCGTTTAAAAACTCCAGCATTCAATCAAATCGAGCGCGATTAGCCTCTCATTCACTCGGCGCGACGCTTCCAACCAGGGTTGCCAATAGTATTTTTGAAAAAAACTGGAAGATTGCTCTTGAAAAATTGGATCCTGTAAAACCTTTCTATTTTAAGAAGAACGGCTAATCTAAATTGATTTTTTTTACCCATTTCAATGCTTGAGAAATAGAATTTTTTATGCTGCGTGTAGTGTTTGTATGTAGTTCATAAAACGGTAACTGTAATTACTGTGAAACAATATTTGAGGGATTTTTTTATTTGGGCAAAACTTGAAGAGTTTCGTATTTATCGCTTCATAAAATCCATAAAATCGCTGATAGAAGAGCGTAGCGTATAGTTCGATACCTCAAAAAGGCACGGATCAGCATGAAATACGAGGTAAAATACCAAAAAAATACCATAAACAACTTCTCATAATGTTATTTCAATACTCAAATAACCACAAACAATGTTGCTTAAGTATTACTTTGGTATTGAAATTATCAAATTTTGGTATTGAGACGCTTTTTTCCTCATTTTTTTTTTGTATTATTCATTGCTAATTTACATCTTATATTAGGGTTGTACAAACCAAATTTCGGTATCAAGATCAAGATGGGGACCCTTAAATATTTCCTCTAGCTCGAGAAAGTACTTTTGACAAAATATGCATAGTATGCTTTCCTGCAAAATTTACACTATGGTTCACATGCATTTTATGCATGTTAGCTGTTAGCTATTTAGGGGAGTTTGTTTGCATTCATTAAATTAATTATATTTAGAACTAAAATTTCTTCGAGTGACTATGAGAAACTAATATCCATTTGCTGTAAACGGAAGCAAGGTTACTTGCGTTTTATATTCATATCAATTTAAGTCAATGGAAACCATTTATTCTATGACCTTCTGAACTTCAGGATGTTTTAGAGGATCTATAACATCTGATGTTTATATAAACTCAGAGCCTGCATAGCTCGCGGACTCTATGAACTATTTTGGGTAAGTTTTCTTTCTATGGACATTGTACCAGTCGCGAATGGAATGGTAGATCAATTGGTCTGAACAATTGGAACATCCGATATTTATATAAATTGAAACACAGTGTAGCACATTAATTCTTGTTAAATAAAATTAACAATTGAGTGATACCCTGTTTTCAAAGTAGTTTGATGAGTTTCCACCATTCGGGAAAGCTCTTCGTTTTGGAATTTTCGACAAAATACCGACCGATTGAACAAAATGGAAAGAACCGAATTACAACCTCGCCTGTCGTAGAAAAGAGAGATCGATCCAAGGTCGAATGATAAATCTAAGAAAATAGAATTACATAAGGGATAGGAAGAGGGAGGGACAGATAATATTTATCATTGTAAATTTATTTTACATAAAATGGATAAAACTAGGGTACACATATAAAAAACTGGATAAAACTGTACGATATTCCAAAAAACTGGAAGATTTTAGGGTTCAACTGGATGACTGGATCGAGAAAAAAAAACTGAAAGAATCCAGTTTAAACTGGAACATTGGCAACGCTGCTTCCAACGCTTTTAACACACTTCGATAAGCTCTCCTGCTCCACATCACATAGAAACTCCTGTCTCTCCCTCTTGCGATATCGCACCGCATTCATCCCCTACAAGTGCAGCGATATCTCTTAAACTCAAAATCAATCTCAAGATAGCGTCTTTCCTACTTGGCGTCCGATGATAGAATGTGGCCAATAGAGATGTGCCATCCGCTCATGAGCTGTTCATTCGAATCGCTTCATCATAGTGAACGGATTCGGATCGGCTCGCAATCAAAAAAACGCAGCTCATCAGCTCATTACGGAGCTGGAGCTGATGAGCTGTTGAGCTGTTGAGCTGATGAGCTGCTGAGCTGATGAGCTGTTGAGCTGTTGAGCTGATGAGCCATTGAGCTGTTGAGCTGATAAGCTGCTGAGCTGATGAGCTGTTGAGCTGTTGAGCTGATGAGCTGTTGAGCTGAAGAGCTGTTGAGCTGTTGAGCTGTTGAGCTGCTGAGCTGTTGAGCTGCATAGCTGTGGAGCGCAAAAGCTGCAGAGAGTGTGAATTGCGAGACGCGAAAGAATTTTTCGTCTCCCGCGCTTCATGGCATGACGTCAGTTTGTTTTCGTGTATCCCTCTTCGTACTTTAGCTTTAGCAGAGATGCCAGATAGGAAAAAAGGTTTTTGTTTTGAAGATATTCAATCGTTCGTTACTTCATTAAATTTTTCTTATATGGCCAAACAAAATAGTACACATTATTATATGCTTGTAAATAAATTTAATATATTACATTGTTATTTAAACATTACTGTGGAAACACATACATTTATTTCCGCGTGCTGAATGAAAACAATACAGAAAACCACCAGGCATAAATGTTGATACTGGTCCTTTTGTAACCTTTGTGATCGCGAATAATTATTTCTCGTTGCACCTATTAGTGGATTTATTTTTATATCCTCGGATGCAAAAAAAAATCTCGATGGTTTTTTTTCAAAAAACGTTGTCTCGGCCAATATTCCTGGAGGCATTCTATTTGGCTACTGTTGGTTTTTCTGTTGTTTAAGTTCAGCATATCCTAAGCATCTTCTATGTTGGATTTCAGCATACAGTATTTGTTGTATATTATATTATTAGAATTCATATCAGTTTTAGTTTTTGTACAATTACGAATTAAATTCGTTTATTTTTTGCTTTCCGTCTATTAAAAAATGCACACTATGCAATGTCCCATGGTGATTACGTTTCATATGCAATTGTGTGGACAACTGCAAAATTGAACTGAGCTGAAGAGCTGTTCCAAATGAGCAGCTCACTTGTATGAGCTGAACGGCTCTGAGCCGCTCACCATGATGAGCTGATTTGCCCATCTCTAGTGGCCAAGCACCACCATCGCTTACTTTATATAGCCATATAGTTAAAGTTGTAGCGACCGCCTATATTTATTCATAATCTCTTTTTCGTCCCCCACTTTCACCTTGTCTATACGTTTCGCCCGTACCCGTGGTTGTTTGTTATGAATTGCTGTTCGCTGCGGGAGCGCAGACAAAATGTATGGGAAAGTAGGGAATTCTTTCTTCCAATTTTTCATCAATTTGAACTTTATATGAGCTGATAACCCGTAATGTGTAGCATATAAACAATTTCTGAGGATAGTTCCTATCAATGTGTGTATTTGGAACCAAAATCCATTAATTAATTGAGGAGGTATTAGCGTTCGAACACTTTTTCACACTGAAATATTGAAATGGGCCTCTATATTGAACGGTTAGACGTAATCCTATGAAAACTTTCCTCGACAGAACAGAACAAAATTCGTTGTTCTGTATAGCTGGTTCCATTAGAGATGTGCCATCCGCTCATGAGCTATTCATTCGAATCGCTTCATCATAGTGAGTTGAGCTGATGAGCTGTTGAGTTGAAGAGCTGCATAGCTGTGGAGCGCAAAAGCTGCAGAGAGTGTGAATTGTGAGACGCGAAAGAATTTTTCGTCTCCCGCGCTTTTTATATGACGTCAGTTTGTTTTCGTGTGTCCCTCTTCGTTCTTTAGCTTTAGCAGAGATGCCAGATAGGAAAAAGGTTTTTGTTTTGAAGATATTCAATCATTCGTTACTTCATTAAATTTTTCTTACATCGCCAAACAAGATAATAAACATTATTATATGCTTGTAAATGAAATTACTATATTATATTGTTATTTAAACATGACTGTGGAAACACATAAATTTATTTCCGGGTGCTGAATCAAAAAAATTTAGAAAACCACCCGGCATAAAGTTTGATGATTGATAATGGTCCTTTTGTTACCTTTGTCATCCTGAAGAATTTTTTCTCGTTGCGCCTATTAGTGGATTTATTTTTATATTCTTGAATGCAAAAATAATATCTCGGTAGTTTTATCAAAAAACGTTGTCTCGGCCAATTATTCTGAAGGCATCTCATTTGGCTACTGTTGGCTCTTCTGTTTTTTAAGTTCAGCATATCCTAAGCATCTTCTATGTTGGATTTCAGCATTCAATATTTGTTGTATATTATATTATTAGAATTCATATTAGTTTTAGTCTGTGTACAATTACAAATTAAATTCGTTTATTTTCCTGCTTTCCGTCTATTAAGAAAATGCACACTAGAAAATGTCCCATGGTAGTTATGCAATTGTGTGGACAACTGCAAAAATCAATTGAGCTGAAGAGCTGTTCCAAATGAGCAGCTCACTTGTATGAGCTGAACGGCTCTGAGCCGCTCACCATGATGAGCTGATTTGCCCATCTCTAGGTTACATCATCAAAATAAGTCAACGGGAAAGAAAATGTCAACAGTGTAACAAGAGATTGGTAGTCAGCAAAACACAACATGGATTGTTTCAACCATCTCTTATCAACGTTTAATGATGTTTCCTCCGTTGTATCCCTGTATCATATCCCTCCTATCTGATCGATGAACTTTTACTTAGTCGCGGCAATACATACACACACTCTTTACAGACACACGGGCCGAAGGTTGTGCAGCCCACTGATCATTCACCAAGAGCTGAGGATTGTACTGCTCATGGCAACTCTACACGAGCTGATGAATCTGCCGGCTAGTGATCATTCTATCCTGGATTCCTCGAGTCGAGAAAGCCGCACCACGCTAGATATGGGGTACAGACTAGGGGGGCGTTGCTGATTAATGGTCAGCTGCATCCCATAGGAAGTATCCCGTGTCGGGCACACGTACAGAGACTGCAACACCCCAATTATGAGAACACTTGTAATACTAACCTCGAGCCAACCGCGAGTAATCGGTTACATATTACTAACATAGTTGTAAGGCAAACATTGTCGAAATATTGAACTACCGACCCCGTCAGGCTGACGCCATATGAGCCTTAATAAAAAAATATATTTTGCATTAAAAAATTTTTATGAATAGAAAGCGTATAGCTTGGTGCATGGCGGATGACGCATGTGTAATTTTTTATGGTTGTGTTTGTGGGAAGATGAAAAATCAAACTTGCGTCGATTTGAGACTCTGACTCTAGACGGGACTCAAGCGTCGACGAAAGCTCCGTTGACTGATTGAGTACCGGTAAGTTTCTTCGTTTTTTCAAAAAATAATGCTTTATTCTTTATTTATTGTTACAAATTTAATATTCAAAGTATTTCCCATCGCTAGTCCCAACTTTTTCCCATCCTTCTGGCAATTCACTGATCCCTTTGCGGAAATAATCGGCCGGTTTGTCGGCCATCCACGAATCGATCCAATTTTTGATTTCATCAAAATTGGAGAAGTGCTGGTCAACCAGGCCATGTTGCATCGATCGAAAAAGGTAGTAATCGGATGGAGCAATGTCTGGAGAATACGGCGGTTGGGATAGGACCTCCCATTTCAGCGTTTCCCAGTATGTTTTGACCGGTTTCGCGACATGCGGCCGAGTATTGTCGTGCTGCAAAAAAACTTTATCGTGTCTTTGTTCGTATTGTGGCCGTTTTTTCTTCAGTGCACGGCTCAAAGGTATCAATTGTCGTCGATAGAGGTCCCCCGTAATGGTTTCATTCGATTTTAGCAGCTCATAGTACATCACACCAAGCTGGTCCCACTAAATATACAGCATAACCTTCTGGCCGTGACTATCCGCGCGGCCGTCGATGTTGATGCATGGCCGGTGTATTCATACGTTTCCCGACGTTTAGGATTGTTGTGATGGACCCACTTTTCATTGCCAGTAACGATTCGAGGAAAAAAAAACCCTTTGTTTTATGTCGTTGGAGCAGTTGTTCGCACGTGAAAAAACGGCATTCGACGTCTCGTGGCTTCAATTCATACGGCACCCAATGTCCTATCTTTCGGATCATTCTCATTGCTATTAAACGATCGGATATGATTTGCTGAGCTACTCCAAGTGTATCTGCAAGTTCTTGTTGAGTTTGTGACGGATCTTGATCGAGTAAAGCCTCCAGTTCTTCATCTTCAAACGTTTTTAGCGGTTCGGAACGTTCTTCGTCTTCCAAGACAAAATTACCACTTTAAACCGTGAAACCCACGTCTGACACGTTCGCTCTTCCACCAAAATGCGATGATTTTCCGCAGCCTCTTTCTTCATATTGAAGTAATGAAGTAACACTCCCCGCAAAACATTCTCGTTGGTACGAAATTCGACATATTCGAAGTGGCAAGAAACTATGTTGTTTACACTTCAACTTTTTGATATGAAAACTGAAAAGACGCGCAATGACAGTAGCTTTCCAACGAATGTCTGGAAATTTTATTAAATGGAATAATAATCAAGTTACGCCATCTGTTGTAAAATCGAAGGAACTTACCGGTACACCTAATATATAAAACACTAGCTGACCCGGCAAACTTCGTCCCACCCAAAATTTGTTTTTTGTTGTATACCTTCAAATGAGCAAGTTCATGGGTCCAATCGCAGCACTATTCATTGATTGATCTTCTATTCGACCCCGTTGAATTTACCTTTTACTATAAAATTCCTAGTATTTCTAACAAAACTCATCATTATAATATCAGATTAATTTCAGACACAATTCTCGTTCAAGATTTTTCAACCAATTGCAAATAACGTTTCTCCGTTACATGGAATAAATGTTTTATACAGAAAATATGATAGAATAAAGACAGTCCTAAATCGGACAATTCCTTCCTCGAGTTCTGCCTTATCAACACATCCGTCGATCCATTTTTTTTTTGTATAGATAGAAGAAGATATAGGAGTGCGTTTCATCACATTAAAATCCATTTCCATTTTCGAACAAAGATAAATTTCGCCAGCGCAAACATCAAATGGACTAACAGCACTTGTCACTATGCAATTGTAGAACATATGGGAATTTAATTTTCCGAATTTTCCCTTTTTCTTTCAGAGTTTTCTGAAAATTTTCAATTGTCATGTTTGGTTGGAATATTTTTGGTTGAAATATGTGTAATATTTTTATGAAACCCCCTCTCCATTCCAGAGGAGGGAGGGGTGTCATGCCATTATAGAAACATTTCTCATACCCAAAAACCTCGAGTTATGCAGAAGTTTGTATTTCGTTTGTCTGGCAGCCCCCCTTATAGAAGGGGAGAGGATTGTATTTACCATAGAAACGTTTCGTGCTCCGTAAAACTTTCACATGCAAAATTTGGCTCCATTTGCTTGATTAGTTTTCGAGTTATGCAGAAATTTGTGTTTCATTGGATGACAGTCCACCCTTAGAGAGCGGGAGAAGTGTCATTTGTATGGCAGCCCCCCCTTAGAGAGGGGGTCGGAGGGTCTAACCACCATAAAAACATTTATTGCACCCTAAAACCTCAATATGCTTAATTTGGTTTCAATGGCTTGATAAATTCCCTACTAATGTAGAAATTTGTGTTTCACTTATATGGCAGCCCCTCTTAGGGTGGGGGGAGGTGTCTCAAACTATCACGAAAACCCTCCCCGGCCCCAAAAACCCCTACATACCAATTTTCATGTTGATCGGTTCAGTAGTTTCCGAGTCCATAAGAATCAGACAGACAGACAGACAGACAGACAGAAATCCATGCTTATATATAGATACAGGTACACTACATTTAAATAATAATTTGAAAAAACTAATCAATCATATTTTTCCTGGTTTGTTTGAAAACTCCCGGTTATTTCCCGGTTTTCCCCTGTGAAAAAAAATCCTGGCTATTTCCCGGTTTTCCCGGTTGAGTTACCACCCTGCAGACTACAGACATTCCATCGACCGAAAATTTTGGACAGTTTTGGCTAGTGCAAACACCGACCCAACTGAAACGATGCATTATGCGCGAATGCATACCTCTCTGTACTCATCAGACTATTGGACGATTGAAAGTCTGCAGTCTGCGGGGGCTTCAAGGCCACTGTTCCACGAATATCATCAACAACGACCAACGAGCTTTCAGCACACAAAATGACAAAATGAGGACAAAAATTCGACATCGTGACAACAAAAATGAATCTATAGGCGTTTTTCAGGGCCACCAAAACTTTCACAATAGAGTTATTAAAAGTTATTACAATACGATGCGGTTAAGAAAGGTAACGATTACGAAAGTTATGAAACTTAAATTTCTGCATTACTCGAGAATTAATCAAGTAAAAGCAACCAAATTAGGCAGCTTGAGGTGTTAGGGTGCAATAAATGTTTAATGTATTGAAAACAAAAAACAAATTTTGGGCGGGACGAAGTCTGCCGGGTCAGCTAGTTATTGAATAAAAATGAAAATATCGATATGAAAATATGAATATGAAATCATTTTCTTTTTTTGATAAAACTAAACAACCTATCATTGAGAAATACTTTTTGGAAAGCCTTGCTACTTGGATGAATTGGATGTCTGAATCGTGAATGACTAATTTGTTACTTTTTAAATTTTTCAACTTTCGTGATTTCATTGTTTTCGGGTTGAAAGCGATTCAAGGTATTTTTCAACGTTGAGAGTTGTGTTCTTCGATGAAAAACTGAAGTTGAAGTTTTGTTTAATGGTATTGCTTACGCCTCCACAGCCACGACATAACAGGTTCGGATTTTCTGTTACAGTTCTGCGTCTGCTGAGATGTTTTGTTCTGCGTTGGAGAAGTAATTTTGCTAGGAGATACCGAACAACTACTCAGATATTCAAGAAATTGATTATTCCAATTTCAGTGCTCTAGACAGCGAGCAACCAACAGTACATGTTGATCCTTAGAATTAATTTGACAATCTTCTCAAATCGCTTCGCGGAGCGTTCGCGCCCCTCAGTCAATGAAAGCATACATTTGTCGGCCCTTGTCATTGCTATCAAATATTTGTATCAAAGAGTTTTATCGGCATTCTGGATGATTCAGTCAATATAATAGTTTTCTTTTTTTGTCTTTATTTAAGAGGCTTTTCGCCATAATAGTTGTCGTGTTCCTCACGCCAAGTCCAATGTCATCGATCATACATATTTTGAGCCAAGTGAACCAGACTGAGCTTACTCCTGCTTAATTGAAGGTCTACATCAGAAAAGTGGAAACTTCCTAAACTGAGTACCACCAATATCATCAACAAGTGATGGCAAGTATTCCACCCAACCAGCGAAAGGATCAAGATCCAAAGTTACTGCTTTTAGAAACGTTGCACGAAGAGGTGTCAACCATTCTCGAAACCTGGCTAGAGAAATTGACCGCACCTCAACCGAATCATCTTCACCAAGCAATGCCATTAGCAGTGTATCAACAATCCGTCGTGATCCAGCAGCCCCTTCCTCGTGTCATTCCCATGTTTGAAGGAAAGTACGAGAACTGGGAAAATTTAAAATCATAAAAACGAAGCACCACGTATAAAGCTGTACCACCTTGAGAAAGCTCTGGTGTGTGACGCAGCAGGAATAATCGACGTGAAAACAATTAGCGACGGAAACTACGAGCACGCCTGGCAACTATTGGAAGAACGATTCGAGGACAAACGGTGAATGATTTACATTCATATCGCTGGCTTACTTGATACGAAGAAATTGCAGACACAGGATTACGTTGAGCTACGATTGCTGGTCGAGTCCATCAGTGGTTACGTGCAGAATTTAAAATTCCTCAACCAGCAGTTCACCGGAGTATCGGAGCTAATTGTCGTTCATCTGATCGCACGTGCATTGGATGCTACTACAAAGAAACAGTGGGAGTCCACCATCAAGCGAGGAGAGTTTCCTACCTACGAGAATACCATCCGATTCTTGAAAGACCACGTCTCAGTTCTGGAGAGATGCCATGGTTCTTGTGAAGAATCTAGATCCCAACGACCGACAACGAAGCAACGCAGCTACAACGGCGGATCAGCGATGTGAAATGTGTGAAGAGGCCCATCCAACATTCAAGAGTTCGTTGTTCAATAGGCTGTCCAAAGACAGGGAGAAAAATGCCTGCTTCAACTGCTTAAGGCGTGGACACAGCGTGAAGAACTGCCGTTTGAAGAAATCGTGTTTCAATAACCAACTAACGGTAACAGCAGCACACTCCAACAACCGGAATAATCCAGCGAGTCAGGTGGTGTTGCTCACTGCTCTCGTTGATATTTATGATGATCAGCAACGTCCTCGTGTGTGTAAAGCTCTGCTAGACTGTGGTTCCCAGGTGAGTTTTATAATCCAATCATTTGTCACCTCATTTGGTATTGATGTGGAAGAAGTAAGTGACCCGATAACAGGCATAGGCAGTGTAAGGTCAACTATCAAACAAAAATGTACCGTGCACGTCCACTTTAGATGCGAAGATTTATCCTTCATTGTGAATTGCTTGGTCTCACCATCGGTGAAAATAAATTTGCAAAATTCGGAACTTCCACAACTGGCTGATCCATCCTTCAATGAGCCCAGCCAAGTTGATTTGTTTATTGGAAGGATTGGTTTTACGACATCATGAAGCAAGGGTGTTTGATACTGAACGACGACCTCCCTAGCCTTCACAACTCTCAATTGGGATGGTTAGTGGGAGGCAAGCTGCGCGAAAGTTCCTCTTCCAATCTTGCGATTCATTCTCGTGCTGTTAGTGTTGGTCCAGTTGATCCAGAAATTCCGAGAAATGAAAGGTGTGTCACCAGAAATAGTTCCATCGAGCGAGTAGGAGCAATGTGAATTTTTGCTGCAACCCATAATCAAGAAGACAGTGGTCGTTTCATCGTGCATCTTCCATTGAAAGACAACGCTTTCCAGCTGACAGATTTTTGAATAGACCAGAACCCTGCGGATACCGTATCGCGAAGACAATCTGCTGAAGAGTTAGGTGAAAATGATATTGGGTGGAATGTATTGCAAACAAACAATTACCAAGAAGAAACACCAGTCACACTAACGGATCGTGAAATTCCTGAGCTGAGGATTCCATTGATCGCATTATCAGTGAAGAACTACGACGAATTCCCGTTGCTGACTAAAATCAATTCGTTCCGAAAATGTCAACGGAATTTGGCATACATACTACGCTACGTGTCAAATGCTAAAACGAAGAAAAAAGACCGGTTGCTCTCGCCATAGCTCACCATACCTGAACATCAAGCGGCTTCACATTTGATGAGAAACAAGAGTTTGCGAAAGAGATCGAGTGCATCAGGTCAGGAGAGTCCAACTACCGTCTAAACAACTTTAGACCGTTTCTAGACAAGCATTGCTTCTACGAGTAGGTGGTCGTATCAGCAATTCAAAACATCCTTTCGAGATGAAACATCGACGGAGAACGATTCCACCCAGTGCGCCACATTTCGGTGGGCTTCGGGAAGCTAAAGAAAAGCGTGTGAAAACAGTCTAAAGAAAGTGTACCATTCAACGTCGTTACCGCTATTCTAGTTATCCACCCAGTTATGCCAGACCGAAGTTAAGAATAGTGAATGTCCAGAGGAAAACAGATACATTTAGATGACCAATACACAAACTTGCACCTTTGCCTATAGTCAATTACCTTATTTCCGAATCTTCCACTTTTTACCTGAGGGAGAATGTTCAGTTCCGAACAGAACCATCCGAACTGAAGTGACAACATATCGCAGCATGCAGAATTTGCACACCACACACCACGTGCACCCTTTCCACATTGCCACTATGAGCGTGCCATCACTAAAATACGCTGTGCTCGATGGCATATAAGACAGTGCTACCCGCGGCATTTGATTCAAGGGACGAATGACCTTTGGGTTAGTCCCTGTAAAAACAAGAACCGAACCGGCATTCGATTCAGTTTTGCGTGAGCAGTGGGGCAGTACACAGAGAAGCAAGCAGCAGCAAGAAGAATAGCAACATCAGCAGCAGCAATGAAACTGCACCGTCGGCAGTAAGAAGCTGTACCGTCAGCGGCAAGAAGAAACCCGTTTCTGTGCAACCATAAGGCCAAGCGCAAATTGAGACGCGTATAGTGCGAGTAACTTGGCGCGATATAGTCCCTGTTTTTATGGCTAATGAAAACAGATAGAACGGCGCAAATTGACGAGGAGACGCGAGATGGCCCAGCGCTCGTGAGACACGACTCGCGTGACGCTGTGGCTGAACCACAGTTTCTCGTGCTTGTCGTGCCGGCTATGATGGTTGTGTTGGTGAACAATCATATAGCACCGTGAGTCTGGCACTGTATGGTTGCGCCGGTCGGATTGTTGAATTAGTAAATAAATATATCGCGCAACTCTGTGTGGATCAGATATTGTATGCGAGTGGCACGTTGTTTACACCAAACTGCGAATCAATATGCGCACCGCCACGTTACGTTCATGGCACATATAGGCACATATGAGTCGCGTTGGCCGTCTCGTATTAGCTCACGAGCGCTATACGCCTCTCAATTTGCGCCTAGCCTAAAAGTGACGCGCCCACAGCGGAGCGCATCTAGTGATCCCCGATTTTTTTAAATAAATCGTTCATCAGCTAATCGAATACTTTTCAGCAGTTTGTTATTCGATACGATTAATCCAGCCGTATGACACCCGCCATGTTTTTGGTGCCAACATCTCCAACGTCAAAAGTATTTGTTTTCTTCAAAATAGCGATCCGCGTTGACGGCATTGAGCTTCGTTTACTAGTTTAGGGGAGCGTCAAAGTATAGCTGATTTTCAGTCGGAATGAACGTTTTCAGAATTAAAATTATGAATGAAAATTAGCTTTTCTATATCAAATTAGTATTCTATTTAAATTAAAAACACTTGAATTGCAGGTGGGGAAAAGGTCTCATACGAATTTTTTTTGTGAAGATAACTTTATATTATAATAAAAAAATTCAGTCACAATGTTGGAATTGTATAGCCATATGGTTGAATGAAAGTCAGAAATACATAATAACATGATGTGGAAATTTTCATTCAAATTTTAAAATTTAAAAACCGGCTTCGCGTCTTCTAATCTGATATTAGAGGCGAATGAACTGAAAAGTTTAAAGCCTCTTTAATTCAACATCATCATCATCATCTAATCTGATAGAGATCACACTAACGAATTTGGGACCCAAATTATGGCCCTAATTCGAAGTCGCCACCAGACGTCGACACAATGCCACTGTCGTCGCGAATTACCAATTTACCACAAACTGACATATCGTGATGTCGATGATGAACTTTTTCAGCAGAGGGATAGTGAGATAGGCGGTGACGGTAGGTAGAATGAGATAGCGAGAATCGTGCCATACACCTGTGTTAATCGCCCCAAATAATCGATTAATCGTCACACTCAGAGAAATAATTAGTTAGACTAATATTTCTCATTTATAGAAAGCCGTCTAGAATGAAAAAAGTGTTCATTCCGCCTGAAAATCAATTATTATCTTTTACGCTCCCCTGAACTCGTAAACGAAGCTCAATTCGCGTTGGTTGGCTCGAGGTTAGTATTACAAGTGACTCAATTGAGCAGATTCGTCCCCAGAAGAATTATCTTCTTTTTGAGGGACTCGTTTATGTTTTTTCCCAGATCTTAAATGGGATTCATTATCGGAGATCTCCATCTCTGGAGATCCTCCACTATCCTCCATTTTACAAAAATTTCTGTCTTATTTCTAATATATTATTGATTTTAACAATAATCTCGAAAAAAAAAAATAACAAAACAAAAATAAATTATGATAATAATTTATGTTCATTAAACAATGAACAAATGAGTTGAATAATAATATTAATATTAAATAGGTGTACCTTAATATAAAAGTTGTTCCGATACTGCGCTCTACTGCCCTAACCAGGGAGAGACAGAGGCTACGCGCTATGGATCAACACAATAGCGCAAGAATAGCTCACACGGTTACGTGATGATAATTCCCGTTAACGACAGCCACACGATGGCGATCCCGTTATGCCGATGTTCAACAGCCGCCAAGGGCTGCAAGCTGCAAGAGCGCTGCTTCCTTTGTTCCACTTCACAAAAGGTCAATTCGAAAGCGGACAGCAATGACCTTCACTCGTACACTATACCAATCGCACAATAGTAAAAGTGGCAACGCACAATAACGACACTGAACTTTACTCGTCAAGAGTTGGATAGCGAATGGATGCTAATCAATATGAAATGCTTAAAAGAACGTCGGAACTCTACCATGATTCTATTTATTATTGGCATCATATCACAACGAGTGGACTCAAAAGAAATATTAGGAAACCTGAACTTTTACGCACCCATTAGGCACCTGAGAAACCCTAACATTTTCTACATAGATTACCGAAGAACGAATTATGCCAAATATTCTTCTATTAATCGTATGATGAGCCTCTGTAACGAACACAGTGAAATAATTGATGTAACCATGGCAAGGTCAAAGCTCAAAGACTATCTGAATAGAATAAAATATAGCTAAATTTCACTGTAATATTTGGGCAGCATATTTGGTCTACGTTGGTTCGACGAAATAAATAAATAATAAACATTTTTGCTTATGTAACTCGTTAAAATCCTCTTTTGAATTAAACGGATAAATTATCCAGCCAGCTCTCTTTAGTTTGAAGTAAGTAGTTTTGAGTAGTATTAAGAATGTATAGGTCTACAATAGATAAATAAATAAATAACCGATCATTCATTGCAAAACATTCTGGTAGCAGTTCGCTGGAAATAACTTCAAAGCCGAAACAAAGTACTTAAATCCATAAATATCAAAATCGATTGCCAAATTTTTCGTTCGCGCATCATTCGAAAACGGACTGTCTAATTTGAGGTGCCTTTTTATGTGTTACTAGCTGACCCGGCAAACTTCGTACCGCTCGAAATTTGTTTTTTTTTTGTTATCAATGCCATTCAACATTCACGTTTTCTTACTAAGGGCAAGTTCATGAGTTCAATCGCAGAACTGTTCATTGATTGATCTTCTAATCGACCCTGTTGAATTTACCTTTTACTAAAAAAAATCCTAGTACTTCTACCAAAACTCATCATTATAGTATCGAATTATTTTCAGACACAATTCTCGTTCAAGATTTTTCAAACACTTGCAAATAACATGTTTCTCCGTTACATGGAATAAATGTTTGATACAGAAAAAATGATAGAATAAAGACAGATCCCTCCCCCCTTTTCCCATTAAAGAGGGGGGAGGAGTGTCTATTCACCATAGAAACGTTTCGCGTCCCCAAAAATATCCAGACGCCAAATTTGGATCCATTTGCTTGATTAGTTTTCGAGTTATGCAGAAATTTGTTTTTCATTTGTATAACAGCCCACTAGGGTGCCAATGAATGTATGGGAAAAAATCGACCCTAAAATTTCAGAAAGTTACCCTATACAAAATGTTTACCACCTCGAAAAAACACCCTATTTATTTATTTATTTATTTTTTTGGAGTGAGGGAGAAGCCAATTTAAGTGTAGCTCATGGCTCATTTTTTCTTAAATGGGCATAAAACCTCCTCCTTTTAAGCATCGACAGATTTAAATAATCCTAATGACACATACTGTACTTAAATTTAACATCAGATATCTTATTCTACAGGGTTTTCCAACTTTAAATTCCGAAAGTAAATTGAAATAAAACACACTTAGAATTCGAATTTCGATGAAACTTTTATTTCAAATTAAAGTTTGGTTTATGCCATTATGTGTGAAATACAACATCATTCAAATGTCCGCCTAGGGCTTCCTCGCACACCTTGATCCGGAACAGGTAATTTTCGATGACTTTTCGACACATATGGGGCGGTATCTCGGTCATAACTTCACGAATGTTGTCTTTCAAATGTTCAAGAGTTTGCGGAGAGTTGGCATAGACAAGGTATTTCGCATAACCCCACAAAAAAAAAGTCTAGCGGGTTCAAATCGCATGATCTGGAAGGCCAATTGGCATCACCAAAACGCGAAATTATGCGTCCCTCAAATTTCGTTTGCAATATGGCCATGTTCGGTCGTGTTGTGTGGCACGTGGCGCCGTCCTGCTGAAACCACATGTCATCCGTATCCATATCTTCAAATTGTGGCAAAAAAAAATCGGTTAACATGCGGCCATAGCGCTCATCATTCACAGTTACCGTCTCGCCGTCCTCATTTTCAAAGAAATACGGCCCGATGACTCCACCAGACCATAATGCGCACCAAACAGTGACTTTTGGCGGATGCAATGGCCTCTCAACAATCACGTGTGGATTTTCTGAGCCCCATATACGGAAATTTTGGGTGTTCAAATAGCCACCGAGCTCGAAATGTGCCTCATCGCTGAAGAAAATTTGATGCGAAAATTCAGCATTTTGCTGCTGTTGTTCGTTCACCCAATCGACGTATGCCCGACGCATTCCATGGTCACCACGCTCTAATTTTTGTACCAGTTGGACTTCATATGGATGTAGGTGCAAGTCCAAATGCAAAATTCGCCACAATGATGTGTTTGACAAGCCCAATTGCTGAGCACGCCGTGGAATCGAAACATTCGGGTCATCCTCCACACTGGCAGCAACAGCAGCAATATTTTCGGCCGAACGCACATTACGATGATGCACAGGTTTCACAATATCCGCTACGGATCCAGTTTGTTCGAATTTACGCACTACATTAGCGATTGTGTGCTCTGTAGGCCGTCCATGACGACCAAAATCCGTTCGTAACGCTCGAAAAACATTTGCCGGTTTTCCTTCATTTTTATAGTATAATTTAACAAAATTAACACGTTGTACAATGCTAAAACGATCCATATTGTAAAATGGCAGACATTCAACTAACGATATGACGCTTTGGTTGACAGCTATGTCAAACGGTTGTCAGCGCAGGGCTGTATACTTTCGGAAGCCCGAAATGGAAAACCCTGTACTTAATGGTAAACCTAGACTAAACTAATGGGACACAATATAATAAGCTAAACTAAACTAACGGAGCACTTCACGAAACCTACTTTTATTAGCAGAGCGGGACAAATGGAAATCAAAAACGCAATAACAAAGATTAAACACACGATACATACTACTGATTGGCTCATTGTGGCCGTAGTTCGTGCGGAATGTCGGAATTCGAAGAAAATCGTGCGTAATATTTTGCATAGGGTACATTATTGTGCAAATCAACATTTCGTAGCAAGTTCCGAATGGAAAATCGAGATAACTATTTTTATTATCACCCTAAACCATACTTTTCGTTTCGCATGCCGAAAAAAAGTCCCAAAGTGTCGATTTTTGACAAAAAATGTTTTGTCAAAAATGCAATGTTTCATGCAATTTTAGGACATTCGGCACCAAAATTTTTTTTTTCGAAAACCCTGATTTCCTTTACTCGCTTGGGTGATTTTTCGATTTTCAAAAAACTCAAACTTTGACCGCTTTGCGCCACTCTCCCTTAAGTCCGATTGAGCTAATATTTGGCATAGGGTGTTTTTTCGAGGTGGTGAACATTTTTTATGGGGTAACTTTTTGAAACTCGAGATGACCATTTTCATTGGTACCCTACAGCAAACCCTAAAAGAACGGAGAGGAGTGTCGAACCATAGAAACATTGCATTCTAAAACCTCCACATGCCAAATTTGGTTTCGTTTGCTTGGTTAGTTCTCGAGCTATGCAGAAATTTGTGTTTCATTTGTATGGGAGCCCCCTTAGATGGGGGGAGAAGTGTCGAGCCACCTTAGAAATGTTTCTTCCCTATAAAACCTCCACATGCCAAATTTAGTTCCGTTTGCTTGATTAGCAGAAATTTGTGTTGCATTTGTATGTATTTGTAAACATTTATTGCACCCTAAAACCTCCACATGCCAAATTTGGTTTCATTTGCTTGGTTAATTCTCGAGTAATGAGAAAATTTGTGTTTCATTTGTATGGCAGCTCCCCTTAGAGAGAGGAGTGGAGTGTCTAACCACCATAGAAACATTTCTTGCACCCTAAAACCTCCATATGCAAAATTTGGTTGCATTTGCGTGATTAATTTGCGAGTAACGTAGAAATTTGTGTTTCATTTGTATGGCACACCTCCCCCCCCCCCCCCCTTAGAGAGGAGGGAGGAGTATCTAATCACCGTAAAAAATGTATTGCACCCTAAAACCTCCACATGCCAAATTTGGTTTCATTTTCTTGATTAATTCTCGAGTAATGCAGGAATTTGTGTTTCATTTGTTTTTTACTAGTTTTACGGTTTTTTACTAGTTTTTTTTCTGACGCGGAATCTTCCATTTCACGAGGTTTTTTAACGCGATCCTTGTGCAAAAAAAACTGAAAAATATCACATCTCTCCCTAATGCTCCGTCAGAGCACATGGTGTTAATTAGTATTTGTGACGGAACTTAGTGCTTATGATCAAAATCAAACCAATCAAATTAAACAGTCCTTTCAAGAGTCACCAAATTATTATCGAAGACTTTAATGATAAATAACGACACAATCAATATGCAGCACGTGGCCTAACATAATCCTACGTCAACTATTCGGTTCTGTTTTGGACACAAGCTTCCTGTAACGTTTTCAACCAGGCTTCTCGTCCCATAAATCATACATCAAGAACTAAACATAACATACCTGTTCTCTCGACTGCACATCTTCGAAGTAAGTAATATCTTGTCCATTTACGCTAATCTTGCCGGTTCCAGGGAAATAAACTGTTACGTCTCCTCGTGCTGACTTCCTAAGACACTCTATACACAAAAAAACAATAATTTGACTTTTGAATTGAACATTTGAATGTTTGTACATACCATAAACTGTGATGAAACTCCTTCCGTTTTCATCGATATGTGGTTTTGGTATTTGGCTTATGTGTGTTTTGGTTAATAATGGCTTTCGATAATTTTCGATAAAATATTTTTTTGTATATGAAATGGGATGCTGCATGAGGCGTGACATTGCATTTACAAAGTTCTCATACTCTTTATCAGAAATATCTTCAAGTAGTTTCTTCTCTAAAATATTTTTTGAAATCCATTCAGATCCTACGGCACTTCTACGAATAAAAAACAACAGATAGTTAATATACAGCAATGTTTGTGTTGAAAAAAGTCCTCACAATTTTTGAGAAAGGTCCGGATCCACATGTTTTACCACAATTCGATTTTCTACTTCATTCAAACTATGGATGCTTTCGTGTATATCCTGAAACAATATTTTCATTGATTAAATGGCTTAATTGGTCGGGGTTCTGTCAAAATGAACCAAGCGCCATTTTTTCAGAATTGAGTCGACTGTATCGACTGTAAAATGACCATGTTATTGGGATAATTTACAACCGTTCCAAAAGAAAAATTCTGTCCAAAGCGAACCTTAAATCCACAATATGGGGAGGCGATCTGGCGTAGTGGTAACATCCATACCTCTAACGCTAAAGGTCACGAGTTCAATTCTCACTCCCGACATTCTTCCAAAAATGTAAGCAAAGTGACGAACCAGCCAAATGTGTTGAAAGCAATCTTCCATGTTTCACAAAAAACACTGCGTCCGGAATAAACATGTCCACGCTGCTGTTCACAGTTTTGTGTTTGAGTACAAACATGATTTTTTCGTACCTATATTAGAAAACGTGACATGTTTGTATTCGTGGTTTGGACATACGATGTTTAATCCCAATGTTTCACATGATGTTCGAACATGGTGTACAGTTTCTCTTGCATTTTCACCCCAAGCACCGGCAGTGCGTAGAGTAGAAGTAGCGAATCGGACACCACACCACCACCACTCAACGCGTGGTGTGTTGGTATGTTGACATGGAAAAAATGCTTTCCTTTCATGACAATGGGTGCTTCATCAAAAATATTGGGCAAATAAAATAAACCTCTTTTTCTGTTCTGAACAAAATAAACATCGATTGATATGAGAGTTTTTCACATTTGAGATCATTATTTAGTGCACGCATCAATTTATTTATTGAATTCATGTAACATTCGCTATTATTAGCTATTTGAACAAGTACTAAAATTGAATTATTCAGCAGTGACATGTTAGGCGTGACGCTAACCACTCGACCACGGGAGCAACAATTTTGTCTGGATCTTTGAATACAAATGGCCAATACTGCTTGTTCGCGACGATCGCGACCCGAGCTATAAAACGAGCGGAGAAGAGGAGAAGAAAGGATGATGCAATCGCATGCACACATAGCATATGTAGTGCAGTGTAAGTGTAGCTTTTAGTTTTTTCCTTCATTCAGTTTGTGATAACATCGAGAAATTAATGGTGTGTTTTAGCCGCTTTAATTTCTCTGCTGGTTCTGCTGTGTGCC